>NW_019154136.1:2779811-2884610 GCF_002288905.1 Enhydra lutris kenyoni | reverse complement strand
GCCAGAAAGCTGCTGGTTGTCTTTCTAACACTGAGATCATTGAATTGGCTCTTTTCTTCACTGGAGCTCTTTTGTTTTCATTAGTGGGCAATTTTCTCCCAGGTCCCACTCCCTCCTCATTTCTGCCCTTGTTTGAGAATGTACTGTACTGCCCTTGTGGCACCGAGGGTGCAGCCACAGGAATTAGACTGTGGGAGAAATCAGTATTCCAGGCCAAGAGCTGAGAATGTGATAAGACATGTGCAAACACAAACACAGGGAAGCATATGTCCCCTGGTCCTGCTTTTTCTCCTTCCTTCAGAGGCTGCTCCCTCTGCACCTTGGCATCTTCCCCCAAATGCCTACATTTGGGGCTGAGAGACTTGGAGGTGCCTTGCCACAGGGCATCCCTCTGGTCCCTCTAACAGTGGATACCACCTAATAGTCCTTATATATTCTGGGGCTGGCAGTTCTACCCTTCCCTTAACCTCTCCACCCATAAAAACTCAACGTGGTCGTAGGCTTTGGCAAGCTACTTTGAACAGTTTGCTGACCACCATAATAGAGAGAAACTTACTCATCTTTGGAAATAATCAGCTATCTCAGCCCGTGTGCCACCCAACAAACGAATTGGTCCCTGAAGGTTGTTCAGGCTTGTCCTTCCGAAAGTTTTGTGATTTAAGGAGTACATTTTTTTCTAGTTGTCTCCTGCACATACCAGCCTTGGAGGCACTGCCACCCAATGGCTGTTTCTACAAACAACACCTTTGCAAGAGTGTTTATTCAACATTCTACCCAGAACCCAGCAAGAGCTTAAGATATGGAGAGAAAATGGGGCAAGGGTAGTGACATTGTGATGGGCTAGGTACTTGGTGCTGCTCCCATCCCTCTCTGCCAAGGAAATCTGATTTTCCTGGCATTAAACAGCAGATGTGAGCTCTTTAATTAGGCAATAAAAATGGCAACTTGGCAATGAAATTATAAAGACAAAACTGTACAACGCCATGAATCTTTGGCACTAGGATTAATTCAACTGTCTATATTTTTCTGATGATATTTTTACAGTGACTGAATGTAGGTAAGAGTCAAAACAGAAAGTCAAAGCCAGACTTCTCATTTCCTCTATGGTTGATTACCAGCTGTATGAGATTTAGACATGCATTTAATAAAATTATTTTCTCCCATAAAATGAGGATGGAGAGAGTTGGTGGTATACTTCATGGCAGTGGATGAAACACAAGTTCATTGTTGTTACCAAAGACTTTTGCTCCACATGATGAAAGCGCAAGTCAGGTTACTGTGACCAACAGGTATCTGTCATTTTAAGAGTTGCATTAACAAGGGTTAATTAAAAATTTGCCTTCTAAATTAGGTAAGAAGCAAGTGTACTGTACATAGCAGAAAAGCTTCTATTCTGGTTTAGCAACGGTTTATATGTACAGTTTGAGAATAAACACTGACTCAGGCAGGTGGGTGTGAGAGACCATTCCACTCAAAGAAAGAAAAATATCTCAGTATTTTGAGATTGCCCTATGAATCCATTTGGTCTCTTTTCTATTAAAAAACAATACTTGGGGGGCATCTGGGTGGCTCAGTGGATTAAGGGTCTGACACTTGATTTCAGCTCAGGTCTTGATCTCACGGTGAGTACAAGCCTCACGTTGGGCTGCACACTAGGCATGGAGACTAGTTAAAAAAATACTATCATAGTCATTTGTGATTCTTCTCTACTGTAGGGAATTTCTCTCCATATGTGTTCGTAACTAACCCTCCTTACTTGTCTGCTGGAGGAATGTCACAGCTCTCTGTGGTCAGTCTAGAAACTGAGAATGTGGATACATTTTTGGTGACAAATTGTCACAGGAGAGTGGCCTGCCCATGAAGGATGGAGAGGGCATTCAAGCTGTATGGACATCTAGGCAAACCTCATACAATGATGATTCACTCTTCTGTTCGAAGGATAAACCCTGGGTAGAAAATGGCCTAACCCCTAAACAACCAGCTTCATGACATGGAATATGGTGTAGTTTTTCAAGTATAAACAAAACAAATTATGGGACTAAAGTAAATAAATTCATAGCCTGATTTTCACTTTTGAAACGGATCTGAGAAAATCATTAATAAAAAATTTAACTCAAGAAAACTTGCCCAAGTTTTCAAAAAATGCCAAGACAGTCTTGAAAAGAACAGTGATGCAAAACATCTCAAAGAAATGTCAACATGATGCCAAAACAACTGAGCAATGAGCTCAACTCCACCATCTAGGTGATGTGTTTGAATACCAGATTAATGTTTATTTAGTGCCACAAAAATCTAACCCATTTGACTAGCTCTACTTTTTCACAAAATAGGTTTGCAAACTACATAAATTGTAAAGTCATGAAATTAATACGTATGCTTCTTTCCCTTAATGCAAATAAATAAAGAGTAATCTGGATATTATCACCTATAAAGACTGAAGTTAATTTTTTCCTTTTAGTTTTTGTTGTTCTCATTTTTGTTTTGGTAGGTGGATCCTTCATATAAAGCACTGATTGTGAAAGGAATCTGAATTTATATATGGCTTGGATCACTTGTCAATCAACAGAAACTATGGGACACTTAGGATATGCTCAAAGACTTGTCCTTGGTGGCATAGATACAAAAGACATTACTGGGTCTTTAACCTCCAGTATCATACACTTTAGTTGGGTGGATAAAACTTGCATACATGAAGCAAAGACTAAACTGTACAATCCTAACTGTAAGTGTAACACAAATCCTAAAGATGGGCAAGACCACTGTGGACTAGAATGGGCAGGGAAAGCATCACTCTGGAGATGGAGTTTGAGCTACTCCTTGAGGAATTATCTGGAAGTAAACAGGTAGAGGAAAGGCAGGAAGAGTTTCTACGTTGGCAGAAATATATAGGCCAGGTTTTCTCAACCTTAACACTATTAACATTTGGGGCTGGCAAATTCTAAGCCATGGGGATGGTGTTATGCATTGCTGGCCATTTATAGCAGTATCCCCGGCCTCTAACTACCAGAAGCCAGTGACAAAACCCCACTCGCCAGTTGGGATGACCAAAAACATCTTCAGGCATGGTCAAATGTTTTCTCAGAATAATATTGTCCCCAGTGGGGAACCACTGGACTAGATATAGATGCCTGGGCTTGGGGAGTTTTTGCTTTCTCCATCTTAGAGTTTGTCGGCCACAGAATTATTGACATTTGGGATTGGATAATTTTTCATTGTGGGGGTTGTTCTGTGTGTTATAGGATAGTTAGCAGCATTCTGGTCCTCAACCTCCCAGACACCAGTAGCACCTCCCCCTGGTTGTGACAACTCCAAATATCTCCAGACATTGTCACAGGTCTCCTGGGGTGCAAAATCACACCCATTTATGAACCACTGGTGTTCTCAGTAGGAATGGAGTTGGCCCCCTCAGGGATAAGCAGAATTGCTTAAACAAAGTACAAGGTTCATGTTAGGAAAGAGTGGAATAAGATTGATTAACTAGGGTGGACACATACTGTGAGAGATCTTGGATACTAGAGCCTATAATAGGCAGCCTCGGCTGTTCTTAAGCAGATGTGCTGCAAAATGTAATTGGCATTTTAAATTTAATCTCGCAGAAGCAAAAGGATAAACTGCCATGGAGAATAACTGAATACAGGGAGCGGGCAGGGGGGGGCGCTCAGTCAGGAAGTTATAATAATCATGTTTAAGTATGGATGGCCAGGGCTGTAGTGACATCTTTAAAATGGAGAGAAAAGAGTAAACCCCAGGGTGCTCTGCAGAAAGAAACGTTGAGTTTTTACAACAGATTGAATAATAGAGATAAAGGCGAGTAAAGAACCAATGATGAAACTACATTTGCTAGTGGGAAGAATGATTAAAAGCAAATGAAAGGGAAGGAGGGGCATTTAATGAGTTTGATTTTGTAAATACTAACTGCAGGCACTTTAGAATTAGCACAGGAATGAGAGGTGAGAGGTCAGGACTGAATGATGGATTTGGAAGTGCTGGAAACACAAAATCCTGAAATCTCTGTGGCTTAATACAATGAAAGTTTATTTCTCACTCAAATTATAATACATCGTATAGTGGATGGCCCTGGGTCTTCTAGGGATCAAGGCTTCTACCATCTTTGGGCACTGCTATCTGAAATGAGTGACATCCAAGGTGGTTGCAGAAGGGTTAAATCATAAGGACATCATGAGAGATTTTAGAGGTCCTGAAGGGGCACTTTTTAAAAAAAATTTCTTTTCAGCGTAACAGTATTCATTGTTTTTGCACCACACCCAGGGCTCCATGCAATACATGCCCTCCCTAATACCCACGATCTGGTTCCCCCAACCTCCCACCCCCCACCCCTTCAAAACTTTATCCCAAAGATACAGATGTAGTGAAAAGAAGGGCCATCCGTACCCCAATGTTCATAGCAGCAATGGCCACGGTCACCAAACTATGGAAAGAACCAAGATGCCCTTCAACGGATGAATGGATAAGGAAGATGTGGTCCATATACACTATGGAGTATGATGCCTCCATCAGAAAGGATGAATCCCCAACTTTTGTAGCAACATGGACGGGACTGAAAGAGATTATGCTGAGTGAAATAAGTCAAGCAGAGAAAGTCAATTATCATATGGTTTCACTTATTTGTGGAGCATAACAAATAGCATGGAGGATATGGGGAGATGGAGAGGAGAAGGGAGTTGAGGGAAATTGGAAGGGGAGGTGAACCATGAGAGACTATGGACTCTGAAAAACAACCTGAAGGGCCACTTCTGCCCACATTGCACGAGAGATCCGATTGAAGTGGCAGATCTCTTACTAGTGTCCCAGGAAAAGGAAGTGGGATTCATGAGAACTTGGCCAATCTCTGCTATAGGATGGAGACACACACACACACACACACATACACACACAAAAAAAAAAAAAAAAAAAAAACTAGAGGAGTGGATGAATTCATTGAGGACATGAAGATAGAGGGAAAACCAAAGAGGTAGAGTTCAAGGAACACAAATTACAAATAGAAGAAGATCCAGCAAAGGATTCAGAGATGTTGTTAGAAAGCTTGGAAGAGAATAGGCCTTGCACAGAGTTGAAAGTGGCAAGAGGAAGGAAGGCAAATTTTGGTAAGGAGGGAAAGTGTCTGCTTTTGCTAAGACTCTGGCTTTTGAGGACAAAAAACAGCAGGATAATTAGAAAAGGACTTACACATCTATACCCCACTTCAAAACTATCATCGGCTTATCTTTACAAGCAGTCTGAAACCCAAACCCCTCGGCCTGGCTTTCCGTGTGCTGGCCCAGCCTATCTGCTCACACCCTTCCCTGCACTTCCCAGGTACCTAGCAGCATATCCTGGTTACGAGGCTGTTCACGATCCCCAAGCCCACCGACTCTCCCATCTTCGTGGCTTTGCTTTTTACCTCTTTCTACCCACCAAAGTCTTGGCTTTCCACAAACCTTTAGTCAAATGCCACATCACTGAAGAATGAAGCCTCTTCTGATCCTCCCTGTCAACATCAACCTCCCCATATTCCAACAGCCTCTTGGTCTTTCTTTCACCTTGGCACAGGGGACCATCTACTTTGTATCAGTTATATGTGCACATGACTGACTCCCTCAGTAGACCATGAATTTCTCAAGTACCAGGCAGTGTTACTATGATGTATAACCTCAGGAAAAATCAGACAACACCACAGTCTAGGTCAGGGGATAGCAAATGTTTTCTGTAAAGGACCACGAAGTAAGTATTTGAGGTTTTGCAGGCCATATGGGCTCTGTCACAACTACTCAACTGTGCCATTTTAGTGTGAAAGCATCCATAGACAATACATAAATGAATGAGTATGCCTGTGTTCCAATAAAACTTTATTTATAAAAACATGTGGTAGGTCAGATTTGACCCATAGACTATAATTCGCTGCTCCGTGACACATGAGAATTACAGTTTCCAGAGCACAGTGTGAATGGGGTCCTCTAAAGTACAACTGGGAAGTATCAATGTGCATCTCAGTTATCCTTGTGTCTTTCGTCCCACCTCCCACCATCACCTACTACAGTGCCTTCCACATAGTAGGCCCTCAATGTTTATTTTCCTGAATTAAATATGCCTGGAAATATACCAACTCAGTGAGTCATAATAGCATTTTGAGAGCTTAATTACCTTCGAAAACTATTTTTTTTGCAAGACTGTAGTAAAGTAGTTCAGGAAGCAATCATGTAAGCCCAAGAATCATAAAAAGAATGTGACAGGAGAAGATGTGAGCTAACAACGTCTAGGGATTAGCAGCCAAAGAGAGAGAATCTGACTTCAGAGCTGGGTAAAAGCAGCAAAAAGGCATTTCAATCCTCAGAGACCAGCACCGAGGGGCATCACATCATATGTAATAGATGTCTCACAACACCCTCTAAATCCGTGTGAATAATGCATTTAATGCCGGCACTTCAATGCTGGAAAGATGTTGATGATTTGGAGGCAACTCAGAGACCAACCAAAATGATTAAGAGACTGAAAGGACTCATTTATGAGCAGCTATAAAAGAAGCCAAATACGTGCTTGGCCTGCTGATGGCCAGAATGAGATAGGGAAAAGGTTTACAAATTACTAAATGCTGTAAACACCACGAAGGGGAGGAATGACGGTCAGCTCTATTGGACTTAGCTCGTGGTATGGACATATACCAGGCACTGACAAATTCCTCTCATTATTGGGTCTTAAAACATTTACGGGCCTTCTGAATAATATATAACTGGGAATGCTGTGATTGGTAATGTTCTATTATTACAGGAGAACAGGATTGCTCCAGAAGAGCAAATATAAGACAAATTACAGGGGAACAGGATTGCTCCAGAAGAGCAAACACAAGACAAATGACTGCTTATTAAGGGAAGAAACATTCCAGGCATGCTAAGTGCGCTGAGAGAATTAAAATGCACTGACAGTCTTCTCCTAGAAATATCAAATACATGCAAGTGTGGGTAATGTTACATAGTGTAGAATTGTTGAAATTTAATACAAAGATGGAAAGATGTCCCGATATTTCTGTCATTCCTACTGTCATTCAATCATTGCTTTATCCATCCATTCCACATATCTAATGCTTACTCATTATTTGCTAGGTCCTGCGCTGGTGATACAGAGATTTAATAATACACAGAGCCTGTTCAAAAAAATGAATAAATAACTTGCTTATGGTCTAGTGGTGGGGCCAGGGAAGTTCATGGAGTAAGAAGGGACAGGTTCAACAGAGAATGATGAGAGAGCAAAGAAAAATGGCTCCTAAACCAGATGGGAGAAAGTAAGAAGGTTGGAGAGGCTTCCCAGATGAGCTGGCACCTGAGTCAAGTCCTGAAGGATTCTGTGAATCAGAAAGAATGAGACTAAGCATCCCAGGTAGGAAGGGTGATCTATTCACAGTGCTGGAGATGAGAAAGTGCTGGACCACTTTGTCACAACATGTGTGGGACTGATCACTGAGACAAATAGTATAAAGCAGGTGGTAACCTTAAAAATAATAATTGGAATATATTAGGATCATAGGTGATTTTTAAAAAATTTTCCTTGATCTTTCTGTCTCTTCCAAAATTTCTCCATTAACAAAATCACGCCCTTATGTAGACAAATAATTGCAAACATTTATATAGCACTCATTCTGTGCCAGATACTATTTGAAGTACTTTGCACATATTAAATGATCTTCACCACATAGTTCTGAGATAGGTATTATTGTCCCTATTATGCAGACAAGGATGGGAAGCAGAAAGAGGTTTAACAATTTGGCAAAATGATAGAGTTAGTCAGGAACAGGGTACTGTCCTCTATTTGGGCATCTCACTCTAGAGCCTCTGCTTTTATACCTGCCGTGTTGTTATTAACTTCCCAAGTCAGAAGCCAGTTATTTTTTATCATTTATTCCCATAATCCCACTCTAAAAACTGATCTGAAAAATAATCAGAGATACAGCCAATATTTTGAGGGGGGGAGAATATTCATAGCCCCAAAGTTTATAGTAGCAAACAATAGAACTACAAATCGCCTACAAAATGATTCATCATGGTCTGGACCATTAGGCAAGCATGATTTAGAAGAAAGTTAAATGATGTAAGAAATACTCACTCTAAAGGTCAAAGAGAAATGTTAAGATATAAACTGTATAATCCTAGTAGTGTGTTTGTACTTGTGTGGAAAGGAAATCCACCATTCAGACTGGTATGCAATTCCAATCTTAGTTCTGCCATTTAACTAGCTCTGTGACCTTGAGTAATAATTTAACCCTTCTCTACTCCAGTTTCCTCATCAGAAATTGGGGGTAATACAGTTGTTATAATGGTTAGAAAATACAGATAAAATGCTATGAACATTGAGGTGCATATGGCCCTTCTTTTTACTACATTTGTATCTTTGGGGTAAATACCCAGTAGTACAATTGCTGGGTCATAGGATAGCTTTATTTTTAATTTTTTGAGGAGCCGCCACATTGTTTTCCAAAGTGGCTCCACCAACTTGCATTCTCACCAAGAGTGTAAGAGAGTTCCCCTTTCTCCACAACTTTTCCAACATTTGTTGTTTCTTGTCTTATTGATTTTTGCCATTCTAACTGGTGTAAGGTGGTATCTCAATGTGGTTTTGATTTGAATTTCCCTGATGGTTAATGATGATGAACACTTTTTCATGTGTCTGTTAGCCATTTGTAGATCTTCTTTGAGAAGTGTCTGCTCATGTCTTCTGCCCATTTTTTGACTTTGACGATCTGTTTTTTGAGTGTTCACTTTGAGAAGTTCTTTATAGATCTTGGACATCAGCCCATTGTCTGTAGTGTCATTTGCATATATCTTCTCCCATTCTGTGGGTTGCCTCTTTGTTTTGTAGACTGTTTCCTTTGCGGTGCAGAAGCTTTTTATCTTGATGAAGTCCCAAAGTTCATTTTCGCTTTTGTTTCCCTTGCCTTTGGAGATGTGTCTTGAAACAAGTTGCTTGTTGTTGTGACTTGAAACAAGTCAAAGAGGTTATTGCCTATGTTCTCCTCTAGGATTTTGATGGATTCGTCTCACATTGAAGTCTTTCATCCACTTAGAGTTTATCTTTGTGTATGGTGTAAGAGAATGGTCGAGTTTCATTCTTCTATACATAGCTGTCGAATTTTCCCAGCACCATTTATTGAAGAGACTGCCTTTTTTCCACTGGATAGTTTTTCCCGCTTTGTCAAAGATTAGTTGACCATAGACTTGTGGGTCCATATCTTGGCTCTCTTTTCTGTTCCACTGGTCTTTGTGTCTGTTTTTGTGCCACTACCATGCTGTCTTGGTGTTCATAGCTTTGTAATATAGCTTGAAATCACACAACGTGATGCCCCCAGCTCTGTTTTTCAACATTTCCTTGGCGATTCAGAGTCTTTTCTGGTTCCAGACAAATTTTAGGATTGTCTGTTCCAGCATTTTGAAAAATGCCATTGGAATTTTGATTGGGATGGTGTTGAAAGTATAGATTGCTCTGGGCAGCATAGTCATTTTAACAATGTTTTTATTCTTCTGATCCATGAGCATGGAATGCTCTTCCATCTTTTTATGTCTTCTTCAGAGTCTTTCATGAGTGTTCTGCAGTTCCTCAAGTACAGATCCTTTACCTCTTTGGTTAGGTTTATTCCCAGGTATCTTACGGTTCTTGGTGCTATAGTAAGTGGAATCAATTCTCTAACTTCTCTTTCTACAGTTTCATTTTTAGTGCATAAGAAAGCAACCAATTTCTGTGCACTAATTTTGTATCTTGCCACATTACTGAATTCCTGTATGAGTTCTAGTAATTTGGGGGTGGAGACTTTTGGGTTTTCCACATAGAGCATTATGTCATCTGCAGCAATGTTCACAATAGCCAAAATGTGGAAAGAGCAAAGATGCCCTTCAATAGATGAATGGATAAAGAAGATGTGGTCCATATACATAATGGAATATTACTCAGCCATCAGAAAGGATGAATACCCAACTTTTGCATCAACAGGGATGGAACTGGAGGGGATTATGCTGAGTGAAATAAGTCAAGCAGGGAAAGACAGTTATCATATGGTTTCAATTATTTGTGGAACATAAGGAATAGCATGGAGGACATTAGGAGAAGGGAAAAAAGAAGGGGGAGAAACTGGAGTGGGAGATGAACCACGAGAGACTATGGACTCTGGGAAACAAACTGAGGGTTTTAGAGGTGAGGGGAGTGGAGGGATGGGTGAGCCTGGTGATGGATATTAAGGAGGGCATGGATTGCATGGACCACAGGGTGTTATATGCAAACAATGAATCATGGAACCCTACATCAAAAACTAATGATGTACTGTATGGTGACTAACATAACACAATAAAAAGAATTTGAAAAATGTTTACAATACTGGCTGGTAAACACTCAGTGGCTGATATCAAAATATTTGGAAACCCTATTTAAAAGTTAGATCTAGGGGTGCCTGGGTGGCTCAGTTGGCTAAGCGTCGGACTCTTGGTTGTGGCTCAGGTCATGATCTCAGGCTCATAGGATTGAGCCCTTCAGCAACTCCCCCCTCAGCAGGAAGTCTGCTCCTCTCCCTGTTCCTCTGCCCCTCCATTGCTTGTGTGCTTCCCCTTTCTCTCTCTCAAATAGATAAATCTTTTAAAAAACATTTCAGAGTTAGACAGTACACATTCAGCTAACAGTTTGATAAGCATCCTTTGTAGTCTGGGGTCTAGGAGGTTACAACACCATCCAGTAATTTTAAAAAGTAAGTGGAAATGAGGTGAGATGAGGGGCACTTTCCACTACAAGTAAAAACTGTTTGCTTCCAGAATCCCATTTCTCAAATTTTAAGGTATACGAAACACTCAGCCAACCATTGAAGTGTTATAAAATTTGCTTTTTAACCAGATCCCTTCCCAAGACCAGAGCCTTGATGTTTTATTTGGGTTGGATATTTTTAATTGTGATAGCTTAAAAGTATTTAGAAGTGGGTATTCATTGTTAGGATCAATAGAATGATAGAAATTACCAGTGGGTGTTAGAAGGGCCCAAAACCACACATAACTTATTTTTCATCCAGGTTTTGGGATTATCTTAATTATACTAGTTTTTAAATATTAAGGGAAAAAATGGAAGGAAATAAACAGGTTCAAAATTTTGGTTGTTTTTTTTTTTTTCCACTAAGGAAATTCTTGTAGTCATCTTTGGAGCTGGTCTCAAGGATGAGGCTACTTGAGCAGATGGGCTATACTGAGAGAGATGGAACAAGGGCCTGGGGCAAAGGGCATGTCATTTTCACTGCTCAGCCCCAAGTCTGCAAGCAGAATGGAAAATGCTTAAGCACTCTGTTAAGGAAAGGAGAGAAAATCCTTGTGAAGGAAAATGAGGTATTCTGCTTCTCACAACACGAGGAATCTGATTTCTCCACAACTTTTCACAGTGCCCCCTCCTCTCTCTCTCTCTCTCTCTCTCTCTCTCTTTCAGGTCTCCTATGTGAAGGCAATTGACATCTGGATGGCGGTGTGCCTTCTGTTTGTGTTTGCGGCCTTGCTGGAGTATGCAGCAGTGAACTTTGTCTCCAGGCAACACAAAGAGTTTCTGCGGCTCCGGAGAAGACAGAAAAGACAGAATAAGGTACAGCTGATCCTTAGCACAGACAAAGTCAGGTAGAGCTTGACGTAGTTACCGAGGCAATGGAATTCAGAAACGAGAATACATCATAAGTAAGAGGCTAAGGTTCCTTTTGGTCCTGAGGTGTCCTACAATACTGAATTAGTGCTCAGGTCAGTCCTTTAAAATTGGGCCAGGGTTGTCGCATTTAGCAAATAAAAACGTGAGGCATGTAGTTAAGCTTGAATTTTAGATCAACAAATAGCATTTGGTAGAAAGATGTCACAAGTATTGCATGGGAGATACTTACATTAATAAATTATTTGTTGATCTGAAATTAAGATTTAACTGGGAGCCCTGTGTTTTATCAGTCAACTCTAATTGGAGATATATACTCAATTTGACACAACTGCTTTAAAATCCTGTTGTTCTGAACATCAGTAATTTGTGCGTATGCGACCTTGTGTACATAACTGCCTTAACTGACTTTCTCATCAGTTGCTCTGGTTTTACGTAAATAGGGTCCCTAACCAGGTTGGTCACAACTTGATAAATCCAGTCAAACCGATCTCATCATCTCGACTTAAACAGTGTATAAACCCAAATTCTACACCATCCAGATGTTTGAGGTTTCAAATAGATGCTCAAAGTCAGTTACTCTGTGGTTCCTAAACCTGCCTGCCCATTCAAATAGCCTGCAGATCTTTCAAAAAATCCCACACCTTGGCCACACCCGACGACAATTAAATCCCAGTCTTGGGATGGGGCACAGGAGTCAGGGTTTCTGAAGCTCCCACCCAGGGAATTTCAGTGTCTGCCCATGTTGGAAAAGCACTACTCTGGCTTATGATCCAATTTCATACGGGACACCAGGAGGCTTGCAGTTTTTGGTTTCAGTTACAGATTCTGGGAGAAAAACATGTCCTTTGATACGGGGGATCCCAGTGCCTGTACCTATGTCACTAGACGACTAAAGTTAAAATTTTATATACAGGAAATGACAGTTCCCCTAAAATTTGAGAAATTAAACTTGTTATTAAAGCCATAATTAAATACTACTCTGCTGCAACAAAACAAAACAAAAAAATGTTACACTGTCAATCTTAATGCTTGCAAATACCTAGTTGCAAAGCCAAATGTTTATTGTGGTTTAGATTTTGGTTGCATTGAGGAGCTTGTATGCCTATGAGCTCACAGAGTCCTGACCTCACCTGCCAAAATGTTTCTTGCACATATTCTATACTGGTATCTGGCTGGTTGTCCTGTTTCTCTTCTCCGCCTTTTAGGAATATTTTGTCCTACCACAGCCCAGGTAAACAGACACATTCTTTTTGTTGTACATTGTTGAGTATCAAGCCTTTCTCCACTTTCTCCTCCTTGCCTCCTTGTTGATGATAACCATTTCTTCAACCTCATCCACAGGAGTCTGCACAAAGTGGCACTTGTACCACCCAGAAAATTATGGGAATGTGAGGGCATTTTGGCACATAAACTGCATTCCCAGAATTCCATGGCTTAGCATAGTAGATGGCCACTGACTCTATATTCTCCTGGACCAAAAATGGAAAATGAGTTTCATTTTGCTTCCCGATTCTAAATAATTGATAGGATTTCCTTGGAATGGTATGTGGAAGATTCTTAGGCTCTGTCTGTATCTTATGATAAGAGTCACATGAAGTGCTTGTTAAAAGTAGATTCTCATATAGATTCCTAAACCTATGAATCAGAATCTGCAAGGGGAGGTCACTAAGAATTAGTACTTTTCACAAGAGTCCCAGGTGAGTCATATTATAGGTTTGCAGAAACCTGAGCAGTACTAGAGCAGGCAGGAGAAAGTAACACGAGGTTGGAGGAATAGGTGATTTTATATTTATATAGGAATTTGCAGGCCAGTATAAAGGAATGGATTTTATGCTAACTGACTGGAATCTACAAATTAGTTTCAGCATAGCAGATACCAGGATATCAAGTGGATGGTTCATGGGGTCAAGCATAGCAGCAGCAGATAAGTTAAGAGGCTATTATAGAAATCTTCCAATCTATGAGCATGGAATGTCTTTCCATTTCTTCGTGTCATCTTCCATTTCATTCAACAGTGGTTTTTAGTTTTCAGTGTACAGATCTCCCACCTCTTTGGTTTGGTTTATTCCTAGCTATCTTACAGTTTTTGGTGCGATTGTAAATGCGATTAGTTAATTTCGCTTTCTGCTACTTCATTATTGGTGTATAGAAATGCAATAGATTTCTGTACATGGATTTGGTATCCTGTGACTTTACTGAATTCATTTATCACTTTTTGTGGTTTTTTTTTTTTTTTTTTTTTTTTTTGGTGGAGTCTTTTGGATTTTCTATATAGTATCATGTCATCTGCAAATAGTGCAAGTTTTGCTTTTTATTTCTTCCTTACCGATTTGGATGACTTTTCTTTCTTTTTGCTGTCTGATTACTGTGGCTAGGACTTCTAGTAATGTGTTGAATAAAAGTGGTGAGAATAGACATCCTTGTCTTGTTCCTGGCCTTAAGGGAAAAGCTCTTACTTTTTCCTCATTGAGGATGATGTCAGCTGTGGGTTTTCGTAGATGGCCTTAATTAGGTTGAGGTATGTTCCCTTTAAATCTACTTTGTTGGTTTCTTTCTTTCTTTCTTTCTTCTTTTTTTTAATCATGAATGGATGTTGTGCCTTGTCAAATGCTTTTTTTCTATTGAAATGATCATATGATTTTTATCCTTTATTGATGTATCACATTGATTTGCAAATATTGAACCACCCTTACAAACCCAAATTAAATCCCACTTGATCATGGTGAATGATTTTTTTAATGTATTGTTGGATTCCGTTTGCTAGTATTTTGGTGAGGATTTTTACATCTACGTTCATCAGGGATATTGGCCTGTAGTTCTCTTTTTTAGGGGTGTCATTATTTGGTTTTGGTAGCCAGGTAATATTGGCCTCATAGAATGAATTTGGAATCTTTCCTTCTCTTTCTATTTTTTGGAATAGCTTGAAGAGAATAGATATTCAACAACACAAGAAACAAACAGGTGTTGGCGAGGATTTGGAGAAAAAAGAACACTTGTGCCCTGTTGGTGGGACTGCAAACTGGTGCAGTCACTATGAAAAAGAGTATGGAGATTCCTCAAAAACTTAAAGATAGGACCACCCTACAATCCAGCAATTGCACTGCTGGGTATTTACCCAAAGAATACAAAAATACTAATTCAAAGGGATACATGAACCCTTATGTTTATAGCAATATGATTTATAATAGCCAAGATATGGAAGCAGCCTGTGTCCCACTGATTGATGAATAGATAAAAAAAGATGTCACAGACACACACACACACACACACTTACTCTGGAATATTTTTCAGCCATAAAAATAACAAAATCTTGCCATTTGCAATGACATGGATGGAGCTAGAGAGTATCATGCTAAGTGAAGTAAGTCGGAGAAAGACAAATACCATATAATTTCACTCATATATGAAATTTAAGAAACAACAAACGAGCAAAGGAAAAAAAAAAAGAGAGAGACCAAGCAGGAAATAAACTCAATTATAGAAAACAAACTGATGGTTATCAGAAGGGAGCTGGGTGGGGGGATGGGTAAAATAAGTGATGGGGTTTAAGGAGTGCACTTGTCGTGATGAGCACTGGGTGATGTATGGAATTGTTGAATAACTATATTGTACATGTGAAACTAATAAAACACTGTAGGTTTAAAAAAGACAATTGAGGAGCTGGAGGAAAGGAAGGGAAAGTGGGAGGGAGAGCAGGGGGAGTTAAGGGTGCTTGGAGGGACTGGTAGTGATGAACCAGGGAATCTAAGGTAGGTAAAATGAGAACATGTAGGAGACACTGGCTACACACAGAGTGTCCATTTCACTGAGGTCAATGAAATGCTGAAATAAGAATATTAAAATAGCTGTGCTGGAAGGACACAAGTCAGTGGTGAGTGGGAGAAAGAAATGCTCAAAAATCAAGATTTCACAGGAAGTAAAGACAGGATAAGGGTATGACCGTGAGTACAGGCCAAGGTCCAGCAGAGGAAAAATTGACGGTGAGGCAGTCCAGGAATTAGAAGGCCAATGATGGGGCCAGTTATCCATTTGATTATGGAAGACCCTCCACAAAAGGTGGCATTCATGGGTATTGAGTTGATAATGAAAGTGTTCCTAAAGTTATCAACTACTAAGGGATGGAGGCTGGTAGATGACATCAGTGATGAAGGAAACCAGTGATGAAGTCGAATGAACTCAACTTCAGCTCCAGAGGACCTGGGGTCAAGTAAGGAAGAAAGCAAGATAGTTTGGGCACAGCAAAGTGGAACAAGAAAGACACCTGAGATGGCTGACGGTGATGGACATTAAGGGGAGACTCCTTAGAAATGCCAGTTGGCATTCGTAGTCACTGCTTTGTTGAGAAATCCAAGTTTAGATGTTTTGCATGGAGATGTTCTGGAGTTTGACTATGCATCTGGCATATGGCCAGTCATATGGCCACTCAAAATACAAAGCTTAATTAACAAATTTAAGATATGAGAAGGAGGTGGGGAACAAAACAAATCATGTTTGGACCTTTGCAGTCAAGGCTCTTATTTTCATTGACAATTAAATTTGGGGGGAAAGAAAGGTTAGGAGACATTTCCAATTATGTGTCCCTTAGAAAATGGCATCTGTTTTCTCTAAGGCAGCACATTAAGTATTTTAAGTCTGAACCATGTTTAGAAAAAAACAATAGTAATAAGAGCTAACGCTGCTTGAAGGCTTACTGTATACGAGGTGCTGTTTTAGGCAACTTCCATACAGTAATTGATTTAATCCCCACAACAACTAGATGAGTAGTGTGATCATACAGCCCAGCTTACTGTGCAAAGTCCTGCTCTTGCACATTGTCCTACTGCCTTGGTGTAATTTAGCATTTGTTATGGATTATTCATTTTAAACAAATTATTAATAGTTGCCTTGAAACAAAATGAAATGGCTCTGGTCGACCTCTATATCTCTTTTCTGTCTCGCCGTCATCTTATGGGGTGGGGGCGTACATGTACAGTGGACGAGTTCTCACTTAAACATGTAGTAAAATCTAAAAAATAACCGTCCCTATCTCTGGCTTCTTTTCTTGACCCTTTCCAGAAGCAATGCCATATCACTCTCTTTTCAGGATAACTCAAAGGGAGCTTGCTGATATCAAAATGGAGTACACTTGGACACAAGAGACTGGGGATAAAGGAGTCTTTCTTTTGGCCTTTGTCAGTAAGGGGGCACTGTTATCCTGCTGGCCACTTGGGGTGTCAGCTTTGGTCCATGACATGGCACACAAAATCCATGACACCACTAGGCCACCACTTGGTGGGGTCAGTGGAACACGTGGAAAATCATAGTTTCAATGGACAAAAAAAAAACAAAACAGAGGCTGAGCAGTCTTGCTGTTGAACCTCTGGAGAGTTCATAACTGAATGTTTTTGTCATTTTTGCAGGATAACTTTGTTTGAGAATGCATTTTTATTTTATAATAAAATCAGAGAGTTGTATTATCTGTTAGTGCCATTTTCCACTCTCAAAATTGCCCTTGTTTGGGTAAATTATGTGGTCATCCTGTCAATAATGAAGGCAGTATTCTTATCTCCATCTTACAGATGGTGAGAAAACTAAAGTGAAGAGAGGTTAAGCAAAAATGCCCAAAGCCACACATGCAGGAAGTCTAGTTCCAGAGTCCCTGACCTTAACTGCTATTGCTCAGACTTCGCATTTTAGATCTTACATTATAATCCAGTCTCTCTCTCTCTGAGTCACAGACGTACTTGAAACAAACACCTCTAATGCACTCTAATGGTCTATTCAGTTTTTTAAGTACAGATAGGGTAAGGCAAGTGAGGTGAGCACACAAGTACTGGGTCTGATGCTGGTTTTATCAGAAATTTGGTATTTTGTTCACCCTGGATTTTGTTCACTAACAATGAAGTTTTTGCATGAAAAGATTGACCTGGAGCACTGGGGTTGTGGCACCCCCTTAGACTTTGCACCTGAGGCCTTACCATGCCCTAGTTCTGTCCCAGCTAGGCATGAACCACTAAATTCTCACAGACCCTAATGGGTTGTAGCCTGTTAAAACAAAAACACTATTTTTATTTTTTTTTAAGATTTTATTTGAAAAAGAGAGAGAGAGAGGGAGAATAAGCACTAACAGGGAGGGGCAGAGGGAAAAAGAGAAGCAGACTCCCCACTGAGCAGGGGATCCCCCCCCCACCCCCGCCCAGTGCCAAACACACACAGAGGATTGGATCCAGGGACTCCAGGATCATGACTTGAGCCGAAGGCAGATGCTTAACTGACTAAGCCACCTAGGTGCCCCTAAAACCCTCATTTTTAAAAGTTCAATATTCCCAATGAAAAGAAGTCATTGGGGAACTGACCTCTGCAGCAGAATACAGGCTGATTATTTAGAAGGTATAAGAAAAAAACCAAGAGCAAATCATTTTCCAAAGTGACACTGACATTAAGACGTATTCAAGGAAGGTATTTGAGAGAACGCCTCAGATTACATTTACTTGCGTGGGAAGAATGCCTGCTCTTTACTAAGCAATGAAGTTATGGAATAGGGTCACTTTCAAGGAGGGGCCAGGCAGTCTGTGGCTAGGTCTAGTTGCTTAAGTTATCTTTTCTGCATCTCACAAAGCAGCCACTGTCACTTTTACCAAAGCAGAATTTCTCAGAAACAACCAAAGCCACATCGTCAACTGAGAGAACTTGCAAATCCCTATGGTTGGGCCAACCCCAGTCTATTAGATGCTGAGATGCCAGGTCTATGTGGTAAAATCCCATTTTTATGTTACTGCCTCAGCTCCAATAAGAAGTTTTCATACCACGTGATGTTTATAACAATTTCTCCACAAGAACTTTAAAGCCTCACCTGAGTTTCTCCCTTTATTTTGTTGTTTCCTTTCTTTTTACTATCTGGCCATACCACACCAGACTTTTGGCATTGGGCCTGGTTTCAGAAATTTCCAGTTGCCCACAGAGCCCCGATTTCTTTATTTTCAGTGGCAAAACAGAAATTGCAGCTGCTTGAGGAAATAGTTATGGTTTGTAGGCCACCTAATGATAAGCTCTTTGTTTTTAAAGTTTTTGGTTTAATTCCAGTTAACCTAGCGTTATATTAGTTTCAGGTGGCCAATATACACATTCAACACCTTCATCCAACACCTGGTGCTCATCACCATAAGCTGCTTTTTAAAAGGAATGTTAACACATTGTTCGGACTTCAACCTCCCAAAAAATATGGGGCTTCAACCTGACTGGACAAGAGGGTGAAAATGTGAGGCCCTAAGGAAAAGTTCTCAGATGATAGTAAGTTGGCAGTGCAAGAATTCAGTACTCATTTTGTTGTGATTTTCTGCACCCTCCCCACCATCTACCCTTCAAGTCTTAGCTAACTTGCTAATTCCTCAAAAGATCATTTCCTCATCCTATAGGGCTGAAATAATCCTGCTCTTTCAAGCATCTTAGTAACCAAGTTGTTTCTTTTGATAAACATGATAAAACAATGGGTAGAAAGTGATGCATGTTTGCAGAAGAATAGAAGACTGGAAAGATATTGGTAGATATTATCTACGATGCTTTACCTAGAAATACCTGAATCTTGCTCTCAACCAATCATCTTCTCATTGACCTACTGAATGGGAATAAACGTACAAGGACAATAAACAATTTGTATCCAGGCTTTAGCCTCAAACCTGAATGCAATGCCACCAGGAGAGAAACAACTTAGAAGAAGCCCTTGTCCCTCCACTTGGGAGGCCCAGAAGCCCTGCGCTATTTCCTCCCCACTGTTCCAAGAGCCTTAGATTTTCCCATTCCAACAGAACATGAGACCCCACTGGTGAAAGCCAGAAGACAAAAATCCAGAGCAAATGGTCATCTTGGAGTGGCTTATCTGAATCCATGGAGTCCTGGAATGTCCCCAGTCAGACCAGCCCTCCTCCTCATTAGCGGTAAAAATCTCCTTCCTCTCTTCCTGGAGACATCCCTTCAAACACGTAAGGATGGTGAGGTGGAAGGTCTTCTCAAATCTTCTGAGCTAAACAGACCTAGTCCTTCCTATGATGTGGCTTATAGCCATGCAGCACACCAATCACCCTTTTGTGGTTTGCTTGTGAACATCTTGAAGTATGTCACAGAATTAGAAAGATAGCCCAGGCATGATCAACATGTAACACAAAAGAGCCATAATGTCCCCTCTTTATCTGCCGCTTTTAACAGAGCATTAAATTACAATAGAGCTTTTAAGTCATCCTAGTTTACTACTGGCTCTTTTTGACTTTGCTAAGGCTTGTTAATTTCCCAAGTCTTTCTCCTATTATTAATATGAATAGCTATCAAGTTATCTCCTCCTGAGTGCTTGACTTTTTTCTAACCTAAATAAACAACTTTATATTTATTGCTGTAAATTTTCACTTCATTGGATTTGGCTCATTTTCTAGATTGTATTAATCTTTTGGGTACTGATTTAGTCATCTGAAATTAACTACCACTTTCAGCTTTGTAACATTGACAAGTAGTGTCAACACTCTTCAGCCAAACGCCACCAGAAATAAGGCTGTACTTAAACAAGGTGGGTTTACTACTCTGCAGTGAGGAAGAACACATACCATGGACAGCAGTGGAAGAAGGGTCCCTCTGTAAAACTTGGGTGATTTGGAGGAAAACCTAAGGAAGCAGGGGTTTGCTCTAGATTGGATGTTGTCAGAAAGCAGGGGGAAATTTGGGGCGCCTGGGTGACTCAGTTGGTTAAGCATCTGACTCTTGATTTCAGCTCAGGTCATGATCTCAGGGTTGTGAGATCAAGCTCCATGTCAGCCTCTGCTGGGTATTGAGGTTGGTTAAGATTCTCTCTCTCCCTATCCCTCTGTCTCTCTCTACCTCTTTCCCTCTCTCTTTCTGACAACAACCAAAAAAAAGGCAGGGTAAATTCTATAATTGTGTATCTCAGTAACCTATCTGTAGAAGGGCAGACTCATGTGAGGATAAAACAATGATAGTTTTATTGGTAAAGAAAGAGCAGTCACTTAATTTAACCAAGAGCAGGATGTTCCTGGGTAGCAGAGTGACCTTGTTTTTGTTTGTGCTTCCACAAAGTTATGAAATAGCCTTGTGTGTCTGACTTTGTCAGTATCTCAGTCTAGCCTTGTCTGAGGTGGGTATCCTGCGAGGGATTCAAGTTTTGAAGTTCTTGGTTTTGCCTTCAAAATTGAGGGGCCCGAACTGCCGACATTCAAATGGAGGCATTGTAACTGACCAGTCCTGTGACCTTGGTAGGTTACTTAGAAAGAAAAAAAAAAAAAAAACCACAAAAAACTCTCTGTGCCTCAGTTTTCTCATCTGTAAAATGGAGTTAATAGTATTCCCCTCATAGGACTGTGGTGAGAATAAAGTGAGTTTCTGTGAGTAAAGCTCATAGGAAAAAAAAAACAAAACAAAACCCTGGCATGTGGTAAATTCTATGTTTAGTGATTGTTCATTTTATTATCTACTTTCTCCACCACTAGGTACCAGATTCTGGGTCATAAAGCTTTTGCTCAATTTAATGGGGAGCATATTCTACAGATTAAAATCAAACATCTTAAAATAGCTTCATTTCCCCTCCCCCGTTTGCATTCCTCTGATCTCTCTTCCACAAAGGAAAATTAGATTGCACAGCAAAATGTGACCCATGTACAGTGATTTTTATAATCATAGGACTGAAATAATGAGTTCATGCCTCCACTCTATAGTGGCTAAACAAGAGAAGAGGAAAGAATCGAGGGCAAGCTGAATTCTTCCATTCTATCTCCCATGGTTACAGGCTGTGCCTAAACTTCCTAAGTAGGAGAGCAATCTTTCCAAAGGTAGAGAACCCAGGAAGAGCCTTCTAACCCAATTAGAATGTAAGCTGATGCTGAACGGTGACTATTGAAATGCAGATGGTACCATCACTAAGGCTAATCAATCCCACAGATCCAAGCAAAGGAATCCATTGAACTGGCTCATCTTTTTCCTCTCCAAAGGCTTAGAGTAGTGGTTCTCAGCCACAGCAGTTTTGCCTCCAAGGAACCTGTGGAGATGTCTGGAGATAGGCTTGGCTGTCCCATCAAAGGGAAGGGTGCTACTGGCATCTAGTCTCTTACATTTCCTACCATGTACAAGGTTGCCCTCCCCAACCATAAAATGAAAAATTATCCTGTCCTAAATGTTGATGGTGCCATGGTAAAGAAAACCCTAGTTTAGAACATTGTTAGGACAGTTTCATATTGAGAAGTATACCCTAATTGTTTCCTATTTCTTGTTCCCAAGGGTGACATAATTTGCGTACATCTGCCCACTAAGTCATGAGAGTGCTTTCAGTTCTGCAAACCTCCAGTCAATTCCTCCACAATTCATACGTAGGTAGGGCTCAGTGGGTGATGGCCAGTTCTTTCCCTTACATTAGAATAAGGCAAATTTTTTCCAGCAGCCTACCTTTGAAAATTCTATTTATTCAAATGCACACTCAGTTGAGTATGAAGGAAAACTCCATCTGATTGGCTTCTAAAACATAAATCACATGGATCCACACACCACACACCCTAAGAAAACAAATCTGTGATGCTATGCATGGCTTCATGCAGGAGGGAAGGCAGGGTCTGTATCTGGGAACTATTAAGTTCACACTCTGAATATCCAAATTCTGGGAGATGAAGACACATGTATGTGGGGAGGAAAAAATGGAAGTTCTTTATCACATCTATTTAGGGAATGCTCAGTGGTATTAACAGTCATAACGAAAGTTTATTTTTAAGTTCAACACATAAACGTGTGTGGTTCAAGAGGCACACACAATGATGTTTATAGTGTTAAAGAGAAAGCGAGGGCAGTAGGACAATGTTAAAGAGACCAACGATTTCATCCATTCTAGGAAGAATCTAGTGGGAACTTTTGAATTGGGTAGGTGACTACAACTGTGAGAATGCATAGAAGAATCCTCACTACTTGGACCAGCCAGAGGCACAGGAATGGAGAAGAACCAATGGCAAACACACTTGTCCACTTGCAGACTACTGTGGGAATATGGGCTACCTCTTGAGCGGCTCTAGATCAGTCCTTCTCTAACTAGGCCCTGGAGGCCTAGGTCCAACAGAGTCCTGGAATCCAGCCCCAAGCTGGAGTCAGAGCTGGGGACATTTCCAACAAGTACGTGCCAGGTACAGGGGATGCTGATGCTGCTAGTCCAGACAGCCACACGGAGAGCTGAGGGGCCACAGAAGCCCAAAAATGGCCTTCAGTAGTGAAAATGTTATCATTACATCATACGTTTACTACTCGTGTCCATAATCACGTCAAGGACATTAACCCTAGTGATACCATGTTGAAAAACTAGCCATGAAAAGATTAACAAACAGAATATAAAGTACTTTATAAAGACATATTTAGACTGGAAATCCTTACAGGTCTCCATTCTCCATGTCCTTGGAAAGGAAACTCCATCGTCTCAGCTTTTTTTTTTTTTTTTCTTTCAAGAAGAGTATAGTGCAACAGTGTGTGTTCTCTCTCGTCGTTTAACATTTCACCCTATATTTTGCCACGTGTTTGCACACTGTGTTTAAAGAGGGTTTTGTAGATCATTAATTAAGGTAACAACCACTTCCTTAGCAAGCAGGATGTTGAAAAGGTTGTAACTGCTTCCCCAGGGAGGTAGAAGGTGTATTTGTTTTTTGTCTTAAAGGTTGAGGAGTTTAGCTGAGGCTTTATCAGACCTGTATGGATTAGGAGTTTGGACTTAATTGCGAAAGCCAGCAAGAATAAATAAATGTCATTGTACTTTGCGATCCCCGTAGACCACCAGGGTGGAGAGCTGGTACCTGTCAGGGACACGGAGGCCTGAAATGTTTGTAAAGTGCTTTTCTTCCAAGCTTGTTCCATTTTGCTAGGTGTCAGAACAGCCATATTTTAGGGCTCGTGATATGGAATGCTCTTTTCGCAGGATGCGAAGCAGTGTGCAGAAGCAGCCTTTCAGAGGAAATCCCCATCTTTTTAGTGTCTCCAGTCCTTTCTTTCATCCCAGCCTGTTTACCATTATCTCTGTTTTCTTTGCCTTCTTTCCTACTAGATCTTATTTTTCTAGCCCTGGTTTTCTTCATTTTCTCTTTCCCTTATCCTCAGTGTCATCTCTTTAGACGATCTCATTTTACTCATTCATTCATGCATTCAGTGTAAACACAGAGCACACCTACCATAAGCCATGCACAAAATCCAGTGGACTCTATCCTGGGGATGCTCACGGTCCAGGGAGAGACAGACTGAGAAGCCGACAGAACTCCCACATACACAGGGCATGTATTGGGCTACAGGCCAGAGGCCCACTATGGGAACATGCCGGAGGGGCCCGGTGCTAACCGCTAGCAATGCTCCGCCCATTATTCCCGTGCCACTCCTCGTTTCTATATATGGCGATGGCTTCCAGCTCTAAGTTCTGCTCTGCCATAGTGTGCAGAGGAGGGATCTTAGGCCCCAGAAGCATGCTCAACTCACGTAGGGCAAGCTGGAAATATTGAGGACTCACTCCAGGAACAGCTCTCTGCCCATAATAGTTGGGGACTACAGATAAATATCCCAGCTTCCTTGGCCCTCTGAAGTATGTTCCAAACTGGCTCCCAGTAATTCCCAGTGGGATTGAGCCTGTTACCCACACTCTAACCTGCTTACCAACATACATGTTGAATTGAGATGGTTTCTTCCCCTGCCTCAATTTCCCACTCTCTACTGGTCACTCCTGAGATCACCACCCAAATAAACTATATGCACTCAAATCCTTGTCTCAGGGCCTTCTGGAAAAGCCAACTAAGACAAGCACCAAACCAACACCTGGGCTCCCTCAAAGCGAACAAGACAGGAGCCCGGAGAGCTGAGCAGATGCCAGGCAAGGAAAGACTCTTCCCCAAGCTAAGAAGGTTGCACTTCCTCCTCAAAGCAATGGGGAGACAAAAGTATGGCTCATGTGATGGTCCAGGAGGGGGTAGCAGTGACTACATAATGTAAAGAGAACAACAATGAAAGGAGGACACTTTATACATAAACGAAAATGTGACCAATACAATACAGGAGTTGCCACCACTTTTTTCCTTGCGATAAAACAGTTACCTCGGGTCTTTAACATCAGTGATCCTTTATATTTCTATAATCATCAAACTTAGCTGAAGCTCCAGTTTTGCATACAGACATTTTAAGAGACTTGCTACACAAAATTTTAAAAGGGAATTCAACGTTAAAATGAAAAGAAAAACTTTTATCAACTAGTCTCTTTTTGTGTTGTCTGTGCTTTATTGCCTAGGATGGATAGACTCACGGACGAATGGTTTCAGTACAGAAACCGGTATGGTGCTACAGGCGAGGTATAAGTGCAAGATTCAGTGAGGACAATGATAGAGCAGCTTCTCCACTTCATAAAATAGCACCTGGGAAATGACCACTCATCTGGGTCTTGACCTGGGAGTAGGAGTTGGATAGGTAAAAGGAGGCTAAGAGGGATGTTCAGGCTGAGGAACAGTTATGGGAAGTTCGTCATGAGGAGATGGGCCCAGCAGAACACGAGGGACATGGCGCTTGTGCGGGAGGAAGACTTGAGGTGCTCCTGAAGTGGGAGCCACCAAAAAGTTTTACAGATGCTAGGATCAGTCTGGACTGTAGACATAGCGCTCCCTAAAAACGGGTCGGATTGGAATGAGGCACAAGTTCAGGAAAATACTACTTCAGCATTTCCATTTAAACACACTTTTGGGGGCACCTGGGTGGCTCAGTTGGTTCAGTGTCTGACTCTTGATTTTGGCGCAGGTCATGATCTCACAGTCCTGGAATCAAGTCTTGCATCGGGCTCCGAGCTCAGAGGGGAGTCTGCTTCTCCCTCTACTCCTCCCTTCCCCCACCCCCTGTGTGCTCTCTCTCCCCTCCTCTCTCAAATAAATAAACAAAAACTTTTTAAAAACCACCTTTAATTGTATAATTAGTCTATGCTTACCTGCAAGCCCCTCCCTAAAGCACAGATCGTTATGAACACACAGTAATTAATCTTTTTGTAATTTTGCTGGCATTACCTTTCCAAATCCAGGATACATACCATAGCCTTTGCAAAGCTCACCGTAAACAAGTATCAATACAGAAAGATCTTTGTGGTTTGAGTTATTTGCAGTAAGAAATGCTTCTCATTATTGCTGTCACATCACCACAAACTTAGTGGCTTAAACCAAGACAAACTTAGGATCAGCAATTCTGGAGATCAGAATATGGGCCTCCCTGGACAAAACAAAAACAAAAACAAAAACAAAAACAAAAACCCAGAAGGTACTGGCAGGGAAGCACTGCTTTTGAAGGCTTGTGCGGGTTTTTGCAATGTGGAGGCTAATCTAGGAAGAAGGCACGCCTAGGAGAGGCAGCACCACATGACCAGCTGTATGGGATAGGCTTGGCAGAGCGGCACGAGAGGGGGGCGGAATCTTCCAGCAAGGAGCTGTGACCCAGAAGGGAAGAGGGCAAAGGGACTCCCAGCAGAGAGGAGGCTTACCTGTCTAGGTGACAGCATTCAGCAGCATGAGGAAGTTTCAGAGAGCTTCAAAAGGTACGACAGCTGAGGGTCTTATAACCACAAGGCTCTGTCTTATCACTGGCCCGCAGATGCTGAACGTGGTTTCATGAGGTATGCAAAGCAGGCAGGCTTTAGATGGCTAAAGATCTGCTTGTTTGGACCATCTGAAAAATCATTCAATGTGAAAAACTGACTGAGATGCCAGCAGCCTTTGGAGCTAATAGGTCTCAGCCCACAGTGAAAAAAAGAATCCAAAGGCCAATACGTAGTGGTCACCTTTGTCTCACTTATGTAACAGAGTTCTAGGGAAGAATCTGATTTCTTGCCTTTTCTCACTTCTAAAGGCCACTCACATTCCTTGACTTACAGCCCCTTTTCTTCAAAGCTGGTGATGTTGTCTTTCTCTTACCTTTTCTTCCATAGCCACGTCTCCCTCGGAACACAGCTAAGACAGTTCTCCACTTTAAATATATATATTGTTTAATTTGAGAAAGAACAGGCATACAGGAGGGGCGGGGTGGGAAAAGGGAAAGAGGGAGGAGCAGACTCCCCACTGGGCAGGGAGCCCCCACTTGGGGCTTGATCCCAGGACCCTGCGATCACAACCCGAGATGAAGTCAGATGCTTAACTGACTGAGACATCCAGGTGCCCCAAGGCTTTCCACTTTTAAGAGCCATGTGACTAAATTAAGCTCACCTGCATAATCTAGGGCCCGCTCTCCACCTCTAATTCCTTAAATTAATCAGACCTGCAAACTCCCCTTGTCCTGTAAAGTAACATTTTCACAGTTTCAGGGAATAGGACAGAGAGAGACATCTTTGGTAGCCATTATTCTGACCACCACACACAGTGATGGTTTCCTGTGACTGAGAGTGTCTGCAGGCCACTCCAGTATATTCCATCCATAGTCGAAGCAGCTGGAAGTGGCAGGAGGTGAATGCGTCAGGGGTGGCCCTCGACCGATGAGAGCTGGAGCCGGGTGGCTGACTACTAAGCTTCCTCACTCCTTGGTAGTTCAAGTCTGAGTCTCTCATAGGTTTGAGCTCCATTTGCCAACACTTATCTGCTGCTCCTTCACAGGCCCTTTCTTGACTTTCCTCATTTCCCGGTCCCATTTCCTCACTCCCTCCCTGCACTTCCCATACTATGTCCCAGATAAACCACTTGCACACAAATCTTTGTCTCGGGGTTGCTTTGGAGCGAACACGAGCGAACAGTTACAGTCCCATTTAACCCCATCCTCTGCCTCCTCACCAAATACCAAACAGACCCTGGAATTCATTTTGTGCCTCAAGTGTGGAAACAGACAGCTAAGGATCTAGAAGGAGCGACGGGTGGCATCCCTGAAGCCAGAATAGTCATTTCTCCAAATTACAGAAAAACGAGAGCATTCCATCTATTGCAACTTGCAGTTGGCATTGACCGAATATTCTGTGCTACTGGGTATTCCAAGGAACTTGATGGGTTTCATAATACAATTCTATTTTCTATGTCCCTGAAATCAGGCCTGTGCTTTCGGCTTGCCTACTATCTTAGAACGGCGATGATGGCAGATATCTTAAAACCTTCTCCTTCTACAGTCTAGCTCTCAATTGCTATAAAATTCTCCATGGTGATGCAGACTGTAGTTACATGTAAACACAACTGGATTCTCATAAGAAGATCAAATGGAACAAGAGAGAAGTCTGGCACTTTCATAATCACAGTTCTAATTTGTCTTCTATCAGTATTCTTCTTCTTTGTAACAAGCTCTTTGGGGACAAAACACTTAAGCTGGAGTTATTCCCACCTGACTGAAGAATTATCACAAGCGAGTGTAGCCTTTTAGAGAATAAGGGATCCTGGCTCCACGTAGAAGCACATATATGGCAATAGCCCTTATTTCCTTTGTTCTCACTCTAAGCTGCTGGACAAACCCTAGGGTTCGCTTATTCGGGTATTTTGTAGAAGGCTTGCTTTGTACAGAGTTCTGTTTTAGCTAAGGGGAAGTGGGGATATGAAAACTGTTTGAAACCTGTTTCCATGCAGCTGTGGGGATTCATAAGAAGAAAAATGAAGTGCAAAACTTTTCTAATATGGGGAAGAGAATGTCAAGAACCATAGCAGAATTACAGGTGGAGCTCTGGCAGTTCCTAGGAGTGGAAAGTACTTCTGGCCGATGAGGAGGGGCTATTCTCAAGGAGGAACTAGCATTTGTGCACTTAATTTCATCTTGCAATGTTAACTGTAAAGTATTCTAACCTCATCTTGTTATTGTGAATAAATAAGATAGAATTAAATAATTAAACAGGCAATGAAAATTCTGCTCTGTAAGGTGGCAGTCAGTGCTCACCAGAAAATGGCCTCGTCCTACCTTGCCGACCCTATCTCTCATTTTCATCAGATGAACCCCAAGAGCTTGCCACACTGAGACGTTCAAGATGAAAGTGAGAGTCACTGATGTGAAAACCTCCTTTGATCTAAGGCAGAGGTTCACAAGCAAGGATTATTTTCTCCTTGCCCCAGGGGACACTTGGCAACTTCTGGAGGCGTTCTTGGTCCTCACAACTTGGGGGGTGGGTGGGAGACTGTGTGTGCTGTTGCCATTGAGTGGGTAGAGGGCGGGATTGCTGCTAAACTTCCTACAGTATACAGGACATAGCAGCCGCAGCGAAGAATTATGTGGTTCAAATGTCAACACCAAGGTTGAGAAGCCCTGATCTAAGGGTCAGAGACATGCTGTGCACACAGATGACTGTGGTTTTGAGAGAGAGAAAAAAAAATTTTAGCTTATGAACAATGATACCACTCCTGTCAGTAGTAATTAAGCTAGTATAACACAAAAGATTACCCAGTCAGAAAAACATTTTAATTAGGAATTTCCTCTTTAGTCAGTTAGTTCTTTATGTAAGCTTTTTTTTTTTTTTTTACACCAGACAGTAAAAAATGCATCCAAAATAAGGTTCTTTGCCCTGGTGAGAGGGGTATGAATTCTCTTGGGCATATAATTTAATTGCTTTTCAAGAAGTTGACATGAGTGTAAACATTAGGAGGTTAAGTTATTGAATGTTCCCACTTCATTTCACTCTGCTGCTGGATTTATTCAAGAGCAACAGAAGTCACACCAGAAATGAGCCCTCATGTTTTCTAGAGACAAGGCAATCCACTAGAGCAAAGTTCTTGATCCTGCCTGTACATTACCGTCCCCTGGGAGTTTCTTAACTTCTCTGTGCCCAGATGCCACCCCAGACCAAATGAGTTAGTATTTTGGGGGAGTAGAAGACAAGTCAAGGCATCTTAATTTTTTAAAGACTTCCCGGGTGATTTCAACGTACAGCCGATTTTGAGAACCACTGTTGTAGAGGCTCATTTTCTTAGAATATCTTGTGTTGACCAGAAGGAGCGGCATCACGTGGAGCTTGTCAGAGATGCAGACTGTCAGGCCCCAACCCAGACTCCTAGAATCCTAATCTTTGGTAGAACAGGATCCCCAGGAAATTCACAAGCACACTGACACTTGAAGTGCTGCTCTGAACATACCGTAAATAGTCCATTTAAAAAATGTACGCATATGGCAATAGGTGCGGTCTAAAACAAGGCCCACGATTAAGGCATAGGGAAATGGCCCAAAGCACAAAATAAAATGAATTGTCTCCTGACGAGAAATGTTAAGTTCATCATTATGGCCGCTTATGTTTACCTAGTACCTATGTTAATAGCTACTTACCTATTTTAATTCTGAAGGCTCTTAATCACATAGAAAAATCTAATCCTATGTTGCAGGTGTTTGTTTGTTTGTTTGGTTGGTTGGTTGGTTGTTTGGTTGGTTGGTTGTTTGGTTGGTTGTTTGGTTGGTTGGTTGTTTGGTTGGTTGTTTGGTTGGTTGGTTGGTTGGTTGGTTTTCTTAAGAGTAGCACTAGCTATTTGGTGGCTTGAGATTATCCTCCTGGTATTGGGAACCCAAGGAGAACTCCAGGCAACACCTTTGCCCGGAAGTGAGAAGGTGGCCTCTCAGCTCCGCCGACACATGCACGAGGAGGAGACAGTATGAAATGCCATCCAGTAGAATGCATGCCAGGCTGAACAGTTTCACCTTAGTTAACAGCACTGAACTGTGCTCACATGTATGATGGTAAAATAATTGTTCTAAGTAGTCAGACGACTCTATTCTGGGAAGCACAAAATGCTTCGGATTAAAGTAGTTAGACAGTGAGATTTTCCTAGGCAATTTAGGAGGTTTGTTAAATGTCGTACAGCCAATTCCTGGCTGCCAGACCTTAGATGCCTTAATTCGTCATCGAATCATCAAATGCTCTTTCACACTTCCTGTCTTTTAGGACAGACTGACAAAAGGAAAAAAAAAAAACCATAAAAATCCCTGTCCTAAAGCCAGGTCTCTTCATCCCTGCCAAGTACCCTGTCAACATGTTTCATTAGAGCACCCTTTTCTGGAATAATTCTGCCATGTGAATTTCTGCCCTCTTAAAATATATATACCTTTTTCTCTTCAAACCCTACAAAGCAAGAGGTGAGAGAGAAGCATGGCGTAGTGAAATGAGCTACTGCCAGGAGTCCCGCTGGCTGAATTTAGATCCTGGCTGGTACTCTAGTTGGTGGGTGATTTGGAGCGATTGTCAAATCACTCTGGGTCTTAGTTTCTTCATCCGTAAAAAGGGCCTAATAAAGCCCTTTCTCGTGGAATTACTATTAGAAGTAAACAAGATTATGCATGTAACAACAGTGCCTTGCACACAGCCAACACTCATCAAATATTTTCTTTCTCTTCCCTTCACCTGTTTTTTTTAAAAAACCCTCAGGAAAATGTTATTGGACAGCCTCTAAAAAGCAGAGGCTGTTCATTATTCTTTCAATCTGATGAGCCTGTCATGTTGCCTGGTACATACTTGGTACTTGAGAAATCTTTGTTGAATGAATTACTGGTTTCTGCTCAGGGCTTTTAGCTCAGTGGTCTGAAAGTGGAAAACTAGCCAGTACTAAGTTATCAGAAGTCATGCCATTTCTTATGTGGGGCGTGGCAGACATAGACAGCTATGTCTTCTTAAGAATCCAGGCCACTGGCATCTCATGTCTAACCCAACACACAGATCTGGAGGAAAAGGAACCGCCGGCTCCCTGCAATAGTATAACTGAGTTCTTTTGGTAACCTCATCTTCTCCTGTTCATGTAAAATGCCTCCGACTCTTTAAAATGATCCTATGTATTATTTTGATTACTTGCCCACTATTTAGTGCACAAAAGACTCACAATGGTATTATTAAAATCCAACCTAACAAATGCAAGCATTTAGGAGAGAACAGAAAAAAGGTGTGTTTCCTGCTCAATGGGTAGCAGAAAAGCAGGAGGCAAGAGCCTTCTGGAGGGAGCTTTAATTTGAGCTAAGGAGGGAAGGTTGAATTTTCATGCAGCAGACAGACAAAAGTCAAAGAGAACCACTGGACAGAAAGAATGGGACATATAAAGAGCCCAGCACAACACCTGATACATAGTAGGCCATCTCTCAGATCTCCTGTGAATGCCCACCCAGAGCCTTCTTCAGCATGACGCAGGACAGCTACAGTAAGTTCGGACAGAAGCGTTGACTGTCAGGACTCTCCTGTGTATTTATTTAGAAGGCTCTCATTTCGATTTTCCCGTGACTAGCACATGTCTGTCATATGGTAGATGCTCAGTAAATACTTGACGAATGACAACTGATGGTGACAGAACCAAGTAAGGCCATTCAACACAGTACTTTTCAAACTGTGGGGTATGACTGACTCGTGCGTCATGAAGCGGTCCAGTGGCTCAACACCAGTTCTTTGGAAAAATACAAATTAGGGGAAAAACTGAGAAATTATCAGAGTGCATCCTGTCTGGGAAAAGTCAATACCCCTTTGTGAAACTTTGGTTTCTGTTAGATATACTAACGCATGTGGGAGTGTGTGTATGTGTATATCCTGGTTGGCTGTGGGAAAGAGGCTTCCTACTTTGGGTCATGGCAAAAGAGTGCCTTCAGCCCTTATCAGGCCAAGCAGATGAGTTCACCAGATCTTCTCTGGTTTAAATCTCTGCAGACACACTTAGGAATCAGTCACAGATCGAGTCGCGGGGTCCTTATTTGGTTGCTATGATGGCAGGGATGGGAGGTGGCCCTTGCGTTAATTACTGCACCTCCCCCAAACTCCCTGAGCCACTGGCCCTTGTTCTACCAACGTGCACCCACCCCTTCCTGAGCACTGGGATGCCCGCGGCCCCGTGGGCTCATCACACAGTAACCTGTGCCTGCAACGTGAGAGCTGTTCCGTCCTCAGTGGGGTGTGACATCGGCCTTATCAGGAGGCACAAACTGAAGGGAGAAAAGGTACCTGCCCAGAACTTGTGTCTATTTTCTATGAAGATATATTTTCTTATAACCACGTAAGGTTTACTCCTTGCCTTTGATCATGACTGTTGCACTGACATCTTTGGAAAGGAAAAGGAGACTGATTCCCCATTATATGCCAAGTACCCTTCACACACTTTAAGACCCAGAAACTCAACTGGTTAACAGCTCAACAGAGAGCCGTATTATTTTCAAATTGTGCCTGATCTCTGTCTTCTGTGTTTACTGCAATCAATCTTCCCTCTGGGCCTATAGACAAGTTTCTGTCTGAAATCTTAAATCTGGTAACCATAGTAATGAAGCAGAGAGAAAGGAAGATCTTGGGAATGTACTACAGATACTCCGGGTTGGGGGGGGAGAGAAACCAACCAGCCAACCAACCTCACTTTATGATTTTTCCATTTTCTTTCTTTTATTTTTTTTTTCTTTTTGGCAAGAGTTGCTCGTAAGAAGCTACAGTCAAAGTGCTAGTGAACCAGTGGTTGTAGGGAAGGAAGAAGAGAGCTAGAGCATAGATGATCTGCAAAACCAGACAATAATCCGGAATAACGAAGCATAGACCATGTTTCTGGTTCACTTTGCTGCTCTGAATGCCCTTGGGAAAAGCACTACAAAAGTGCCTCCCGATGCTTTACAGGGCTCATATGCTTCCATAACTGCTCATTTTAAAACAGAACCTACAGTCCATATTCATTTGAGAAGATCTAGTTTACTGGGATCATTCAAATTCAGGAGGAAATAATGATTGGCCAGAGGAAGCAGGTTTCTAGTTGTTCACCTGCAGAAAAATGTGTTTGTTCCATGGAACATGGAAGATGAAGTGATGGCCCACAGATGTCTCTTTCCTCGGGCCATGCTTCACTGCCCCTCTGTCAAAGCCTCCTAATGCTTCTTCAAGTCATGCCTGGGTGATGCCATCATGACGTTCACCTGTCTCTTCCAAGTAGAGAGGAGGGGATCCAGGGCAACACTAGAGGTCCAGTCCCACTGATTGAGTTCTCAGTTCCTGAGTTTTACTGAGCTTCCGGCAGCAGCAACCAGCTTACCAAACCCTGACGGCCCACGGCATTGCCTCCTCTCCCTGTGAGCTCTTTTCAGTAGAAATCGAGCAGTGGGAGGGAAGAGAAGAGGTGGCTACTTGGAGGGTTGATATTATTCCCTGTGGCCTGTAGGCTTCAAAACTGAATGAAGATAGGACTCTATGAATACGGTGTGTTGACCTCCAGAAATACACCCATTCAGGGCCTAATTCTTCATATAATGTGAGGTTATATGTTACTCTTTCAGGGGTTTCATTATTCCATAGTCTGTATTTTATATATTCTATATGAGAATCTTATTTAAAATTATAACAGTAGTAAGGGACCTGTTGCTTAAATGAAACCCTTAGAAATAATGAAATAAAATACTGTGCAAGTCAAAGATAACTGAAAGAGAAAATATACCTGAACCAATCTGTTTCTGTGGGGCTGAGTATAATAGAGCAGGGTTTCTCAAAATGGGATCAGAATGACTAGAAACATCCAGGAGGTCAAGGAGGGTCAGAGCAGGGCACAGCTTATTGAATACATCTTTCCTGCACATGGGTCAGCACCTTCCATGTGTTTTGTCCTCCTAGACTTCTTATCTTAGTAATTTTCATATGATCAGAGATGACCACAGTTAGTAGGTACAGAAATGGTAATCTAGTTGCTTAACCAACATGTTAAGTCTATACCCAACATCTCTAACAAATGGTTTGAACATCTCTAGCAAGAAGGAATTAATTACCTTCCAAGGTGTTGTGCTCCATGTCCAGTCACAGAGTTGTTAAAAGTTCTTCTTCACGGTGAGTTGACTTCTGTCTACCTGTAATGTCAACCATTTGTTTCTGATTAGCAAACTGGGAGCCATTAATACAAATGCTCTTCACTCTTTTGAAAACATCTGTCATGTGAACCAGGCCCATCTGTTTCCAAGGCCAGCCTCTCCTTTTCCTTCTGTGGTTCCTCAAGTGGTATGCCTTAGGGGACATTCTGCATGCTTGCACCTTACTCTGTCCTCAGGCTATTTTGTTTGTATTTCATACTCCTTTTCCTACTCAATGACCCAAGCACAACAGTCCATAAGCTGGGATAACCATGACATTCTCTCTTTCAAGAATTTGAATGAAGAGTACTCTAATTAAATGATAGATGATAGCAAGGACTTGAGTTGACAACGTCCCCATAGGTTTGAGGCTGGGTTGGCCCAGCTGGAATATGCATAAATAAAGGAAGCTGAAAGGAGAAAAACTGAAAATGGGAGAGAAAAATGGCCATGAGAGATTCAGAACAATCTCATTTCCTGACTTGATCACTGGAGTTCCTGGGCTGGGGAGCCCTGCTCACACCATCATCAACATCCTCATCATTACTAACATTTATTGACTATATACTATATATCAGGCACTGTTATAGGCCCTTAATATGCATTATCTCACTGAATCCTTTCAAAAACCCTAAGGGAAGTTGTCACTATTTCTGTCTTACTGCAAAGGAGACTGAGGTATGCAGAGGACTGAGTCCTCTAGCCAGCTCCCACACTGGTTAGTGGCAGGGCCAAGATTTGAAACCAGGATACAGGGCACTGCTTCTGGATCCTTGGAGACTCAGGAGATTTTCTTACAATACTTTTTATAGTAATTTCTTGAACAAATTCACCAATTATTTAAGCCACCATGAAGCAGGTTTCTGTCCTTTGTAACAAATCCTCCCTGATTAAAATACAGAAATTTTAAAAGATACTAACTCCTGGCCAAAAGGCACAGACAAGTGCCTTTGTGATGTTGTGTAGTTGCCTTAAAAAAATAGGCTCAGTTGATGAAATAAGGCTGCCTCTTGACATGGCTCACTTTTCTGGAACACTCATGTATATCTTCCAGAGACAGGGCATTTCATGGTGCTAATAGAGAAAGGATGACATTGAACTTCTCCTTAGTTACTCCAGCCTAACATTACCTCTTCCCTATTATCCTATTGGTCTGTACATTCCTTTACCATAGCATATACCACATTCTATTGGAATTATTTTTCTGTGTCTGTGTTTCCCAACCTTAGCACTATTAAGATTTCAAGCTAGATAATTCATGCTTTGCTGTGGCCAAGTGTCCTGTGCGCTGCAGGATGTTTAGCAGTATCCTGGCCTCTACTCACTGGATGCCAATAACACCACCTCCTCCTCCCTTATGACAACCAAAAGTTCTCCAGGCATTGCCCAATATCCCCTGGTGGGTAAAATCACTCTTGGTTGGGAACCACTTGTCTACATGTTCTAAACCCCCTGCTGACTTCAAGGGCAGGACTCTTTTTCATCCTCATTTCTTTTGAATGTTTGGAACATTATGATGCTTAATAAGTCTTTTTTTAAAAGATTTTATTTATTTATTTGATAGTGAGTGAGAGAGAGAATGACAGGGGAGAAGGTCAGAGGGAGAAGCAGACTCCCCATGGAGCTGGGAGCCCGATGCGGGACTCGATCCCGGGACTCCAGGATCATGACCTGAGCCGAAGGCAGTCGCCCAACCAACTGAGCCACCCAGGTGCCCAGATGCTTAATAAGTCTTAATTGAATAAAACTATAGTAACTTGCATTAAAATGGTGTTTTGTACTTATAAGCCTGGAGTACCTGTATTATCTGTATCTGTCTGGGTTTAGTCAGGAAAACAGAGACACTAAGCATACTACCAGAATAAGGGGCTTAATATAGAAATCAGGGTTTATATAAATATGAGAGTCACTACAAAAATGAAGCTCTGGAAGGCTATAGTCCGAAGAGAGGACTTTAACCTGAAGCTCTGGGTAGAAAAGCAGGTGTTCACAGGGAAACCTGAGAAGCCACCATATCCAGCCTGGAAAGTGAGATCATAAAATGGGAAACCACAGAAATATCTGGAATTCTACTATGTCTAATAAAGCAACCTCATCTGACGCCCACAGGCCCCCAAATAAAATAGCCTCCGTCTCCCTTCCACCTCTGAAATCTCTCAAATTCTTCTTACTGACAAACCTTAACATAGAACCCATCGAGAAGGGAATTGTGGGAAGTGTAGTTTTCCCCAGCCTTAAGGCAGGCTCTTCAACAGGAATGGCAGTGTCAGGTAAACGACAGCTAATCCTGACAACAGATATCCTGAGCCACTTTTTGACACCAAGTGCACGTGCGTGTGCGTGCGCGCACACACACAGGAGCAGATAATGGTCCAGGGAATCTGGCAGTCACAATCATCCAAGTTAGGAAGCAAGTAAGTGTGATTTTGTTGCTGCTGCTTTCTTGTTTTTAATTTGGCAGAGGGCTCATCTTCTGATCACCCGTCCCCTTCAGTCGGTGCTCTGTAGACAGTCGCAATGTTCACTTTGTTTGCACCCGGAACAGATGGCAAACTATGTTAATAATCGAACAGCTCATACTCCAGATGGAAGATGTTCCCCTTCATGCTTCTTAGAATTTCGGGTGTCTTGTGAGCATTCTTGCTAGACCAGAATTGACAAAGATTACGAGGAAAGAATTTCCAGACACAAGGCATTGCTTCACTCTTGAGGAATCGAAGCCTCACCAGCATGTTACGAACTTCTAAACTACTCTCTAGGACTACAGCCGACATGAAGTGAAAACATTTCTGCTTTGTAGCTTTTGAGCCAGAAGTCAAACAATTACTTTTAAACAATCTTCCAGTCCATTAAAAACATGTCACTTTAAAGAAATTAGAATCCAAGTATACACTGAAAGTATATATATACTTCAAAGACTGCATGGCCCATGACATCTAAGATATTTACTATCTGGCTCTTCACAGAAAAGGTGTGCTGACATGTGGGCTGACATGAGGGCAGTGGGAGTTAAGGTCTGAGAGGTAAAGGGGACATTGCAAGGACTTGTCTTACCGAGTGAGGTGAGATCCACTGGAGAATTTTGAATTAATGAGGATCTCCCTTATCTCACATTTTAACAGGATCCCTCGAGTTGGGTTCCTGAGACTAGACTCAATTGTTCGGAGGGAGGATCTAGAAGCCAGGGAACCAGGTAGAAGACTATTAGAGGAGTTCTGGTAGGAATGATTCTGAGGATCCACCGTTGGGCAACTCACACCAGCATGCAACACTGGAGGTAGTTAAAGGTGACTAGATTCTGGTGTGGAGATGGGGCTGACTGGACTTCCTGGTACTCCCACACAGGTGCAAGGGAGGCCAGAAAATGCAGTCTTCCCATGTGCAACATACGGGACCGGCTAAGACAGGGCCTCTTCAGTAGGGGTGATTTTGTGATGTCTGGCAATGTCTGCAGACATTTTCCCCTTATCGCAACTTGCGTCTAGTGGGTAGCATCCAGGGATACTGCTAAATACTCTAAAACACACAATCACCTGGTCCTAAATGTCAGTCGTGCTACAGTTAAAAAACCTTGAGCTGAGCTAAAGGAAGATCCACCACTGGAAGAAGAGAGAGAGTTGGGTTTTTGTAGACAATCAGGAGTTTTAGCCCAATGCCATCCCTGGGCCCCAACTCCTGCAAGGTATTTGTAGACTGTGGTAGGCTCAGTTTTGGAATCCCAGCTCATACCACAACTGAGGCCTGTCCGTCCTCCTTGCCCACATATTCCCCCCATCACTGGAGGTAAGCTTTGTCTTGCATAGGAGGCCCTGTGGGCTTTTATTTTCACCTGGAGACTTACAGAAATAACACGTGACCCAGGCAAGGAAGGAAGTTGTGTGAAATGATAGCTAAATGATGTACGGCTCCACAGGGCACACATTCATTTGTTTTAAGACAAAATGTTCCATTAATTAGAACTTCACGACATGAAAACAATGTTTGGTGATGACATAGATTTACAGGAATTATATTCTGTTCACCAAACCCAAATGGATGGCATGTGAGCTCAGACACCCTTCATGTTATGCAAACACTCCTTAGTCTTTTGCTATGGGTGATAACTGATAAGGTTTAATTTATTTGGTGAAATATTTGCATATATCTAACATGTACTATCTTTTCATTTACCTAGCATTATTATTTTGACTTGCAAATAGATGCATAAATGAAAAAATGTTTTTGTATTCTGGCATATTTGTCTATGCCATTTATTTTCTTTGCAAATGAGCATACATTGTTTACTAAGATTGTTAATGAGTTTGATCTAAATTTATGTATTTTCACACTATCTGGGCTGCTCACTAGCTTACCAGTGAACCAAAAAAATGGACAGTGTCTCAAAAATAGACCATAAACACCTCAGTGCTTGAGTGGCATTGTTAAGTTTAAATTTGCCCTAATTTTATGTCAGGTCAATATGCAAAAATAAGCGACATGATAAGCATGATAAATAAGCAAGGAAAGCATTTTTTTTATTATAACAGACTTTTTTCCTACTATTCATTTAAGAAGCATTTTCTTTATATACATATATTCGACATAGGAAGCTTCAGCCAAATATCATTCTAAGTACTAGGGTTATCAAAATATGAGAAACTGGGTCCCTATACTTGAAGGTCATCAAGGAATCTGACACGTAAACAGCTGATTTTAATATGATGCAGCAGATTCTGTTATAGAAGCAGGTACCAGATGCTTCTGAGGAGAAACCCATGACGCAGCCTTAGGGGTCAAAAATGGGCATCCTGGGGGCACCTGGGTGGCTCAGTGGGTTAAGCCTCTGCCTTCGGCTCGGGTCATGATCTCAGGATCCAGGGATAGAGCCCCACATCGGGCTCTCTGCTCAGCAGGGAGTCTGCTTCCCCCTCTCTCTCTGCCTGACTCTCTGCCTACTTGTGATCTCTGTCAAATTAATAAATAAAATCTAAAAAAAAATTGGCATCCTGAATGGCATGATGGCAGAGTTGGGTCTTCAAGGATATGCAGGAGCTTGCCAGGTGAAGAGAGGGGAGGGGCTTTCAATGCAAAGGGAAGCAGTTGACTAAAATCACAGATCATGGAACCCCATGAGAGAAGTAGGTATAAGGCAGGACATAGGGGACCTTGAATGCCACACAAAGGAGCTTGGGAGTGGTCATTAAGGAGATGAAACTGATGAAAGGTATGAAGTCTGGGAATAGAAGCAGTGGGCCAATGGCGTTCCCTCAATCCCACAACAGCAGAAAGCAGGGCTGCTTCAAAATTTGCGGGGCCCGGTGCAAAATGAAAATGTGGGGCCCTTGTTCAAAAATATTATGAATTTTAAGATGCCTCTAGCAAAGCATGAAACCAAGTATGGGCCGTTCTAAGCACTGGGCCAAGGTGTGACTGCACAGTATGCATGCCCACGAAGCCAAACCTAGCAGAAACTATCAGGGCAGGGGTAGGAAGAAGATATTAAGACCCTTATTTACATACTCTCTGGTCTCTGGTTGGGAAGAAAACTCTTAAACATATCAACCAGCTAGAGATTAGTCTTAAGGCAACGTACTACCCAGCATCATAGTCCTATACTCAAACTCAAAAGATGGCCAAATGACTAATTTCCTTCTTTTAAAAAGGAGGAAATGGGAGAGCAAAAAATCCGAGGGACTCTCCTAACCCTACACATTTAGGAGATAGTAAAGATGTGAATTCAACCGAAGTCTTTCAGATTCCGTTCTAGTGTTTTCCTCTGCTCCTCTGCAATATCAAGGCTATCATGTCTGTAATGAGAGGGGTAGGAATGGAAATTCTTAGAGGCTGCAGAAAGGACTGCAATTGGCAAAGAGAGGGAGATCAACTAAGAGGCAAACACTATCCCCTTCTCTGCCCCAGGGAGCATATCCTTTCTAAGCCTTTATTCAGAATCAAGAGGATCACGGCCAACACAGGACCAGCACTGTACCAGGGAACAGGGCTCCAGAGATGACTTTAGCACACTCTCAGGAGCTCACCCTCCAGTGAATGAAGACAATAAGACAAATCAGCTACCAAAATCCAGAGTTTCTGACTACCCAATTTTTAATATAACTGGGAAGAAAAATTTTAAAATAATAATAAAAAGGAAAGTCGAGAATGTAGTCTAAAAACCAATAGGTAGTGAAAGAGTCTTTTCCAGGTGGGGGCTATCATAGATGATTTGCACATTGCCTGGGGTATCTCGGCTATATTACTGTGGATACCCTCACCAATTCTGGAAATTCTAGGCACATCTGGCCACCAGTCCACCTTTGTACATATCTCAGGGTGTGTCTTGTATTATTCTCTATGCCCCTCCACCCCGGAAAAACCCAAGGTCTTATTCATCTTTTGCTTCCCATGGTTCTGAAAATAAAGCTCTAAGCAGGTGGCATGGTTTGCAAGGCCCTATATGACCCAGCCCCGCTCACTTGTGAAACCTTGCCTCACCCCACTTTGCTCCCACACTCTGGGAGCCACCCCACCATCTCTCCGTTGCAGCAGACCCTCCCATCTCAGACATCTCCCCACTCTGCCTACACCTTTTTAATGCCTTTGCTTTTTCAAGTCTGTAACAAAATCGCACTTCCTCAGGGAAAAGCTTCTCCCATGTGCCAGATGAGACCAGGCCTCCCATTAATAAACTCACATAGCATCCTATAACTTCCCTCCAGAGCCCTTGTCATAGTTAGCAATTATGTATTCCTGTGATTAGTTTAATTTACGTTTGTCTCCATCTCAGGACTGTGAATTCTTTGAAGGCCAGAACTTGATCTCTTTTGCTTACCACTGGATCCCTTACAAATGGCCCAGTGCCTGGCATCTCCTTCAGCATTTTCTGTCAGAGTACTCAATCTGAGATTAGAGTACTCTAATCAGAGTACTTTCTCCACCATGCATCTCTCTTAAGTTGCTTGCCTCGACTGTTTTCCTCGAAAGCACCCATCTTTATTTGTGTGTAAGTGGGTAGGAGTATTGTGCATGTGAATACCCGTATGTATAAATGTGTGTGTATGGAGAAGTGTTTGTGTGTTTGCATGCATAGTTTCTTTACTTGGTACTGTGGGTTTTCCCCAAGAGACTGTAAACTCCAAAAAAGTAGAAATTTTGTCTTCTTGTTTACTGCTGTATGCCTACCATACACCTGGCATATAACAGGTCCTCAATGAATCTTTGTTGGAAATACAAATATATGATGAGCAAGTGCTCAAGAAATGAATACCGGAAGTTCCTTGTGCAGAAAGTAACATGAATGATATACTGCATTGAAAAGGAGCTGCTGCAAAGATAAACTTTTGGGGGGGGATTGGTATTTACTGTCTACCCAGAATGACACTGAGGCTTTTAATTCATTTTACCAGGTATCATTAAACAACAAAGGGTTATATTTGGTTTACTTTACTTCAAATTTGTCGCTCTACAAAGTTCAGTCAGATTCTTCATCCATAATCTTCAACGAAACTATTTGGGATTTGATAGAGACAAATTTATAAAAATCACAGACTTTCAGAGTCTTTGGAACCAGACAGTTTTGGGATCAGACAGACCTGAATTTGAATCTCAGCTTCAACAATTATTAGCAATATAACTTTGGAAAGCCACATAACTTCCCTCAGTCTCAATTTTCCCTGAAAGCATGTGATTTCCATGGTCAGTTTGGTGAAAGGACTTACTGTAGTTTTAAGGGCTTAGTGCATAGTTATAATCAATAAATTATTCTTACTTATTATTCATATTGATCCCCAAGTCCCTGTGACTCAAAGGAGGAAATTGAGGCCACAAGAATTAAGAATTTCTTAAGACCATCTTTCCTGCCCAAGTCCAGGCGTTAGAAATCAGCAGGAATAACAATTAAACATTATCCAGCCTTCATTTGATCAGGGGTCTTTTGTTCAGTGATGGGGCAGGGGGACCTGCTGTGTTTGGGCTCACAGTGGTGTTTTTTTTTTTTTAAGAGGTGGGGGAATAGCGACGGGGGGCAGAGAGAGGGAGAATTTTATGGAGGCTCTCTGCCCAGTATGGAGCCTGATGTGGGGCTCAATCTCACAACCCAGATCATGACCTGAGCTGAAATCAAGAGTCGATTGCTTTAACCGACTGAGCCACCCAGGTGCCTCACCATGGGCTCACACTGTTTTCTAAGGAGGGCCAGAGACTCCATTATGTTCTTGCACTGATTGAGGCTCACTGCAACCTGGAGTTCCAATGGAGAAATTTCCTATTCCAACAGAAGAGACTCAACCCAATCAAAGAATCTGGTTGAGAAATGTGATGGAAAGAGGTTTTCCCTACACCAGTTTTTAGAAAACATTTTCTTTCCTCCTTTCCTGGGCATAAAACAAAAATCGTAACTATGGGCTCCCCTAAAAATCTTTCATTTTATAAATACCATGTTCTTTAATTATATTGAAATCATTTGCTTATGACAAAAAATTCACTACAGTGCAATTCTGGTGAGCTTTAGCTTCCATTTCACATCTAGACAAGAATTATCCCAAATACAGGAATGAGTAAATTTTACAATAAGTAAAACTGAGGCATGAATTAAATAAAATAACAAATCTCAAATGAATTACATAGCGCCATGACAGTGCTTCATATGGCAGGATGGGATTTAAGGAGATTTACTCAAAATGGGATATAGAAATTGAACGTAATGAAGGTTTGGATGATTCATTTTCTGTGAAAATTTAATCAGTGAATAACAAAACAGAGGGAGCTAGAAGTATTTACTGTTCAAAGTTACTGAAGATAGTGGGTCAGCAGCAATACATATCTAATTGGTTTCCTGGCTAATTAGAAGTGGAGAATATATGCCTACAATTCTTTCCTTACTGGGAAGATCTGATTCTCCCTGTTAATATGTTCAACTAAGCTGTGCTTACAGATTGTTCTTTCTTTTAACTTTAGCTTACCCATGACTCAAGCTCATCTCCATTTTACCCTCATATAGGAATCTTGCCATATTACCATAACATTTTATTCTGAACCTGCTATAAAGGCAATTAGTCATTCATTATAACACAAAAATTCAAATTGGTTGCTATTACGTTTTCTGAATCAAAACCATACCCTTTGATGTGGATAATTTAAGGTTCTATATTTAAAATGCATTGAATGAGTCATAACGGTAAATAAGAAGACCCTTAAACTAGCATTCATATCTCCTGCATGTGAAAAATTAAATGAATAATTTCTACCTACGACAAATTTATTTTTGTGCGGAGAATTTTAAAGAATGGATTTAATTAGCTGTAACTATGCTCAGAAGCATAATTTGAAGTACCATTGAATGAATGAGGAAAGTGTTTTCAAGAATAGGAAAAAACCTTCTTAAAATTCCCTTTTGTTCATTACTCAACAAACGTTTATTAAGCAGTCACAGTTTGCCAGGCAATGTACCACTTAATGATAACCTAACCTGGCATCCTTCTACTCGAGCTCTGGTACTTAATTGAATGAGTTAATCTCTTTGGCTGTCCATTCACAGTATGTGAGGAAAGACTACAGAAAGTAAATGAATGAGTCGGTCTGAAAAGAAACATGGATGTGGGTATTTAGGTTTCCTTTTGTTCTGCGTGCTAAAGCACGTTACTAGCTAACCACCTTTTCTACTTCTTCAGGGATCCAGGAATTTAAAAAGAATCTTATCTCACTCAGGCAGTGATCTATATGCTTAATCATGACTTTCTAAATGTTTATAGAGGTGAGAACAGCAATTTATAAGATTCTACAGATATGGAAAGGAAAAAAGGCACAGTAAATTTAGGTAGATAAGGGGAAATGCACTTTGAGGAATAGTTCCCATTCGAAAAGTAATTTTAGACTTAATAACATAGAATAGGTCCAGCATTTTAGAGCTGGCCCTTAAAGCTCATCTAGGTCACTGGTTTCCAACCTTCTGCATTAGAGTTACTGGATTTTAAATCTCCCTAGAAACTTTAATTCACTTGGTCTGGATGGGGTTAGGAGGGGAGGCGGGCATGCATATACTTGTAAAACATCCCCAGCAGTCAAAGCTGAGACCCACAGATCTAGTCTAGCCTTGACATTTTTGGTATGAGGTCCCCAAGGCCTGCTTTTAATTAATTTTTTATTCTTTTTAAGTAGGCTCCATGCCCAATGTGGAGCCCAACCCAGGGCTTGAATTCACAACCCTGAAACTGAGTCCTGAGCTGAGATCAAGAATCAAATGCTTAACCAACTGAGCCACTCAGGCAACCCCCTGAGGTCTTTAAAGAATAAATAGCTTGCTTAAGATCAACACAGCTTAAAACCCCTGGAGCGTGACCTGTAACCCAAATATCCAAATTCCTATTCTGTATCTCTGTCTACAAAACCAACTGGCACTGTTTCTACTTCTCTCACTCAGTAGTTGAGATCTAATTATCAGTTAGTAATAGAAAGTCCAAGAGAGCGTATAACCCATGGGGCTCCCAAGTCTTCTCCCCCTAATGACCTGTGTTTTTCCTTTCTTGCTGAGTACTGAATAAGTCTTCTGATAACACTGTAATGATTAATATATCTGCTTACTCCACATTTTAAAATGCTTATTTAAAGCTTTTGCATCTATAAAATATATCAATCACATTTTAAGGCAAAGAAAAAAGATTCAATATTTGAAGCTAAGTACAATTAAAGTCTTCATTATTGAGCTTTGGGCACATGAAAGTACTCTAGTGTCAGGCTGGGTTTTCTTAGCCAGCTTCCTTATATGATAGTATCTTTAGGTTGAACACTTCCACTGGGTTCTTACAGCTCCATGCAAGGAGGGTGCTTGTCCAACTTCATCAACTGCTTCTGAGTACCTAGCAGAATGTCTGCCATAGACTCAACACTTTGTTTTCATTGTCACATGAAAAATCCTTTATTACATTTTGTTAAGAAATGAGATAGAGTGTCTTAAACCAACTCATATAGAACAATCCCATATAAATTAAAGTACTTGGGAAATGATTTTATAAAGGAGTAGCTTTACAGTTACTTTATTATAAGATCTTTGGCCTGATTTTCCTGACATAAATTTGTCCTTGCTGTACCATTTGGATTACAGTTGGGCTCTCATTCATAGTATGTTAAAGTACTTCACTCCATATATCTTTTACACATGGCTGAAGGCACAACCGATATGCAATAAACACTATGAAATAAAATTCATACCAAGTTTTCTTGTGTTTTGGGAAATATAAGCACTGGTATTATCTGGCAAAATAAAGAGTGCAGTGCCTTTGGTGACTCACAGGGGTTGAACAGTATTGTGGAAGGCCTTGAACTCATTTTAAAAGATGATTCAATTGGTGGCTATTTAGAACAAAATTTTTATTTTTATTATTTATTTATTTGAGAGAGAGAGAGAGAGACAGACAGACAGGCAAAGAGTGAGAACACAAGCAAGTGTGGGGAGGAACAGAAACAGAGAATCTCAAGCAGACACCACACTGAGTGCGGGCCAAACACAGGGCTCCATCTCATGACCCGTGAGATCATGCAAGACCTGAGTTGAAAGCAAGAGTTGGTCACTTAATTGACTGAGCCACCCAGGCACCCCTAGAACTAAATTTTTATTAATCAGGTCCTTTCAATCCCACCTTTTCAACTCCACCATTTTGACCCAACCACACATCAAGATTCCATACTCTACAAAAGCTATTTGCACTTTACCCTAATGTTGCAGTTTTTCAGTGTTTTATCTAATTCATGTAGAAATAATCAACATAAAAAACAGTATGGAGGTGTCTCAAAAAGCTAAAAAAAGAACTACCATATGATCCAGCAATCACACTATTAGATAGGTACCCAAAGAATAAAAAAAACACTAATTCAAAGGGATACATGCACGCCGAAGATTACTGCAGCATTATTTACAATAGCCAAGTTATGGAAGCAGCTCAAGTGTCCATTGATAGATGAATGGATAAAGAAGATGTGATACATACAGATACACATGCACACATACTGGAATATTACTAGGCCATAAAAAAGAGTGAATCTTGCCATTTGCAATGACATGGATAGAGCTAGAAAGCATAATGCTAAGTGAATAAGTCAGTCAGAGAAAGACAAATAGCACATTTTACCCATATGTGGAATTTAAGAAACAAAACAAGTGAACAACAGGGAAAAAAAAGAGAGATAGAGAAACCAAGAAACAGACTTAAATATAGAGAGCAAACTAATGATTACTAGAGGGGAGGTGGGTGGGGAGATGAGTGAACAGATGATGAGGATTATGAGTACACTTATCATGATAAGCCCTGAGTAATGTAGAGAATTGTTGAATCTCTGTATTGCACATTTGACACTAATATAACACTGTATGCTCACAATACTGGAAATAAAATAAAACACTTAATTAGGGCATCTGGGTACCTTAGTCGGTTAACTGTCTGCCTTAAGCTCAGGTCCTGATCCGGTATCCTGAGATCAAGCCCTATGTCGGGCTCCCTGCTCAGCAGGGAGTCTGCTTCTTCCTCTCCCTTTGCCCCTCCCTCTGCTCCTTCTCTCTCTGAAATAAATAAAATCTTTAAAAAAAACTAGATTGCCTAAAAAAAAAAAACTGACACCAGACAATTAGCCATGGAAGAAATATTCACCACCGTACAGTGAATGTTTAATCTGGAGGGAAAATAGGTATACATTTAGGGGGTTAATCTTAGGCGTAACATGAACATTAAGGCCAATGTTAATGGAAGGAACTAGGCTTTGAATGGGCCACAAAACTAAAAATTCCTAGCTCAATGCCAGGTACATAGCAGGGATTCAGTAAATGATTTTTTGAATGACTGAATGATGCGTAAGTGAGTAAATGAATGAGGGGACCTCTATATAGATGTAGGATATAATATTTGGATTTGGAGGCTTGGCTTTAAAACAGTCCATTCAAAGTTACGGATTAATAAACAAGATTTTGGGAAAGTCAGTGCTAAATATAAGTGTTTCTGTTTCTTAATTAAAATGACCACAAAGTCGTTATTCTTACTCTTAATTTCTCAGCCTGAAAGTTAATGAACTGTATCTGTTCCATGAATAATTGAGTTGAACTTGAAAGAGAACTCCGCATTCCAAAAGCCTCCCACACTACCAGTTAACTGTGATTTATCCTTTTACTTCTGAAGAATTTTAAGCATCTTCCATCTGATTTGACTGACAACCAATCTGTGCTTCCTCTGTCTTTATTCTCCCAGGAAGAAGATGTTACTCGTGAAAGTCGTTTTAATTTCAGTGGTTATGGGATGGGTCACTGCCTCCAAGTGAAAGATGGAACAGCTGTCAAGGCCACACCTGCCAATCCTCTCCCACAACCTCCAAAAGATGCAGATGCCATCAAGAAGAAGTTTGTGGACCGGGCAAAAAGAATTGACACGATATCTCGAGCTGCCTTCCCATTGGCCTTCCTCATTTTCAACATCTTTTACTGGATCACATACAAGATCATTAGGCATGAAGATGTCCACAAGAAATAGATGTGCCCTTCAGACCCTGGACTTTCTTGCCTAACTGTTGTGCTTGTAAATACACAGTGAAATTGTCTTTATATCACTTTGACAGAGGAGGAGACTGGGGGAGGGGGGCGGGAAGATCATGAGGGCAGGTTTCCTGGTACCTACATGAATAAAGATAAGTTATCTGGGCAATGAAGGAAAATGTTTGCACAAAATTAAGGTGTTGCAGAATCACGTGAGCATAATTCCCTTCATAGTCTTTAGCATTGTTCTTTCAGATGATGTATTAATTAGACATGAGATGCAAGGTCAAGTTCTTGAAACGCTATTTGTCTTTGGTTTGGTTTGGTTTTGACTAATTCTGGTACAGAAAAGTTAGCTTAAACCACACACACACACACACACACACACACACACACACACACACACACGCAGAAAATGCTTACCATCTGACCATAGTGACTAGCCTATAGTGAGTCAAGGACCAAACTTTTTCAGGAAAATGCTGCCTCGTTTTTAAAACAAGTACTCTGAGATACGTTCTTTACAATGTCTGTAATTAGTGTTTCACCTGAGAAATCCTTTTGTGGGTCGTAAATTATTTCTACTTATTGAGAAAACAACAACAAAAAACAAACACCAACCACAAAGAACATATTTCTACTTTACTGTCCGTGTAGGTGTGCAGTTTAATATTATTTTTCCTTCCTAAATGTAATTTGAGGGTTTAAATTGTGTGTTGTGTAATTGGTTTGATAGTATACCCTCTTGAAAATAAGTGCCCATTTATTTTAGATCCCTATCAGCACACTGTATTTTTTTCGCTTTGGCTATATTTACATGTGACTTTAACTGCTCAAGTGTGACTTAGCCATTGCAACCTCTCGGCCACAGTATTTATGGAGATGGTGTGTCCTGAATGGTGTAGCTCATATTAGCTTGAACTTTCCATTTCTGCTCTCATTGTAGGTGTAACTACTAGTCTTAATGTCAAATGACCCATGATTTCTACTGTCAATCAAGTGAATATCGTTTTAAATATCCTTAACTAACTTAAAGAATTTTAAAATTGTACTGTGATTTTCATAACCCGTTGCCTTTTTGGTACCAGAGCTACGTGGTTTGAATCCTGGCTACATGTTTTAAGTAAGAAAAAAAAAAAGACGTATTTTTGCTTACTCAGATAAAAGACAACCTGTAAAAATATAATGAAAAACTTAAATTTTACATGTGCTGTAAAAGGGATTATTAAAAATATTTGTTCAATTTCAATAAAGCTAAGTGTGCCACAGAACTTCCCTAAGATTCTTTCCATTCTTGCACCACAATGAAAGTAAGTTAAGTGACAATGGTAACTTGGATTTTTGTTTCTGGTTTTTCTCATAAACTTAAAACACTTACAGCTATGGTGTCCCCAGTAAGGTGTAAGGTGTCAGTAAGGTGTCCCCAGGAAGAAAGAAAAAATATTATTCTCATTGTAGAAACAGAGAAATGAGGATGTGGAACTGGTAGTCACTGTGGGCAGAATGTAATACTGGATACTTCATATGAGCTCTGAGAAAGTTCCAAGAACACTGAGGAATTGTGAAATATCAAAATGAAAAGAAATTTAAAAGAACAATCTGTTCACCTAGGTATCCTGGTCTTGTCAGGAATGGAGTTCTATGATGAAAAAAAAAATGCTGAAAACCTCAGTGAAGCAGAGGAAATTCACCTTAACCCCTTACACATTTGACTTAACCATCATTAATATTTTCAGATAAGATGCAGATTTTTAAGTTGATGTTTATGGCCTTTTAAACCCATTCAAATATTGAATCATTTCCATAGAGAGGAATATTGTAGAATAGCTAAAAGCAGGAATTTTTCAGATAAAAAGACTAACTTGGCCACCTCTCAACTGTGTGATCTTGGATAAGTTATCTGACTTTTCTGAAGAGCTACAGTTTCATAGAGTTTTAAGACGATAAACTGAGAAAAATGCAAGGAAAGCCATTAGCTCAGTGTGTAACCACAGCAAATTTCTAATAACTAACAGATAATAGTAAAATTATTATCATGAATAGTATTGGTTATCCACTGGGAAGGAAGCCTCACAATTCCTCATCTTGGCAGGATTAATGCTATGTTTTTTGTATCATTCCTAAAATATCATTTCTGTCTGACTGCTCATTCCTTTCCAAACAAATAAGGCAAAGTCTTTGATTGGTCTCATTTTTCTTCCTCACACTAAAAATAGTAAACTGAGGCTAAAATGCCTTCCAAACATGGGTCTGACTTTTAGGAAGAGCCCTTATGTTGCTTATGGAGGGATGGGGAGGCACCCTGGGGGGGTCATCGTAAGCTAAACAATCATATCTAATTAATGTATGTACCATATAATTTTGGGTGGGTGGTCCCCACCTCAGAGGATTTTAAAAGGATTCACCTCTAAGCATATCTGCCAGCCACTGAGTAGGCAAAGATATCCTGAATGATAGTAAGATGGATTCTTGACTTATCTCTGATTCTAATCTACATTCAGTGGGAAGAATTCTTCAGTGCACTTATTTGAATTATATAAATAAGATTAAATCTCAGGGAAAAGGTTTTTGAGTGCTGCATACTCTGGAAAAATAGATAACTCCCCTATAATGTTATTGGAGATTTTTATAAAAGATGTTTTTCTTTCATAATAGTATTTGAAGGAAATAGTTCAAGAATAAAATCATGGATCTGAGGAAGAGAACTTACCAGTTTTCATTAGATTCAAAGCTTCCGGAAGAAATTGGCTATGTTTCTGTGGGTTCTCTGTACTGTCGGCCAAATCTCAAATGCCCAGTGAGTATTATTACTACAGCTAGGAAAAGTTGGTGAGGGAGGGTATGATGTGCCTATTGGCCAAGTTATAGAAGTTTTTCCCAACAAAGCAATGACATGAAGTAACCAACTACTGCTACAATTTTTCAGATAATGGATTACTGGGAGATTTGCCTTTTAAACATTTTTCAATTCCTACCACTTGGTTTTAACAACAGATCGAGATGACTTAAGGCTTAAGACTCTTTATGGCATTCTCAAACAAACACCTTGGCCCCAAACAAATGTTATAAACCAGACTTGCTGTAGATTTTTAAAAATCCTTCCAGTGTTAGCATTAAACTCCTCATCTGTGCTGCTGAACAGAACTGCCAAATTCTGAAACCAAATTTTCCAATAAAGATTAAATGAGTATCATTTTACAATATGCTTAGTCAATTAATATCAAATAAGAAAGCTCTATCCAAAACACAGCACAAAATTCCCTATGATAAGATTCACAGTTTGGGGGGAAAAAATCTATTGAGAATTTTTTTTTAATTTATGCATTTCCTAGTTTAAGCCCAAAGCCAATTTGTGGAATGAATATAAGTCATACGTCTGCCAGATACATTTTTTTAAAAATCTTTCAGCCTCTGCTTTAAACTTTTATTTTCACCAATTTGGGTTTTCCTAAGTATAATTTAAATGATTCAAGTAATGCATGCTCTTCATAGATCACAAAGTAGAACTAAAGATAACACCACAACCTCATACTCATAACACCACAATCTCATACTCAAAGCATGATATGCTTTCAACATATCAAAATGTTTTGATGTCCACAACAGCATTCAATTCTAATAATTGTCCAAGGTATCCAAATGCAAAGGATCAATATCCATCCTTTGGTCAATAGATACACAGAAGCTCCATGAGTTAAATGCCTCACCCAAAGTCACCTGTCATATTGGGGGTTGAGTATCCTGCATAATTTGTTTCCTAACTCCTCAGACTCATCGGTTCACTTTATACACCGTGTTTAGGAAAATAAAAGCTGAGAAAGTAAAAAGTCATGGTTGACAAAATAATTTGGTAAAGAAGGGCATAACAGAAGATTTCTGTTGAAAATGCCTAAGAGAAATCACTCAAATGCTACATACAGCATTAAGAATATCCTTACAGAGAGTGATATCTTATGCACTCGATGGCCAAAACAATACTGGGGGTGAAAAAAGACCAGCAGAACTCAATTTAGGAGGTGTTATTTCCATTCTTGAAAGAAGGAAAATGACCTTCACATTGTCACACATGCCCTCCACGTAAGAAAAAAATGCAATATTCCTCCTTTGGTATGAACACATTTTATTTATTTATTTATTTATTTTTCTTTTTTTTCTAAGATTTTATTTATTTATTTGACAGACAGAAATCACAAGTAGGCAGAGAGGCAGGCAGAGAGAGAGAGAAGGGGAAGCAGGCTCCCCGCTGCCCAGAGAGCCCAATGTGGGGCTCGATCCCAGGACCCTGGGATCATGACCTGAGTTGAAGGTAGAGGCTTTAACCCACTGAGCCACCCAGGCGCCCCACATTTTATTTATTTTTTAAAAGATTTTATTTATTTATTTGACAGAGAGAGACACAGTGAGAGAGAGAACACAAGCAGAGGGAATGGGAGATGGAGAAGCAGGCTTCCCGCGGAGCAGGAAGCCCAATGTGGGGCTCGATCCTAGGACCCTGGGATCATGACCTGAGCAGACGGCAGACGCTTAACAAATGAGCCACCCAGGCACCCCACAAACACATTTTAAAAATAACAAGTAAGGGGCACCTGGGTGGCTCAGTGGGTTAAGCCTCTGCCTTCGGCTCAGGTCATGATCTCAGGGTCCTGGGATCGAGCCCCACATCGGGCTCTCTGCTCAGCACGGAGCCTGCTTCCCCTCTCTCTCTTCCTGCCTCTCTGCCTACTTGTGATGTCTGTCAAATAAATAAATAAAATCTTTGGAAAAAAAAAAACAAGTAATATAGGGCACCTGGGTGGCTCAGTTGGTTAAGTGTCTGACTCTTGGTTTCGGCTCAGGTCATGATCTCAGGGTCCTAGGATCGGGTCCCATGTTGGGTTATGCACTCAGCGTGGAGTCTGCTTGAGATTCTCTCTCTCCTGCATCTACCCCTCCCCCTGCTCGCACATTCTCTCTCAAAATAAATAAATAAAATCCTAAAAAAAAAAAAAAAACAAGTAATATTGTTTTCCCCAAACTTAAAGTACTATGTATGTGATACTTTTAGACCATGAGACAGCCTTTAGGAAGAACATTATCGCTTTGGCACAAATGATTCATAAATGGGTGAATATATCTTCAAAGAGGAGAGCAAAGCTCTTTTGAGGTGTGTGCAACACTGGCCTTCTTCTGGTAGGTCCCAGGGCTGGTCATGAAATGGATAGGTTGGTCAGTCCTGCAGGCTGAAGCCTCATGAGAAGTTCCAATTCCCCAAAAATAATAGAATCAAGAGCTTGGAGACTTTTCATGAGCAAGGATCAGAACTAACCAAGACTTCATTAGATCCAATGGATAATCATGTCCTGAGCTACCCCTCTGCTTTCTAAGGAAAAGATGTAGAGGCAGGGAAGTGAGAAAGGGAAAAGAGATAAATGAAAGACAGTAGTCAGAAAGTTCCTTTTAAGGCATAAATCAGATCATGTCACTCTGATTAAATATCTAATGGCTTTCCATCTTAGAGAATAAGTCAGAATCTTCATTGTGGCCACATGGTCTGACCTCCCTACCTCTCTCACATCACCCTCTCCTATCCCCTCTCCCTCCAGGCATACTGGCAGGTGCTTAAACATACCAACCACACTGCTACTTGAGAGCTTTGTGTTTGCTCTTTCCTCTGCCTGGCACCCTCTTTCCTTAGACCAGGAGTTGCAAAACTTTTCAAAGGCAAGACAGTAAATTATGTAGGCTTTGCAAACAATACAATCTCTGCTGCTACTATTCTACTGTGCTATTATGGTATGAAAGCAATCATAGATGATATGTCAACAAAGGTATAGCTGTGTCCCAATAAAATTTTATTTAGAAAAGCAGGTGGCACACCAGATTTGCCCCATGGGCAGTACTTTACCAACACCTGCTCTAGATACATACAGGGCTTATTCACTCATTTAATGCAGGCCTCAGTTCAAATGTCTTATCAGAGAAGACTTCTCTGACGACCCTGTATAAACTAGTACCCTCCAAGCATTATACTCCATTTGTCATTCATGCCTTATGTTTTACATAGCATTTGTCACTTCCCAATTGATGCTTCTATGTGTTTATTGGCATGTGCACAAATACACACACACACACACACACACACACACTTTAAGGACAGTTTCATGTGAGAAAGTAGAAACACAGTTTACAATACGATACAATACCTGTTTTATTCCCTGATTCTAGATCTGTTCATGGCACTTAGTAGGTGTTCAATCAATACAGTATTTGTTCAGTGAATATTGAATAGTTAATACTTAGTAAGGAGTTAATTGAGTGTTTGCATGGGGGCTTGGAGATGGAAGTAAGCATCCTAATACTAGCCAGCCAAATAAAAATTGCTTTCAAAACTCAAGCAGGTTTTGGGTTTGTAACAATGAAGAAATCAGTAGATAAGCATTTTCCAAAGTATGTTCTGTAAAACCCCATTTCTACAGATCCTTAAGGGTCTGCGATATTAGCCACCCTGCCTTAATTGAGTTTTTGTAGTTTCCCATTGACTTTCATCAGAAGATGGGGGACTTCTAAGACATGGGATTTCTGAGAGGTACCCAGGGGATCTCAGGCATTTCAAACATATTTCCCTTTACCTCCACTATGTAGTAGTGACTCAGTTTCCCCTTGATAGTCAGGATCAGTCACTCCAGCTAGTACAGTAAGCCCCTTCTTTGTCTGCTGGCCTGAGGAGCCCAAAATGCCAGGCAGCAGTCTCAACTTCCAGTACCATTATTGTGTCTCTTAGAGGAAGCAGAAGCTCAGATTCCAGAAAATGTTGCAGATTTGAGGCTTTGTAGCTAAATATTTTTAAAGCATAATTTCCAAAAAGATAAAATCATGACACTCAGGCAAATATAAAATTAACACGTCAAAAATTATATTTAATTTAATAACTCATAAAAAGTAGTAAAATGTTAAAACCAGTCCAAAGACATTTGGGAAGTTAGGTATTTACAAGTACTACCAGGGCAAGTTTCAAGACTTAGACACAAAACCAGTTTTGTCCAATAGGCCCATAACCAGTAACCTTTGGGATTATTTCTTCTTTAGACAGAAATTATTTGCACTTCTACTGGACAAAATTCTACAAGTTCAGGGGCGCCTGGGTGGCTCAGTGGGTTAAAGCCTCTGCCTTTGGCTCAGGTCATGATCTCAGGGTCCTGGGATCGAGCCCCACATCAGGCTCTCTGCTCGGCGGGGAGCCTGCTTCCTCCAATCTCTCTGCCTACTTGTGATTTCTGTCTGTCAAATAAATAAATAAAAATCTTTAAAAAAAAATTCTACAAGTTCACATCTGCCTCTATAATTTGTTAAATAGGCCAGACAATACAATGTCAAGCCCAGCACTGCATTGAAAGAGCACCTCCAACTTTTTTTTAATCTATTTCCAAGTTTCAGATAATTTTCTTGACAGATCACAATTCAAATTTAATGCTTACCTGTCATTTGACTATTAATATCAGATCTTAACAGGACCAAGACCCAGAGTGTTAAAGTGATAGGCTCTATACCACATAGCATGTTAATGTAACTTTGGGCTCAGAAACCAAAATCCCCTCAATTCTATTCTGGTTCCTTTCCAAATACTCCCATGAGCTTTTCTCCATGTATCCCTGGTAGGGAAAGTTAGGGCAGTTTGTCTCCTTTATATTACTTCTACTTCCATGTAATTATTTGCCCATTCTTCTCGAAGGCAGGTGTCATGGTTGTAAAGGCACAGTTTGTGGAATCAGATCTGAGTTCAAATTCTCCCTCTGTCTCATATTTGTAAGGTGTCCTTAGGCAAAGCTTTAATGTCCCAGTACTAAAGATATTGTAAACTGGAACATAATAATGTCTACCTCATACAATTGTAGGTAAGGACTAAATTGATTGGTATCTGTCACATAATGGGTAGTGAGAAAATATTAGTTCTCATTTCCTTTCCTACCCACCTTGAATTAATGTTTTATTTCACTAATGATGGTCATTCTGAACCTATCACCTATGAGTGGAGTCTATTCTTGTGTGGTCTATGGTAACTACTGTAATTTTATTTTTATTTTTTTCTACTGTAATTTTAAAATATCATCTAAACATTGAAAACCTACAAGTGAAAAGTAAATACAAGAAGACCATATCAAGAGACAATCTAAACAAACTTCTTGGGTAAAAGGGGACAAGAGAGTTATTGTTTCACTTTGCCCTAATACAGAAAGGAAAACATTTTCCTGATTTAAGTGTTGAAAAAGTTTAAGTTGGCATAATCAGGGCCAGTAGAAGGAAGTTGTTAGGAGAGCTTTTACTGCATATAATTAACATTTGTGCAGCACCAGTACAGTTTACAAATCATTTGCACATAAATTCTGCCAGATTATCCTGTGATCATAGGCTCTGTGGTCTTGCACAATTTTCTCCCATTGCCTGAGTTTATTCTCCTACAATGTAATGGAGAAGAATAATGGTTTCCCATTAGAAACCCAGCATGGAGCAGGCCTTCGGTTTATGATAACCATCACCACCAGCATCATCATCATTTTATGGACAAGGAAACTGAAACCTAGCACAGTTAAGAGATTGGTTACTGTCACAGAGGCAATGCCAGCCATCAGAGTACTAGTTATGCAACCCTAGGCAATGTCTGGAGGATGAGGATGATGATATTTGCTGCACCTACCCACCTTTCAAGGTTGCTATAGGAATAAAATAAAACCACAAATGTCAAAGATCTGCAAAACCTATTTTATTGAAGAGGAAATTGAGGCACAGAGAGGTAAAGTAACTTGCAGAGAGCACACAGCTTATAAGATGTCGCAGCCAAGATTCAAAGTCAGTCTGTCTTTCTGCGCAATCCATGCTCTTTGTCACCACAGTAAATTGCTTCTTCAATATAAAAAATTATCATGTTGGATATACACTTATATACAGTTATATATACACAACTATCATGTTGGGTACATAAAATATACATTTTATATTTATTTTTAGATTTTATCATATCATTTATATATTGTATATATAAATATATATGTATATATAAATATATATATCATTTATATATATTGTATATATAAATAAATATACATTGTATATTTATTTTTAGATTTTATCATATCATTTTAAGTTCTCCATTTCCTTATGCATTTCCCCTATGAAACTTGCAAGGGCACTCAATTAGTTTCCTAAGGCTGTTGTAACAAATCATCACAAGCTGCTGGCTTAAGACAACAGAAATGTATTCTCTTCTAGTTCTGGTGGCTGAAAACATGAAATCAAGGTGTCCAGCAGGCCATGTTTCCTCTGAAGGCTCTAGGGAGGTGTCCTTCCTTGCCTCTTCCTAGCTTCTGCTGGTGGCTGGCAGGCCTGGGGGTTTCTTGGCTTGTAGTTGCATCACTCCGGTCTCTGCCTCCATCTTCACATGACATTCTTGCCTCTGCCGGCCTGTCTGCAGATCTCCCTCTCCTTATAAGGATGCCTCAGAAGGCCCATCTTCATCCAGTATGACTTCGTCTTAACTAATTTCCTTGTTAAGATCTTATTTCCAAGGAAGTTCCATTCTGAGGTTCTAAGTGGACATGAATTTTGGGGGAACAGTATTCAACCCAATCGAGGCACCAATTCTGTCTCATTTTCTGTAGGCTCCCAGGTGCCTGGCTCAGTGTAAGGAACACACAGATTCAGCTAGACACAGTTTACTGCTTCAGCATACAGGTGCCGCCATGAGATTCCCTGGGATCAAATCTTAGTTCTGCCTTTACTAGCGGTGAGCCTTTGGGCAAAGGTTTCAAACTCTGTTTTTAACTCTTAATGTGTAAACAGTACCTAGTTTATGAAGTTCTAATGAGATTTAAATTAGCCAGTTCACGTCAAGCACTTAGAACAATCATTAGCCCCTAACAAGTGTTCAACAAATATTACTAGCATTATTTTTAGACAACAAAATTAATATTTGTCAAATAAGATAATGAAAGCAAGGAGTGTCAGAAAGCACTGAAAATGGCTTACATTCAAGCTGTTAACATTATAAAATATTTTCACATCAGCCCTTTTACTGTGCATAGTCTTCTTAGAGCATCAGTGAACACTCAGTTTAAAAGAGAGAAGGGCTACAGAAGCAAAGGTGAAAACCGAAAGCTTGCCTTTCCTTCTCCCTCAGGGGAAAAAATTTCAGAAAAGCCATGGAGAAGTAGCATTATTTCTAAGAGACCATGCTAGGAAAATGGAATTGCTTTTCTGAAAGAAAGTAGAAAATTAATACCTGGAGGGTCTAAAATGTAATTATGGTATTGATCTCAGGAAAGCCTTGGATGGACCTAATTTTTTTTTTCTTTTTTGCTCACCAGTATCATTAAAATGGGCTCACATGTAAGGGTTTGCAGACTACAAATATCTGAACCTCACACAGCAAAATAAGCAAAAAGGTCCTGTTAAAGGACCCTGGGAGGCATCAAGGTAATGTTCAGTATGTGCTCTCATTTGGTTCCCTCTTTCAGAAATTTTCTTAATGGCTCTGGGGACTGATTTAGCAAACCGTGAATGAAGCAGCGAGGCAACACTACGTTGCAAATCAACCTCAAAGTTCCGTCTGCATCCTAGCTCCATCCAGTCTGTGGGTTGACCAAGGGGACAAGAGGACCCCAATCTTCAGACTAAAAATGAACTGAGGCTGATTTTACATCTTTCCTCTCTAGCCCTAGAGAGGAGATGGCTTTTTTGGATTCCAGCTTTTTTACCTCCCCAGCTTCTTTCCTCTTGAAGTTGTTCAGAATTCTGCAAACAGTAGTCTCCTTTCCCACTTGGTTGGACAAACACACAACCCACTGTTTTGCTGAAAGCCCCTGATTGCCCCCAAACCCAATAAAAGCCTTGAGACTTATGACTGGGAACTCCAGATTTTTAAGAAACAGTCTTTAAAAAAAATATTTTGTTTATTTATTTGAGAGAGAGAGTGAGCACGAGCAGGGGGAAGGGCAGAAGGAGAGAGAAAGAGAGAAGTACACTTCCTGCTGAGCAGGGAGCACAATGTGGGGCTCGATCCCAGGACCCTGGGATCATGACCTGAGCCAAAGGCAGAGACTTAATCAACTGAGCCATCCAGGTGCCCCTTTTAAGAAACAGTCTTAACAGCAGCTCATATCAGGGGTACTTCAGGTGGTTGGCGGGGAGCAAGCTTGAGATGCATTTGAGGCCTTTTGGACATCTCTGATTCTGTGGTTATATTTTTACGAAATCATTCAGTCAAAACTCTTAGCATTCCACGTCCTCCTTCAGAGAGAAACTATACCAGCTGCAGACAGTTTAAAATGCTTGGATCTTATTCTGGGATGGGAATGAGAAATGAGGCTGGAAAGAAAAGCTGGGATGAAAAGATAAAGTCACATGCCTGCTTAAAGGATCTTGGGATTTCTCTTCTAAGTAATGACACACCATTACAAGGTTTTAAGCAGGGGAGAGACAGAATTCATTTTGCATTTCAGAACATAATTATGGCTATGGAGCACAGAAGAGACAGGAGGAGGATGAAAGAGGGATGATCTCTAAAGTTCTGAAATTAAATATTCCTGTTAAAACTTGACAAGATCCATCTACCGCTGAACATAACTTAAGCAAAGAAGAGCTTCTAATCTGGACAAAGAGGGAAACAAAAATGGACCCTAGAAATGTGGATGAAAATTTTTGCCAGTTAAAATTCACCAAAATTCACCAGCTAAAAATTCAGCAACATTCCATTTCCGGTTATAGTCAAGAGTCAAGCAAAATGGTAAGGTATTATTACTCTGTAGTTAAAAACACAGGCTTCAGCAATGGAAAGGCCTGGGTTCAAGTCTCAAATGTGTCACTGTCTGTTCCTTCTGTTCCTGGTCCTATTTCTTTGATGTGTTGTTTACCCTCTTCAATCCTCAGTTTCCCCGCCTACAATGGCAGTAACGAGAGCAGCACCTGGAATGCAATGCCCTTGTGAGTCTTGTGCATGGAAACCATCAGAACCTACAACACGGGGTTTGTGGAAAGGGTCTTGTTTCCCAAACTTGGTTTCTTTACATGTAGAGGGACCTCACTAGGGTATCCCTTCTGGCTCTTCTCTGCCCCTCTCTGGACAGGAAAAGTAACTGAAACTGATTGTGGAATTTGAGGGTGTTTTCCTGCCCACCCCCGCACCGCCCCATCTCCTCTTTCCTTTCTTTTGGGGGATGGCCAATCCTCCAAAATTGCATGTTGTGCTCTGGTCTTGTCACATGTTTTCAACATAATGGAAATGTTTGCCATGGAGGAAATGTTTTCAACATTTCCCTACAGGGAAAGCCCATGGTTCTCCAGCACGATCTATGACTCAACAGACAAGTCTAAGTCTAGAGCACAGAATTTTAGAGCCAGCTCACACACAGATATAAATCACATTTTCCAATAGCTGTACTATTTACAATAAAAGTGACACATGTATACCACATAGAATGTGTCTTTGGTTAATGTTTTCTCAAGAAAATGCCTCTTGGCTTTTAGTATCCAACTTTACCTAAGTACGTTTTGGGGGAATGAGGGTTGTATTTTAAAAATTACATTTATGCCTTAAAAATCAATACAACCTTTTTATAACAAAAGAGTGTACGGGAAACACCTCAAGTTTCACTCCTAATGCAATTGGCATTCAGAATAAATCAAGTTTAGAGGGATCAGAAGCACACACAGATTTTTTTTTTATTTCTCTCATAAGTTTTTTTAAAAATTTTTAAAAAATTTTTTATTTTTTCAGCGTAACAGTATTCATTATTTTTGCACCACACCCAGTGCTCCATGCAATCCATGCCCTCTCCAATACCCACCACCTGGATCCCCCAACCTCCCACCCCCCGCCCCTTCAAAACCCTCAGATTGTTTTTCAGAGTCCATAGTGTCTCATGGTTTACCCCTCCTTCCAATTTCCCTCAACTCCCTTCTCCTTTCCATCTCCCCATGTCCTCCATGTTATTTGTTATGCTCCACAAATAAGTGAAACCATATGATAATTGACTCTCTGCTTGACTTATTTCACTCAGCATAATCTCTTCCAGTCCCGTCCATGTTGCTACAAAAGTTGGGTATTCATCCTTTCTGATGGAGGCATCATACTCCATAGTGTATATGGACCACATCTTCCTTATCCATTCATCTGTTGAAGGGCATCTTGGTTCTTTCCACAGTTTGGCGACCGTGGCCATTGCTGCTATGAACATTGGGGTACAGATGGCCCTTCTTTTCACTACATCTGTATCTTTGGGGTAAATACCCAGGAGTGCAATGGCAGGGTCATAGGGAAGTTCTATTTTTAATTTCTTGAGGAATCTCCACACTGTTCTCCAAAGTGGCTGCACCAACTTGCATTCCCACCAACAGTGTAAGAGGGTTCCCCTTTCTCCACATCCCCTCCAACACATGTTGTTTCCTGTCTTGCTAATTTTGGCCATTCTAACTGGTGTAAGGTGGTATCTCAACGTGGTTTTAATTTGAATCTCCCTGATGGCTAGTGATGATGAACATTTTTTCATGTGTCTGATAGCCATTTGTATAGATATTTTGAAGTGCTGCAGAGTGTCAGCACAGGGGATCTGTGGCTAGAAAATTGCTGACACTAAGAAAGACATGGCTGTAGACAAAGCAACTGCTTGTTAACAACCATATTAATTATTTGGTGTCAACAAAGCAAATGTTTTAAGCATTCTACCTTATGATATGACAATTTGTTCTTTGCATATGGGCTTTTTCATGTGTCTGGGTTGTGGTTGGGGGCTGGGGGGTGATTTGTAATGCATGGTAATTTCTCCCATTTAAAATAGTTGGAAAAGAGCTCCTTTAACATTTTTGGGCAGAACATCTGATTTCATTAACAGAAAACCAGTGTTAAGCAAGAAATGTCGGCATTTTCAGCCTCCCATCTGCCTCACCTACTTTTCTCATTTTTCAATTAGCTCACAATTCAATGGAAAAAGCAGATGGCTATTTGTTGGCCTCGACTAATAAAGAGAATAAAGCAAAAGTGACAGGATGTCACTTTCCAGATCAGGTCACAGAAGACTGACTTCTGTCTTGCTCTTCCTGGGTCTTATTGCCTGCTTGCTTGCTCTGAAGAAGCAAGTTGCCATGTTTTGAAATGCCCCATGGAGAGGTCTGTGCGGCAAGGAAGTGAGGGAGTGCTCTGGCCAACAACCAGCAAGGAACTGAGGCCCACAGACCTATGAGGCCTATGAGGCACTGAATCCTGCCAACAATCATATAAATGAGTTTGGAAACAAATTCTCTACCAGTTGAGCCTTGAGTTGATTGCAGTTCTGGCCAACACTTTGATTTCAGCCTTGTAACAGACTCTGAGCCAGGGGACCCAGCTAAGCCATGCACAGATTTCCAACCCACAGAAACTGTGCAATAATACATGTTTGTTGTATTAAGCTGCTAAGTTTAAAGGCAACTTGTTGTACAGCAATAGATAACTAATACAATCAATCAATATATGCTGATGAAGGGATAAATGCATGACTTAATTATTCCCCCAAAACCTCAGCTGATTTGGATCTGTTGGTACTTACTTCCAGGAAATGGACCAAGATTTTCTGAGTGTGCTTGAGTTTATGGGAAAATTACATAGGGCATGTGCCCAAAACTTGGTTGGATCCCATCAGTTTAAATCAAGCATAAATTAAGAGAATTGCTGTCTGGAAAGGAACTTTGAGGTCATGAGCCAAACACCCTCATTTTATAGAAATGGAAACTGAGAGTTAGAAGAGCTAAGTGACTTACTTGCCCAGGGCCATAGGATGCATGTAAGTGTCATGATAGAACCCAGGGCTTCTGATTCCTACTAAAGAACTCCTCCATGACATCACATGACAGTGTTTAGAGGGTTGGAGGAACCCTGAATGTAGACAGTCAGGCTCAAGAAGGGCTTAGAAGAGTGGGTGGGATTAGGGAAGGCATTCCACATGAGGGCTTCATGACAGACAAACAGTGATGGGACTGTACCTCATGAGAAGGGTACTAAGAATCAAGAACTCCATGGTTTGGTCAATCGTCTTGAAGTTCATATGAAAGGTGAGGATGGGGAGGCCTTGGAAAGAACGGGAACCTACAAAGAGGAGAAGTCAACAGAGAAAGAAGGGCAAATCTTGGTGGAGGGGCAAACCAAGGAAGGAACGTTTCCATAAGACTTTATGGCAAGCAGCCAGAGTGAATCTGGAAATAGGAAAGATGGGTGGGCAGGAAGAGATGATGGGCATCAGAATTTGGGAAACTTGCTAGTTTATTGGTCTTGAAGCAGAAGGAAAGAAGAAGTGTTTATACCTACAGATACAGGACTCAGACCTGTGCTTAGAATGTGCCAAACCCTTACCTGGATCTTGTGGCATTTGCCTTATCCATTACATGACTGTATGAGCTGCCAGGTATGGTTATATAGTGTTCAATCTACACCGCTGAACATCACAGCCCCATGATAGGCTAATTAAGCTTTGGGGACTAACATGTAAATTTAGCCCACAAGACACCACCTTTAAAGAAATTCTTGAGAAATCATCGATTTCTTTAAATTACTGATTCCTCAAAGCTACACTGAAGAATCCCAAATGTAATAGCCTGTCATAATGTAATCTGGTCAATTCTGTGATAATTTCCTGACTCTGGACAGACACCGGGGCATCAGAGAGGAGCCAAAAGGGCAGTGGACTGGAGTCCCAAGTCTGGCTTCTAGTCCAGCACGACTGAGCCTCTGTGCACTTCATTTTCTTCAATTGCCCAATGTAGATAATAAAAGCTGCCTGTCCTATGTCACACAATTTTTGTGTGGGTTAGAGTTTGAAAAGCATAAAAGAGTTGTACAAATACATGGTTATATATAAAAAGGGGTTCCACTAAATTTTCCATTGTTGCCATGAAAAGACCTTTTCCCCCCTGTCTATAACGGCTTCCTTCGCAAAGAACAAAGAATTTCAAAGGCTGAAATTACATAAAATTACATGACACTGTCACAGCACATGCAATAAATAATAGGACTGAGATGATTCACAAAGATAATAGGATCAAGGTCCTGCAAAGCAGAGCATTTAATTCCTATGATCCTAGCCAGTAAGGAAAGGTGGGGATAAGTATTCAAGGTTTCAGTTGTGGAAGAAGTACCAGAATGCAAATGATGAAAGCAGAAGGAAGTGGTGGAATGAATGTGGAGATTTTTCTGACTTATTAATTAAGGTAATGGTAGCTGTTGTAACAAATAAGCCCCCACATCTCAGAGGCTTAACACAAAAAAACTTGACCATTCACTCATGTAAAGTCTAAACGGACATTCTTTTTTTTTTTTTTTTAAGATTTCATTCATTTATTTATTTGAGAGAGAGAGAGCGAGCAAGCATATAGGTACACATGAGTTGTGGGAGGAGCAAAGGGAGAGGGAGAAGCAGACTCCCTGCTAAGCAGGGAGCCCAATGTGAGGCTCAATCCCAGGACCCTGAGATCATTATCTGAGCCAAAGGCAGATGCTTAATCTACTGAGACACTCAGGTGCCCCCAAAATGGGCATTTCTGATTGGCAGGTAGCTCTCCTCTCTTTCAAGCAGTAATTTGGAACCCAGGCAACTTGATGGCTCTGGCATCACCATGGACTCAAAGGCCCATGCTGAATCCTCTGTATCTGTCTGTTGTGTAGAAAAAAACACAGAGAAGAAGGAACACCTGCTTTCAACTACTTATCCCTGGAGATAAAACACATCACTATCACTCACATTCCTGTGGTGAGAAACAGTCACATGGTCCCACTAGATACAAGAAAGATATGAAATGTAGTTGCTGGTTTGCCAGCAACAACTCCACACTAGGAAAAAGGAGTTCAGACTTTTGGGGAACAGGTAGCCATCTCTTCCTCACCATAGAACAAAGAGAACACAGATTTCTAACATCTTGCATCCTTTCCTTTTGCCAGCATTTCTGTGCAATACATGCACCAAAGGTTTTTATAGCTAGAAATGTTACCAATAAAATAGCATTGCTTGGAAAGCCACTGCCATTTATCCTTAAATCATATGAAAATAGTCTAGCATGGTTCTAAATCAGAGATCAGAAGCTTATGGGAGGGCATCATTAAAAAAAAAGACTTTGAAGTCAAGTCAGTCTGGGTTTTAATCTTTGCTCCAGCCCAAACAATAATGGGCCTTGCACAATTCATTTAACCCTTCTAAACCTCAATGTCTTGGGAAATAGCATAAGCTCAATAATAAGATCCTGAAAGGAGTTTGTGAAGACCCAGCAAGATGTTACAGCAAGTTCTTGGCCTATAAAATGCACTTGTAAAATAGCGCCCTTACAGCATCTACAGAAGCTGAGCTCATACATTCCCTATGGCCAGGTTTATACCCAATGCATATCCATATTTACCCAAAGTTAAGTACCAGAATGATCCAGGAAGCACTATTCATAATAGCTAAAATGCAAAAATGTTACAAATACCCACTAAGAATAGAATGGACAAATAGAAGGTAGCATATCTTACATGCAATACTACATGGCCATGAAAATGAACAAACCACAGCGACATGCACCCATATGGGTGAATCTCACAAATATTGAGCAAAAGATACAAGAGAATACCTACTGTGCGATTCCATTTATATGAAGTTCCAAACAGACAAATTTCATCTATCCCATTAGAAGTCAGAATGATGGCTACCCTTGGAAGAAGCTATGGAATGGGAACAGAGGTAAGAATGGCTTATAGGAGGCAGGTGACATTCTCTTTTGGAAGGAGGGAGGTGCTGGTTACAGAGCAGATTCAGTTTGTGAGAATTCACTAAGCTGTACACTTACACTAATAAAAAAGTTTTTAAAAAATAGCCTCCTTCCTCTGAGAGACTTCTAACACACTTAAATATTACTCGTGAGTGCCATCAGCCTTTGGTAGGGGAAAAAAGAGTTAAAAGGAGCAGGATGGGAGCAATGTGAAAGTAAGCCATGGAGATGGGAGGAGAGATGGTGAGGATGCAGAATAAGGCTGGAGGGTACCAAGAGCCAGAGATATCTACCACTTGTCTTAAAAATGCCATTTTGTGTTATACGCCCCAAATCCCTGACAATAACAAAAGGGTCCAGGATATTTTTCTACAGTGACACAGGCCTTCTTATTTGGGCTAAGTTTTAGTGCTGCTAAAAATATAAGTCTTCCCTATGGGCAGTCAACTACATGTCTTCCAGATTATAATGTGTCTTTCTATTCCATATGTCACCCTGTCATTTCTGTCATTGTGATTCTTCTTTCTTGTGTCATCGTGGGGAACTATGGTTATATGTATGTGTATGAGGAAGGGGTTGATCCCTACCAACCCCAGTCCTTACAATCTGTACCACATACCCTGATCACCAATGGAGGCTTCCAACAGCATGATCATGAAAAAGTCTTTCTCTGCTAGTATCATCCCAGATAGCCTAGCTTCTACAGGGCAACCACATAATAACTCAAGCTCGGACTCACTATACATCCAAATTTTTAACGAGGCACCCAACTATAACCATAAATAAATGTCATGTGTAGTTACCACATAATAACAAAGAGTCACTAAGATGACAACATTAGAAGTCACTGATCAATACATGTGGTTTTGTTTTATAAGTATTTTATAAATATGTTTATATTTATATATAAATATGTATATATAAGAATAAAATGTTAGCATCAATAGGAACCGTAACAAATTACCTTTCCATTTAATCTAGGAAGAAATTTGAGGCCAAGAGAGTTGAATAACTTGCTTTAAAACATAAAGGTAGTTGTGGCAGACCAAATACAAAAGTCCAGATTTACTTTTCCTTATCTAGCATACTTTTTACTGCATATTTTCAAAGGGCTTCTGTTTATCTCCCCAAGTACTGGACATAATGAACATGATTCCAGCATTCTCCACGTCTCACTTCAATCATAAGCCCCAAGGTCTGATGTCTACATAAATAAGTACCTTGGCTTTTTTCTTTTTTTGGTGTAATTTTATTTTATTTTTTTTCAGTGTTCCAAGATTCATTGTTTATGCACCACACCCAGTGCTCCATGCAATATGTGTCCTCCTTAATACCCACGACTGTGACCATTGCTGCTATGAACATTGGGGTACAGATGGCCCTTCTTTTTACTACATCTCTATCTTTGGGGTAAATACCCAATAGTGCAATTGCAGGGTCATAGGGTTGCTCTATTTTTAATTTCTCAAGGAATCTCCACACTGTTTTCTAAAGTGGCTGCACCAACTTGCATTCTCACCAACAGTGTAAGAGAGTTCCCCTTTCTCCACATCCTCTCCAACACTTGTTGTTTCCTGTCTTGTTAATTTTGGCCATTCTAACTGGTGTAAGGTGGTATCTCAATGCGGTTTTGGTTTTAATTTCCCTGATAGCTCATGATGATGAACAGTTTTTCATGTGTCTGTTAGCCATTTGTATATCTTCTTTGGAGAAGTGTCTGTTCATATCTTCTGCCCATTTTTTGACATGATTATATGTTTTGTGTGTGTTGAGTTTGAGAAGTTCTTTATAGATCTTGGATATTAGCCCTTTATCTGTAGTGTCATTTGTGAATATCTTCTCCCATTCCGTGGGCTGTCTCTGTTTTGTTGACTGTTTCCTTTGTTGTGCAGAAGCTTTTGATCTTGGTGAAGCCCCAAAAGTTCATTTTTGCTTATTTTCCTTTGCCTTTGGAGACGTGTCTTCAAAGAAGTTGCTGTGGCCAATGTCGAAGAGGTTACTGCCTATGTTCTCCTCTAGGATTTTGATAGATTCCTTGCTTCATGTTGAGGTCTTTTACCCATTTCGAGTTTATCTTTCATTGTGAAACTGATGAATCATAATTTCAGACAAGAGCTTCTGAGGGCAGATACGGGGAAGAGATTCCTCACATACAGAGGAAGGTCCATCAGAATAATGTCAGACCTGTCCACAGAAACCTGGCAAGTCAGAAAGGGCCGGCAAGACATATTCAGTAAATGAGAAGAACATGCAGCCAAGAATATTTTATCCAGCAAAGTTGACATTCACAATGGGTGGAGAGATAAAGAGCTTCCAAGACCAGCAAGTTTTAAAAGAGTATGTGACCACCAAGCCAGCACAAGAAACATTAAGGGGGGTTCGATTAAAGAAGAAAGAACCCAAGAGTGACATAGAACAGAAATTTTGAGAGACAATCTGTAGAAACAAGGACTTCACTGGCAATGTGATCTCTATAAAAACATATCTTTCAATAATCACTCCCAACATGAATGGCCTAACGCTCCCATAAAACGGCACAGGGTTGCAGATTGGATAAAATGACAGGACCTATCCATATGCTGTCTACAAGATACCCATTTGGAACCTAAAGATATATCCAGACTGAAAGTGAAGGGATGGAAAAGCATCTTTCATGCCAACGGGCCTCAATAGAAAGCTGGGTTAGCAATTCTCATATCAGATAAATTAGATTTTATACTAAAGACTGTAGTCAGAGATAAAGAAGGACACTACATCATTCTTAAAGGGTCTATCCACCAAGAAGATCAAACAATTGTAAATATTTATGCCCCCAATACAGGAGCAGCCAACTACATAAGCCAACTGTTAATCAACATAAAGAGTCATATTAATATGAATACATTAATAGTAGGGGATCTTAACAGACCACTCTCAGTAATAGACAGATCATCCAAGCAGAAAATCAATAAAGAAACAAGAGCTTTGAATGACACATTGGACCAGATGGACCTCACAGATATATACAGAACATTTCACCCTAAAACAACAGAATACTCATTCTTCTCGAGTGCACATGGGACTTTCTCCAGAATAGACCACATACAGGGTCACAAATCAGGTCTCAACCAGTACCAAAAGACTGAGATTATTCCCTGCATATTCTCAGACCACAATGCTTTGAAATTAGAACTCAACCACAAGAAAACGTTTAGAAGGAATTCAAACACTTGGACGCTAAAGACCACCCTGCTTAAGAATGTTTGGATCAACCAGGAAATCAAAGAAGAATTTAAACAGTTCATGGAAACAAATGAGAATGAAGACACATCGGTCCAAAACCTATGGGATACTGCAAAGGCGGTCCTAAGGGGGAAATACATAGCCATCCAAGCCTCACTGAAAAACATTGAAAAATCCAGAATATACTAGCTCTCTTTACACCTTAAAGAAGTAGAATATCTGTTTTTTGTGTGTTGAGTTTGAGGAGTTCTTCATAGATCCTGGATATCAATCTTTTGTCTGTACTGTCATTTGCAAATATCTTCTCCCATTCCGTGGGTTGCCTCTTTGTTTTCTTGACTGATTCCTTTGCTGTGCAGAAGCTTTTGATTTTGATGAAGTCCCAAAAGTTTATTTTGGTTTTTGTTTCCTTTGCTTTTGGAGACATATCTTGAAAGAAGTTGCTGTGGCTGATATCGAAGAGATTACTGCCTATGTTCTCCTCTAGGATTCTGATGGATTCCTGTGTCACGTTGAGGACTTTTATCCATTTTGAGTTTATCTTTGTGTACGGTGTAAGAGAATGGTCGAGTTTCATTCTTCTACATATAGCTACCCAGTTTTCCCAGCACCATTTATTGAAGAGGCTGTCTTTTTTCCACTGTATATTTTTTCCTGTTTTGTCAAAGATTAACTGACCATAGAGTTGAGGGTCCATATCAGGGCTCTCTACTCTGTTCCACTGGTCTATGTGTCTGTTTTTATGCCAGTACCATGCTGGCTTGGTGATCACAGCTTTGTAGTAAAGCTTGAAATCAGGTAACATGATGCCCCCAGTTTTATTTTTGTTTTTCAACATTTCCTTAGCGATTCGGGGTCTCTTCTGGTTCCATACAAATTTTTGGATTATTTGCTCCAGCTCTTTGAAGAATACCAGTGAAATTTTGATTGGAATGGCATTAAAAAAAAAGAACTAGAATGTCAACAACAAATTAAGCCAACCCATGCATAAGAAGGGAAATAATCAAGATTAGAGCAGAAATCAATGAGGTAGAAACTAGAGATACAGTAGAACACATCAACGAAACTAGAAGCTGGTTTTTTAAAAGAATCAATAAGACCAATAAACCACTGGCCAAACTAATCCAAAAGAAAAGAGAGAGGACTCAAATTAATAAAATTATAAATGAAAGGGGAGAGATCACGACTAACAGTAAGGAAATAGAAATAATCATCAGAAATTATTATCAACAGTTATATGCCAGTAAGTTAAGCAACCTAGAACAAATGGATACATTCCTGGAAATGTATAAACTTCCAAAACTCAATCAGGAAGAAATTGACAACCTGAATAGACCAATATCTTGTAACGAGATTGAAGCAGTGATCAAAACCTCCCAAAAACAAGAGCCCAGGACCTGGTGGGATTCCCTGGAGAATTCTACCAAACATTCAAAGAAGAAATAATACCTATTTTCCTGAAGCTGTTTCAAAAAATTGAAACAGAAGGAAAACTTCCATACTCTTTCTATGAAGCCAGCCTTACCCTGATCCCCAAACCAGGCAAAGACCCCACCAAAAAGGAGAATTTCAGACCAATATCACTGATGAATATGGATGCTAAGATTTTCAACAAGATCCTAGCTAATAGGCTCCAACAGTGCATTAAAAAGAATATCCACCACTGGGGCGCCTGGGTGGCTCAGTGGGTTAAGCCTTTGCCTTCGGCTCAGGTCACGATCCTAGGGTCTTGGGATCGAGCCCTGCATCGGGCTCTCTGCTCGGCAGGGAGCCTGTTTCCTCCCTCTCTCTCTGCCTGCCTCTCTGCCTAGTTGTGATCTGTCTGCCAAATAAATAAATAAAATCTTAAAAAAAAAGATTATCCACCATGACCAGGTGGGATTTATCCCTGGGATACAAGGGTGGTTCAACATTCGCAAATCAATCAGTGTGACAGAAGTAATCAATAAGAGAAGAGAGAAGAATCACATGGTCCTCTCAATTGATGCAGAAAAAGCATTTGACAAGATACAGCATCAGTTCCTGAGATTAAAACGCTTCAAAGTATAGGGACAGAGGGAACATTCCTCAACTTCATAAAATCTATCTATGAAAAACCCACAGCGAATATCATTCTCAATGGGGAAAAGCGGGCAGCCTTTCCTTTGAGATCAGGACCACGACAAGGATGCCCACTCTCACCACTCTTGTTCAACATAGTATTAGAAGTCCTAGCAACAGCAATCAGACAACAAAGAGAAATAAAAGGTATTCAAATTGGCAAAGAAGAAGTCAAACTCTCTCTCTTCACAGATGACATGATAATTTATATGGAAAACCCAAAAGACTCCACCCTCAAACTATAAGAACTCATACAGCAATTCATTAATGTGGCAGGATACAAAATCAATGTACAGAAATCAGTTGCTGTCTTATACACTAACAATGAAAATACAGAAAGGGAAATTAGAGAATCGATTCCATTTACTATAGCACCAAGAACCATAAGATACCTGGGAATAAACTTAACCAAAGAGGTAAAGGATCAGTACTCTAGGAACTACAGAACACTCATGAAAGAAATTGAAGAAGACACAAAAAGATGGAAGAGAATTCCATGCTCATGGATCGGAAGAATAAACATTATTAAAATGTCTATGCTGCACATAGCAATCTATACTTTCAACGCCATCCTGATCAAAACTTCCACCAGCATTTTTCAAAGGGCTGGAGCAAACAATTCTAAAATTTGTATGGAACCAGAAGAGACCCCAAATTGCTAAGGATGTGTTGAAAATGAAAAACAAAACTGGGGGCATCAAGTTGCCTGATTTCAAGCTTTACTACCAAACTGTGATCACCAAGACAGCATGGTCCTGTCACAAACACACACAGACCAGTGGAACAGAGTACAGAGCCCAGATATGGACCCTCAACTCTATGGTCAGTTAATCTTCGACAAAGCAGGAAAAGATATACAGTAGAAAAAAGATAGTCTCTTCAATAAACGGTGCTGGGAAAATTGGACAGCTATGTGTAAAAGAATGAAATCCGACCATTCTCTTACACCATATACAAAGATAAACTCAAAAAGTATCTTGGCTTTTGCCTAAAACACACGTATAAAGATAATGTTGTTAGGAAGTTTCTGAAGGAAGCCATATGTTAATTTTTTATTTCCTCAATTGTTGAGTTTTCCTTTTTACCTTTTTAAAAACATTTTAAAACTTAAAGATACAAAAGGAGTATAAAGAATCCCCATTTTGGGGTACCTAGGTGGCTCAATCATTAAGCATCTGCTTTTGGCTCAGGTAATGGTCCCAGGGTCCTGAGATCGAGGCCTGCATCAGGCTCCCTGCTTGGCAGGAAGCCTGCTTCTCCCTCTCTCACTCCTCCTGCTTGTGTTCCCTCTCTCCCTGTGCCTCTGTCAAATAAATAGATAAACTCCGTTTTATTTTTTTTTTAAAGATTTTATTTATTTATTTGACAGACAGAGATCACAAGTAGGTGGAGAGGCAGGCAGAGAGAGAGAGAGGAGGAAGCAGGCTCCCCGCGGAGCAGAGAGCCCAATGTGGGGCTCGATCCCAGGACCCTGGGATCATGACCTGAGCCGAAGGCAGAGGCTTTAATCCACTGAGCCACCCAGGCGCCCAATAAACTCCTTTTTAAAAAAAAGAACCCCCATATAACTTTACTCAGACTGATACATTTTTAATATATGTTACATTTGCTTTAATATTTGCTACACTTTCTTCTGTCCTCTACCTTCCTCCTTTTCCACCTCCTTCATCTTCTTCCTCCTTCTCTCTCTCACAAACATTATTATTACTATTATTATTATCATCATCATCTATGCTCTGAGAGAGAATATCATTATTAGTATTTTTTTTAAGATTTTGTTTATTTATTTGACAGAGATCACAAGTAGGCAGAGAGGCAGGCAGAGCGAGAGAGGAGGAAGCAGGCTCCCTGCCAAGCAGAGAGCCCGATGCGAGGCTCGATCCTAGGACCCTGGGATCGTGACCTGAGCCGAAGGCAGAGGCTTTAACCCACTGAGCCACCCAGGCGCCCCCATTATTAGTATTTTTTCTGAGTAGATTACATAACCACGCCACTTTATTGCAGAACACTTCAGTGTGTATTTCCAAAGGGCGAGGATATTTTATTACATAACCACAATGTAATTATCAAATTCAAGACAATACTATTATCTATTCCAAAGTACACTTTTCAATTTTTTTCAATTGTCCCAGCAATGTGTCTTAGAGCATTTCCCCTTCACAGTCTAAGATCCAATCTAATATGACACATTACATTTGATTTTCATGCTTCTTCGCTATCCTCCAATCTGGAACAGTTCTTTGGTCTTTCTCTTCTTTCACGATATTGACATTTTCTTAAAATGCAGGTCATTTTTGGTAATAGAATGTCCTTTAATTTAGGTTGTATCTGTTAGTTTTTGCTATATAATAAACCAGCCCCAAATTTAGCAGCTTATAACAAACATTTATTACAACAAAAATTTATCATTTCTCTCAATTCAGTGGGTCAGCTAAATGATTCTTCTGGTTTGGGCAAGCCTGACTGGGGCTGGATGGTCTAGGATGAGCTCTCTCACGTGTCTAGCAATCGGGTGAATATGAGCTGGGGTCATAAGGATGACCTAGCCATGTGTCTCTCATCATCCACATTAGTGGATTAACCTGGGCTCATTCACATGATGGTGGTCACAGTGCTGAAGCTCAAGCCCCAGTGCCCCAACCTTTCCCCGGGCTTTGCTCGCATGTTTGTTAATGTCCCATTGGCCAAAAGAAATCACAAGGCCAGCTCAGAGTGAGCGTGGGATGACATTCTCTCAGATCATGGATAGAAAAAAGGAGAATAATTTGTGGCCATTTCTATAATCTACCATACCTGCTAAATACAGTGGATGAAATTTTTTTTAAGGAAGAATATGCTATGAATGGAAGAAATGAGCAGAAAAGAAAAAAGCCTCCATAACAGTGAGGTACAAATCCTTAAAATTTAAATCCTTGAAGAATCTGAAATCAAGGAGCCAAATCACTGAAGGAAAAGGGCTTATAACATATGCTGCCCTTTTTCAGTTGGTCAAAGGGGGCAAATTTAAGAGCCTGTACAGGAACTGCACTGCTCACTCTCTGACAGAAAATTCTGTGCAGAGGAGTATGTCCCCATGGTAAGATGAACAAGAGAGAGCTGAGAAAGGGACACTGGCGGTCTTCCTCCCTGCTGGGGCAGGGCCTGAGGCCTACGACTGTGATAAAGAAGGGAGCCTACACCCACTGTACAGGCAGTACCAGCAGCTCCTTCCTCAGTGCTGGGGGCTGCCAGGCAGCAAAGGAGGCCCTGGAACACCCACATTTACCATTGCATTTCAGGAAAAGATGGAAATCTGGACTGAAATGTGAAATTTCCAGACTCTCTAAACATTGCTTCAAGTATTTTTAAGAGCACATTCATATGCTAAATTAGGCCCAAGGACCATGCATTTGAAAACTCAATTATCTAACCTACAATCAAAAAAAATCAAACAACAAAAACAGAAAGGGTTTAAATTTTGGATAAATGAAATCCTTACCCAATACCCTTAGACACAGTCTCTCAACCTGTGACTGTGTAAAATGTGCCTCTGTTTATGCTCAATAACTACAAGACTTAGCATCATATACACAGCATGGGTACACTTTAAGCTCAGTAATTATCATCTGCCGCATGATAGGTTATGTATAGTATAGATGACCGAACTTTGTAATAGTGCCATATGCAGACATTCAAGAGGTAATGGAAAACTGACAAAGAACAAGACCGTGACACAATTTCTGAAATCAAAAGCCTGAATTTATTTCCTACTTAAGGAAGAGAGAGCTTTGCTGGTCAGGCGGTCTCTCTGAGCAAAACAAACTGCTGATTTAAGGGACGGGTTTGTTTTGAGGTTACACTGTCAATAATATAGGAGTAGTCAGTCTTGGATACATGTTCAAAGTCAGAGGCTTCCCGTTAAATGACTGTCAACGTGTGAGACTTTGACACTGATTGGCTGGTTTTCAGATAAGACAGCTAAGACAGCTTTAATTCTTGTTTTGGGAGTTGATTGCTACTGTGGCTAGAGCATGGGCTATCTTTCCTTCAGAGTGACGGCTTTTGTGATTTATTGGAATTAACTGTGTAGAACTAATGTGGGGCACTGCAAAGGTTACACTGCCATGGCCTTATTCAGGCATAGATGATATCTACCAATGGGCTATGAGCTTATTACCACAAAGGGTGTGGCTCCTCTGTGACGTCATGGCTCTCCAAGTAGAAAATCAGGGCCACTTCTCATCTCGACCTAAGAAGTGCTCTATCAATGTAGACAGGTGAATCTTGCTTCTCTGAAATGTAATGTTCCTATCCTCATGAACTACAAAAACCATTAAGTCCAAAAAATGGTATTTTATTGAAAGCAGAGTCTTTCTGATGTCCCAATACTGAGACAAAGGAGTGAATAAGAGAAAGCACGGGATACTGAAGAAGAACAGAAGGGGGGGGGAGAAACCAAGGTGAAGGTAGTCTTGTGTCTTATTACAACTACATTTGGAACCAGAGAATCAATTAACATTCAGGCAGCTGGATAGTGTTCAGTTTTTATATACTCCCATCAAAGAGTTCCTAGCTCTCATGATGACTTTTTTCCTTACTAATAGCACATCTCTAGCTTTGAATAAAAGAGGATGTGGTATATCCCTTTATAAATATGAAGCCCAAGTTAGATCTTATATGAGATTCCCCTCTCCTAGCTTGTCATGTAAAGAGGGTCACAGGGAGCCTCAGAGAATTGGAAGGTCTCCAAAAAGGGCCATAGGGAGTATGAGGAGACAAGAACCTTGCTGGAGGTTCAGTGCCAAATGACAATGCCATGTATTTCAATCAGTCTTACACCTATCTCACCCTTGCAGAGGGAAATCTCTCCCCGCTCTCCACAAAACCGATGGGATGCAAGGAGTGGCTTTAAAGCGACATAACAAGAGAATGTGTTGTTTCCCATAACTGCTCATTCATCCATCCATTCCACAAACGTTGAGCATTTACTAAAGGCATAGGCTTCATAGCAAAATAAAATTCATCCCTGAGCTCAAAGCACCACAATCTCAAAAGAAAAAGAAAGACACAGACACACTGACATACGAGGTGAGTACAAAGGTAGGATCATTGCCGAAAGGAGGGAGGTATTTAAATAAGTAACACTCCCTTTGGGTTTTGTGAATTCACCAAGGTGGTATTTGAATTGAATCTAGAAGGAAGAGAAATGGCTTTCCAGGAATTTATTAGACATTCACTTTGCATAAACCATAGGATAAAGGTTCACAGTGGGAAATGGAAATTTAAAATTTAGTCATGGATTTGTCAATAGATTCTTAGTTCTAGCACCAAAAGCACAAGCAACAAAAGAAAAAATAGTCATTGGACTTCATCAAAATTAAAAACTTTTGTGCATGAGAGGACACTATCATAAGAGTGAAAAGACAACTTGTACAATGGGAGAAAATATTTGCAAATCATGTATCTGATAAGAGTCTCATATCCATCTTGGTTCTTTCCACAGTTTGGCGACCGTGGCCATTGCTGCTATAAACATTGGGGACCAAGATGCCCTCCAACGGACGAATGGATAAGGAAGATGTGGTCCATATACACGATGGACTATTATGCCTCCATCAGAAAGGATGAATCCCCAACTTTTGTAGCAACATGGACGGGACTGGAAGAGATTATGCTGAGTGAAATAAGTCAAGCAGAGAGAGTTAATTATCATATGGTTTCACTTACTTGTTGAGCATAACAAATAGCATGGAGGACAAGGGGAGTTAGAGAGGAGAAGGGAGTTGAGGGAAATTGGAAGGGGAGGAGAACCATGAGAGACTATGGACTCTGAAAAACAATTTGAGGGTTTTGAAGGGCAGGGGGTGGGTGGTTGGGGGAACCAGGTGGAGGGTATTAGAGAGGGCACGGATTGCATGGAGCACTGGGTGTGGTCCAAAACAATGAATACTGTTACGCTGAAAAGAAATAAAAAAAAAACTAAAAAAAAAAAAAGATTCTCATATCCAGAATGTAAAGAGAACTCTTAGAACACAATACAAAAAGACAATCCTAACGGCAAATGAGCAAAAGGCTTGAATAGACATTTCTCCAAAAAAGATAGACAAATGGCCCATAAACACATGAAAGGGGCTCAACATCCCTAGGCATTAAGGAAATGTAAGTCAAAACTACAATGAGTTACCACTTCACATGCACCAGGATGCTATAATCAAAACTCAGAAAATCGTAAGAGCTGGCAAGGATGTAGAGATAGTGGAACCCTCATACATTGCTGGTAGGAATGTAAAATGGTACAAATCCTGTGCAAAACAGTGTGGCAGCTCCTCAAAGAGTTAAACATAGAGTTACTATGTGACCCCGCAATTCCATTCCTACATATATACCCAAAAGAACAGAAAGCAGGTATTCCAATAAAAACTTGTGCACAAATATTTATAACAGCACTATTCACAATCACTAAGAGCTAGAAGCAACTGAAATGTTCATTCACTGATAAATGGATAAACAAAATGTGTATATCATACAATACAATATTAGTGAATAGCCACAAAATATATACCCTTAAAGAGGTAATCTTAGAAGGTTTTTTAAAGAGTAACACTGCAATTTAGTATATGTGAAAAATCTGGTTAGTTGTAAATAAATTAAGGGGGAATGGTGACAGGGAGGTCAGTTGCAAATGATTCCAGAGACAATGAGGTTTTGAATTAAGGCATGGCAGAAAAGGTGGAGAAAAGAGGCTGGCATGAGATATGCTGTTGAAAGAGACTGGATAGTAATTCATGACTGGGTATAACAGTGATATATTATAAGGAATTGGGGACACAGTGCTGGGAGTAGAGGGCAGTATGATTAACACTTAGTGATATATCAAGAACAGCTCTGAGGGGAATCCTAAACCTTAAGCATCTGCACATTGTGGGGAGGTGTGTAGATGATGGATTAGCAGCATGACTGAAATCTGGGCCCAGAATGAGCTTTCAGAGGGCTAGGAAACAATTGTCTCTTCTGACCAGGCTCAAGGAAAGTGGATCCATTCTGGGCCCATGCATCTTATCACTTTCCAGATCAGTGATCATGGGTTTTACAGAATGAACAGCAACAATCTCAGAAGCTCTAATTGGTTTATTGACTCTGGTATTGATGTTTTCTGACATGAAGGACCTTGCATTGAATCATTGTTTTTTTTCCTGAATGAGCCAGAGAACTTAACTAACATTTTTCACAGAAGAAATGGGGAGACTGGAGAAGTTGCTGGTTTGCTTTTGTTGGCTATCAGGCACTGCTGTAGTAGTCGTGCACTCTGCAAATGCTACTGTAAGGAACCCTTATTGTAGTGGAAGAACAGTGTCAAAAAGGCACTACTTTCTGGATATATGAAGAAAATGAAGTAGGGTAGGGAGAATGAGCAAGGACGTCAGTTGGGGTCTTTCAGTTGGGGTCATTCAAGAGATGGAGAGTGCCTGAAACAGGGAGAATGTCAGCAGTAGGGGTGGAAAGAAAAAAAAACTGGTCATAAGGGTTTTCTGGAGTAGAACAAATGGGATTTAGTGAATGGATACAGAATGGTGAGAAAGATTACGAAAGGCTGGGGAACAGTGGAGGGTGGAAGATGGATAATGGATACATGGGCAATAGAATGAAACAAGTCTCAGGTAGGTACAATCCTTGCTGGAGAGGATGAGCATGTCTCTATTTAGAGAGTTAGCTTTCTCTAAAGAGAGTGAATGAGGGGGCACTATGAATGTGTGAATGGTGTAGATGTGATGGTTAAACCTCGGTGGGGATGAATAAAGAGATCATGATGGGGGTTAGCCTAGTCATGACATGGGGAAAGGTCCATTTTGGACAGAACCATCTCCATGTATAGAGGACAGTGTGTTGACCACACATGTCTACCAGGGATTATCAAGGATGCCCTCTTGGCCCAAACATGAGTCTGCATTTCTGATACTAGTGCTGGAATCAGGGGCGCCTGGATGGCTCAATAGGTTAAGCATCTAACTCTTGGTTTTGGCTTAGGTTGTGATCTCAGGGTTATGGGATCAAGCCCTGCCTGGGCTCTGCACTCGGTGGGGAGTCTGCTTGAGGATTCTCTCTCTGCTCCTCCCCACTCTCTCTATCAGATAAATTAAGTAAGTAAGTGTTGGAATCATGCTTCTTTCTCCAGCCCACAATGTTACTATGGTCGAAAGCCCCATTAGGACAGTGGTCCTCAGGCTTTTCTTATTTTCTTTATAGTAGCATTTGCAGAGTGCACACCTACTACAGGACTGGCTGATGATAGTCAACAAAAGCAAACCGGCAGTTCCTCTAGCCTCCCCAGTTCTTCTGTGAAAAATGCCAGTTAAGTCCTCTGCCTAATCCAGGAAAAAGCAATGATTCTATGCAAGGTCCTTCACTTCAGAAAACAATACCAGAGTCAGTAAACCCTTATAAGATCAAATATTACTGTGGTTCACAACTACTGAAATAGCAGTCAATTTGTCTCCTTGTAGCAGGCTTGCTTCCTTTCAATTCATTCTTCAAACTGTAGCCAATGAACCATGATATTTTGATATTTCTGGTGTTATTGCAGTGTCTAGCACTGTATTTAGCAAGTAATGAGAGTTAAATAAATACTTGAGGATTGAAAAAAAAATGAATTTTGATCTTTCACTTATTTTAATCTTTTAATGGCTCCTCAGGATAAAGTCCAAAATTGAACGTGGCTTGCAGGGCAGTGAGCCATCTAGAACTGACCTAGCTTTCTGGCATCTAAATGTTTAAACTACTCTTTTGTATTTCAGAGAGTGGTCTAAACCAAGCTTGGAAAGGCAGACTGCTGGCAGTTTCCTATAAACCACATTAGATGCCTCACTCCTTGATTTTAAAAGTCCAATGCCTCCATCCTATCACCCGATTCCACTCCTAGGTATCTACTCAACATATGTTGTCCTTCACCAAAGCTGTGCACAAGGATGTTCATAGCAGTGCTGTATACAATAGTTCCAAGAGGGAAACAACCCAGATCATTCACACGAACAGGAATCAATGTGGTATTCCCTTAAAAGGCAATACCATGGGGCGCCTGGGTGGCTCATTGGGTTAAGCCTCTGCCTTCGGCTCGGGTTGTGATCCCACGGTCCTGAGATCGAGCCCCGCATCGGGCTCTCTGCTCAGCGGCGAGCCTGCTTCCTCCTCTCTCTCTGCCTGTCTCTCTGCCTACTTGTGATCTCTGTCAAATAAATAAATAAAATTTAAAAAAAACTCTATTAAAAAAAAAAGGCAATACCATGCAGGCATGAGACAAAAGTAACTACAGTTAGATGTAACAACATGAATGAATCTCACAAACATAACACTGGGGAGGAAAGCCAGGTACAGAAGAGCATGTGCTATATTAGTTCAAGTATATAAAGTCTAAAAAGTATCAAAATTAAACTATGATGTTACAAGTTAGGACAGGCTTACACTTGCAGAGGAGAAGGGCAGGTTCCTCTCTAGAATCCGACACAGGAAGGCTTCGGGGAGGCAGGTAACAATATTTCTTGATGTGAGTTACAGTCACATGGGTGTTTGCTTTGTGCAAATGTATTCATCCTCACACTTAGGATTTATGCACTTTTTCTGTCATACCACAATAGCTGACACTTTAAAAAAATTCTCTGCCTTCATACTCTGCATCTTTTTTGGCCTAAAAATTCTTGCTCTTCCAACTTTCAATATCACTTTCTCCAGAACCACTTTCCTGAATTCCTAGACTATTTTAGTTCATCTTTCTGTGTACTCAAAGTCTCCTGTTGTTCACCTACCTAAACAACTCTCCACATTTAATTACAACTACTTGTTGGATCAGGTTTTGCAAATTGGCTTTATATATCTTTTCAGGCACATTGTGAGAGTGCACAGATTTTAATAGAGGGCATGAGAAGGGAGTAAGATTTAAGAATACTCTCCCAAGAGTAGAATATCAGCCCCAATACAGTATAAAAGATACAAGGGTGAACTAATCATCTATTACTTTGTAACAAATGATCGAAAACTTGGCAGCTTAAAATAACACACACTTACCCTCTCACAGTTTCTGTGCATCACAACCCTGGGTACAGATTAGCTGGGTCCTCTACTTCCAGGTCTCACAAAGGTACAACCAAGGTGACACCAGGGCTTCAATCCTTTTGGGAATCTCGAGGTCCTCTCCCAAGCTCACATGGTTGTTGGCTGAATTTAGTTCCTTACCACTGTAGAACTGAGATCCCCTTTCTTGTTGACTGTCGGTTGACGGCCACTCTACTCTAGATTCAACCCATCTTGTCATACGCAGACCCTCTAGCAGGTCTCTCAACATGGCAGCTCCTTCAAAGCCAGAAAGGAAGAGTCTCTTGCTCTAGTAGGCTAAAAGAGACTCATATAATACAAGAGAATTATGAAAATTAAATCCTATTACCTTTTCCATATAATATAACCTAATGAAGGGAGTGACATCTTATCACCTTTGTCTTATTATGTTGGCTAGAAGCAAGTCTCAGGCTCTGCCCACATTCAAGGAGACAATATTGTACATGGGTATAACTCATTAAGGGTTGCCTTAGAAGTCTGCCTTGTACAAATAGGTAATATTTAGAGAATAAGGAAGATCCTATGAGCACCCCTCAAATCCCACATTATAGATGTGGGAATCAGCCTCCAAGATGGCACCCTATGATCCTACCCTTCTGTAATCCCCTCCTACATTGAGAATTTGTCTATATGACCAATAGAAATTGGCAGAAGTGATGACATGTGACTTCTGAGATTGTATCAAAAAAGACCATGCAGTTTCAGCCTCTGTCACTTGTTCTCAGAGAAGCAGGCCACCATGCCATAAGGACACTGAAACAGCCCTATGGAGAAGCCTACATGGCAAAGAATTAAGACCTGCCAATAAGGTTATGGATTCAAAAAAAGAATGCCAATTAAATTTGGATTTCTGATAAACAAAAATAGTAAAAGTATGTCCCAAACACTGCAGATTTATATTACAAAATTGTTTGCTGTTTATCTGAAATGCAAATTTAACTGGGCACCCTGGGGTTTTTATTGTCTGCTTGTTTTCCAAAATCTGCTGGCCCTCCCTGCCAGCAGCCTTGTGAAACAGATTCCCCAGTACAGCTTCCATCAAAATGTCATATGAATGTAGCCACAGCTGACATCTGGACTGCAACCTTGGGAGAGACCCTGAACAGGAACCTGCAGGCTCAGCTGCTCCTGTATTCTTGACCCACAGAAACTGAGACCATATATGTTTGTTATTTAAAGCCACAAGGAGGAAGGAGCAAGATGGAGGAGGAGTAGGAGACTGAGATATCATCAGATCCCAGGAGTTCAGCTAGATAGTTATCAAACCATTCTGAACACTACAGACTCAACAGGAGATAGAAAAGAATAAGAGCAGAAATTCTAGGAACAGAAAATCGACTACTTTCCGGAAGGTAGGACATGCGGAGAAGTGAATCAGAAGCAACGGGAAGAGAGACCATGGGGGAGGGGGGCGCCTGGGTGGCTCAGGTCATGGTCCCAGGGTCCTGGGATTGAGCCCCACATTGGGCTCCCTGCTCAGCAGGGAGCCTGCTTCCTCCTCTCTCTCTCTCTCTCTCTGCCTGCCTCTCTGCCTACTTATAATCTGTCAAACGAATAAATAAAATAAAATAAAATAAAATAAAATAAAATAAAATAAAAAAAGATAGACCATGGCGGGGAGGGGCCAGCTCACTGCAAGTGGTGGAGCAGCAGAGCACAAAATAGGAACTTTTAGAAGTCTGCTCCACTGAGGGACGTTGCTCCAGAGGCTAAGTGGGGGTGAAGACTTTGCGGGGACAGTGTGGTCTCAGGGTCTACAGGGTTACAAACAGACTAGGGGTGTCTGTGTGTGGCAAAGCCCCCAGGTATCAGAGCAGGGAAGCAGACTACAGAGATGGAGCTAAGGAGTGAGCTACCAGCTCGGGGTTACCTTATACCAAGATCCAAGGCACAGTTGGGCCACTGCTCTTCAAGAAGGGACCCCACAAGTGGCAGATCTGGGGAGACTTACCTTCCTCCTCTGAGAGGAGCAGTGCACCAGGAATCTGCTAGGTTTGGAGACTCCAAACAAGACCATGTGCCAGAGACAGAAACACTCAGTCACAGGCTGGGTGAGCGCAGAGTGTGACTGGAGACCAGGGAGATGGGAGGGATTGACTGCTTTTTCTCTGAGGGCACTCTTAGGAGTGGGGCCCCGAGCTCTCAGCTACTAAAGGCCAGAGATTGGGAGGCTGCCATTTTCATTCCTGTCCTCCAGAGCTCTACAGAAAGCGTTTAGAGAACAAAATCTCCAAGAGCGAACCCGAGCAGATTACTAAGCCTGGCCCCTGGCAAGGATGGTGCAATTCCACCTGGGGCAAAGACATTTGAGAATCACTGCAACAGGCCCCTCCCCCAGAAGATCAGCAAGAATATCCTGCCAAGGCCAACTTCACCAATCAACGAGAACTGCAGAACTCCAGAGCTAGAGGAAAGCAACACATGGAATTCATGGCTTTTTTCCCCATGATCCCTTACTCTTTCAAAGTTAAATTTTTTAAATTTTATTTTTTTTCTTATTGCATTTTTAAAATTTTTCCTCTTTCCTATTTTAATGCTTTTTAATTATTTTATCTTATCGACACCTTTTAAAAAATCTTTTAAAATTTTCATTGTTTTAGTCATATTTTATCCCTTCATTGTATTTAACCTTATTTCTTGTATACATATGGGTTTTTTTTTCCTTAAAATTTTGGGATACAATTTCTTCTAATAGATCAAAATATACCCTAAATCTATACCTAAATATACCCTAAATCATGGCTTTGTTCTAATCACCAGCCTGATCACATTCTTTCCTCTTTTTTCTTTTCTTTTTTCAACCAACTTCTTATCATATCAATTCCTTTTTTAGAATCTATTTTAATTTTCATCTTTATAGTCATATTGCATCCCTTCATCGTGTTTACCCTTATTTTTTTATACATGTAAGTTTTTCTTTCTTTAAAGTCTTGGGAGGTACTTTCTTCTAACAGACTAAAATACACACAAAATCAAGTGTGTGGCTCTGTTCTATTCACCAGTCTAATTTATATATATATTATATATATATATAATATATATATATAATACACACACACACACACACATACATACATACATATTTTTCTCTCCCCCCCCCATACTTCTCCCTCCAGTTTTGGATCTCTTCTGATTTGGTTAGTGTATATTTTTCTGGTGTTGTTGCCACCCTTTTACTATTTTGTTCTCTCATTCACATATTCTTATCTGTATAAAATGACAAGGTGGAAAAACTCACCATAAAAAAAGAGAAGAGGCAGTACCAATGGCTAGGGACCTAATCAATACGGACATTAGTAATATGTCAAAACTAAAGTTCAGAATGACGATTCTCAAGGTGCTAGGTGGGCTCGAAAAAAGCATGGAAGATATTAGAGAGTCCTTTTCTGGAGAAATAAAATCCCATTCTGGAGAAATAAAAGAACTAAAATCTAACCAAGTTGAAACCAAAAAAGCTATTAATGAGGTGCAATAAAAAAAGGGAGGCTCTTACTGCTAGGATAAATGAGGCAGAAGAGAGAATTAGTGATATAGAAGACCAAATGACAAAGAATAAAGAAGCTGAGTAAAAGAGAGACAAACAACTATTGGGCCATGAGGGGAGAATTTGAGAGATAAGTGATACCATAAGATGAAACAATATTAGAATAACTGGGATTCCAGAAGAAGAAAGAGGGGGGGAGCTGAAGGTATATTGGAACAAATTATAACAGAGAATTTCCCTAATTTGGCAAAGGAACAGCATCAAAATCCAGGAGGCACAGAGAAACCCTCTCAAAATCAATAAAAATAGGTCCACACCCTATCATCTAACAGTAAAACTTATAAGTCTCAGTGACAAAGAGAAAATCCTGAAAACAGCTTGGGGAAAGAGGTCTGTAACATACAATGGCAGAAATATTAGATTGGCAACAGACTGGCAGGCCAGAAAGGACTAGCATGATATATTCAGAGCACTAAATGAAAAAAATATGAGCCAAGAATACTATACCCAGCTAGGCTGTCATTTGAAAATAGAAGGAGAGATTTAAAAAGCTTCCAGGACAAACAAAAACTAAAAGAATTTGCAAACACCAAACCAGCCCTACAGGAAATACTGAAAGGAGTCCTCGAAGCAAAGAGAGAGGCTAAAAGTAACAGACCAGAAAGGAATAGAGACAATATACAGTAACAGTCACCTTACAGACAATACAACGGCACTAAACTCATATTTTTCAATAGTTACCCTGAATGTAAATGGGCTAAATGCCCTAATCAAAAGACACAGGGTATCAGAATGGATTAAAAAAAAAACACGACCCATTGATATGCTGTCTACAAGAAAATCATTTTAAACCCAAAGACACCTCCAGATTTAAAGTGAGGGGGTAGAAAACAATTTACCATGCTAATGGACACCAAAAGAAAGCTGAGGTGGCAATCCTTATGTCAGATAAATTAGATTCTAAGCCAAAGATTATAATAAGAGATGAGGAAGGACACTACCATACTTAAAGGGTCTGTCCAACAAGAAGATCTAGCAATTTTAAATATCTATGCCCCTAACATGGGAGCAGTCAATTATATAAACAAATTAATATCAAAATCAAAGAAACACATCAATAATAATACAATAATAGTAGGGGACTTTAACTCCTCCCCTTACTGAAATGGACAGATCATCTAAGGAAAAGATCAACAAGGAAATAAAGGCTTTAAATGACACACTGGACCAGATGGACATCACAGATATATTCAGAACATTTTTTTTCCAAAGCAACAGAATACACATTCTTTTCTAGTGCACATGGAACATTCTCCAGAATGGATCACATCCTGGGTCACAAATCAGGTCTCAACCAGTACCAAAAGAGAGGGATGATTCCCTGAATATTTTCAGACCACAATGTTTTGAACCTAGAACTCAGTCACAAAAGGAAAGTAGGAAATAACTCAAATATATAGAAGCTAAAGGGCATCATTCTAAAGAATGAATGGGTCAACCAGGAAATTAAAGAAGAATTGAAAAAATTCAAGGAAACAAATGAAAATGAAAATACAACTGTTCAAAATCTTTGGGACACAACAAAGGCAGTCCTGAGAGGAAAGTATATAGCAATACAAGCCTTTCTCAAGAAACAAGAAAGGTCTGAAGTACACAACCTAATCCTACACCTAAAGGAGCTGGAGAAAGAACAGAAAAGAAAGCCTAAACCCAGCAGGAGAAGAGAAATAATCATGATCAGAGCAGAAATAAATGAAATAGAAACCAAAAGAACAGTAGAACAAACCAATGAAACTAGGAGCTAGTTCTTTGAAAGAATTAAGAAGATTGATAAACCCCTAGCCAGACTTATCAAAAAGAAAAGAGAAAGGACCCAAATTAATAAAATAATGAATGAAAAGGAGAGATCACACCAACACCAAGAAATACAAACAATTATAAGGAATCTTATGAGCAGCTATACACCAGAAAATTTGACAATCTGGAAAAAATGGATGCATTCCTAGAGATGTATAACCTACACAAACTGAACGAGGAAGAAACAGAAAACGTGAACAGACCCATAACTAGTAAAGGATATTGAAGCAGTCATCAAAAATCACCCAACAAACAAGAACGCAGGGCGAGACGGCTTCCCAGGTGAATTCTACCAAACATTTAAAGAATAATCAATACCTACTCTCCTGAAACTGTTCCAAAAAATAGAAATGGAAGGAAAACTTCCAAACGCATTTTATGAGGCCAGCATTACCTTGATCCCAAAACCAGACAAAGACCCCATCAAAAAGGAGAATTACAGACCAATATCCTTGATGAACATGGATGCAAAAATTCTTCACCAAATTACTAGCCAATAGGATCCAACAGTACATTAAAAGGATTATTCACCACAACCAGGTGGGATTCATTCCTGGGCTGCAAAGTTGGTTCAACATCCGCAAATCAATGTAATATAATACATTAATAAAAGAAAGAACAAGAATCATATGATACTCTCAATAGATGCTGAAAAAGCATTTGGCAAAGTACAGCATCCTTTCTTGATCAAAACTCTTCACAGTGTAGGCATTTTGGGTACATACCTCAATATCATCAAAGCCATCTATGAAAACCTACAGCAAATATCATTCTCAATGGTGAAAAGCTGAGAGCTTTTCCCCTAAGGTCAGGAACATGGAAGGGATGTCCACTATCACTGCTGCTATTCAACATAGTTCTAGAAGTTCTAGCATCAGGAATCAGACAACAAAAAGAAATAAAAGACATCTGAATCTGCAAAGAAGAAGTCAAACTCTCACTCTTTGCAGATGATATGATACTTTATGTGGAAAACCCAAAAGACTCCACTCCAAAACTACTAGAACTCATACAGGAATTCATTAAGGTGTCAGGATATAAAATCAATGCACAGAAATCACTTGCATTTCTATACACCAACAGCAAGACAGATGAAAGAGAAATTAAGGAGTCAATCCCATTCACAATTACACCCAAAACCACAAGATACTTAGGAATAAATCTAACCAAAGAAGTGAAGAATCCATACTTAGAAAACTATAAAGTACTCATGAGAGAAATTGAGGAAGACACAAAGAAATGGAAAAATGTTCCATGCTCATGGATTGGAAGAACAAACATTGTGAAAATGTCTATGCTACCTAAAGCAATCTCCACATTTAATGCAATCCCTATCAAAATACCATCCATTTTTTTCAAAGAAATGGAACAAATAATCCTAATATTTATATGGAACCTGAAAAGACCTCAAATAGCAGAGGAATATTGAAAAAGAAAGCCAAAGTTGGTGGCATCACAATTCCAGACTTCAAGCTCTATTACAAAGCTGTCATCATCAAAACAGTATGGGACTGGCACAAAAAGAGACACATAGATCCATGGAACAGAATAGAGAGTCCAGAAATGGACCCTCTACTCTATGGTCAACTTATCTTCGACAAAGCAGGAAAGAATATCCAATGGAAAAAAGACAGTCTTTTCAATAAATGGTGTTGGGAAAACTGGACAGCCACATGCAGAAGAATGAAACTGGACCATTTCCTTACACCACACACACAAATAGACTCAAAATGGATGAAAGACCTCAATGTGAGACAGGAATCCATCAAAATCTTTGAGGAGAAAATAGGCAGCAACCTCTTCAACCTCAGTCACAGCAACTTCTTCCTAGAAACCTTGCCAAAGGCAAGGGAAGCAAGTGCAAAAATGAACTACTGGGACTTCATCAAGATTAAAAGCTTTTGCACAGCAAAGGAAACAGTCAACAAAACCAAAAGACAACTGACAAAATGGGAGAAGATATTCACAAATGACATATCAGATAAAGGGCTAGAATCCCAAATCTAAAAAGAACTTATCAAACTCAACACCCTAAGAACAAATAATCCAGTCAAGAAAAGGGCAGAAGACATAAACAGACATTTCTCCAAAGAAGACATCCAAATGGACAACAGACACATGAAAAAGTGCTCAACATCACTCGGCATCAGGGAAATACAAATCAAAACCACAGTGAGACACCACCTCACACCAGTCAGAATGGCTAAAATTAACAAGTCAGGAAACGACAGATGTTGGCAAGGATGTGGAGAAAGGGGAACCCTCTTACACTATTGGTGGGAATGCAAGCTGGTGCAGCCACTCTAGAAAACAGTATGGTGGTTCCTCAAAAAGTTGAAAACAGAGCTACCCTATGACCCAGCAATCACACTACTGGGTATTTACCCTAATGATACAAATGTAGTGATCCACAGGGGCATGTGAACCCGAATGTTTATTGCAGCAAAGTCCACAACAGCCAAACTATGGAAAGAACCTAGATGTCCATCCACAGAGGAATGGATAAAGAAGAAGTGGTATACATATATACAGTGGAATACTATGCAGCCATCAAAAGAAATGAAATCTTGTCATTTGCAACGACGTGGATGGAACTAGAGGCTATCATGTTGAACGAAATAAGTCGATCAGAGAAAGACAATTATATGATCTCACAATAAGAGGAATTTGAGAAACAAGACAGAGGATCATAGGGGAAGGGGGAGAAGTGAAACAAGATGGGACCATGGAGGGAGACAAACTGTAAGAGACTCTTAATCTCAGGAAACAAACTGAGGGCTGCTGCAGGGGGGAAAGGAAGGACAGGGTGGCTGGGTGATGGACATTGGGGATGGTACGTGCTACGGTGAGTGCTATGAAATGTGTAAGCCTGATGATTCACAGACCTGTACCCCTGGGGCAAATAATACATTATATGTTAATAAAAAATAAATAACAAATAAAGCCACAAAGTTTGGGGAGTAATTTATCACACAGTAAGTGATGACTAATATAATAGGTTACTGTCTACCCACTATCTTGCCCAATCAGCCTCTGTCTTTCACAAGACACAATAATTGAGAATGGTTCCATTGTTTAAAATCAAATCCCCTGCTTTCATCAAAGAGTAAGAAAACAGTTCAGAAATGACGGGTCATCACCTGTTAATGAAATACCTCAGTATCTATGTGAATTAAAACTGCCAAACAGGACTTACTTGTTAGGGAAGTCAGAAGGCATTTTTGGGTGTGCTTGCTTACTGAAGTTGGCAACAACATCTTCAACATAACCAAGCCTGACAGCTACATTCAGCCTGAAAATGCTGATGATAGGCAAGTGATATCTCTTAGAAATATATGGTCCTGCAGTTCCTTAAGCCAAGAGGGGAACGACAAATGCGCATTAGATTACTGAGATCTGCCAGGGTCCACTCTGCCGCTGGAGGAACAGAAAGATGTTTAAAAATGATTTACACGTTGTTAAACATGTAGCTGGAGAGAAGGGAGGAAACAAAGCAAAGGATCTTAAGAGCCCTGGTTCTCAACTAGGGGCAATTTTGTCACAGCCCCTCTTCCCCAGCAGACACTGGTCAATGGCTGGAGACATTTCTCATTGTCAAAATGGGGTGTTGGAAGCTACTGGCATCTAGTGAGGAGAGACCAGGGTCGTTGCTAAGCATCCTACAGTGCACACGACAGCTCCACACGTCAAAGAATCATCCAGCCCAAAGTGTCATCAGTGCTGAGGTTGAGAAATCCTGCTTAATAAGAGAAATATATGACTGGACAGAACAAGGGGATGCAACAGAGGCAGGCCGGAGCCTCTGCCATTGCCATGACCTGCAGAAATGAGCAGGAGTTCACCCGCCAGAAGAACAGAAAAATGCAGAGCGACTTGGTGAAGGGAAGGTGCCAAGATGACAGGCTTTCTCTTGCTGCCTGCAAGCAGAGGGCCACAGCCTCTCTGCTCCTAGAGACTGAGAGATCATGTGGCACAAGCAGCGAAGGGCAAAAGAGAAGGAGGAATCCAAATAGCTTTGTAGCTTCAGGTCCAACCCTCCTGCCCTTGGCCTGTGTGCCAGGAGCCAGGTCCACCACACTTGTGTTTTCTCCTCTAGTGCTCACGGGTCCCAGCACCGAAGGCACTCTCTTGGGCCTGAGTCTGTACCGGGTCCCTTCTGTGCTTCCTTCCCCTCAGGGAGCCTCTCTCCCCCTGGGCCACTCCTGGGGTTGTGGAGGTTACCTTTTCCCAGGGTTGTTTTTTTTTTCCTATGGGACTTACCCCAAAGTATTAAAAGTAGTTTTGTAATTTAAAAAAGAGAGAGAGAGAGAGAGAAATAGAAGATCTTCTTCAAATGATGACAGGGTTACATCCTGATAAACCCATCATAAGGTGAAAATATTTTAAGGTAAAAATGCCTTTACTACATCTAACCTACTGAACATCATAGCTTAGCCTAGCCTACCTTCAATGTGGTCAGCACACTTACATTAGGCTACAGTCAGGCAAAATCATCCAATTGCAAGGCCTCTTTTATAATAAAGTATTGACTCTCTCATGTAATTCATTGACTGCTGTGGCAAAAGAGAAAAACAGAATGGTTGTCAGTCTATCTGCTGTTTGCCCTTGTGGTCACGTGGCTGGCTGGAACTGCAGCTCCCTGCCCTGCCCAGCATCACAAGAGAGGACTATACCACATATTAGCAGCCCGGAAAAAGATCCAGATTCAAAATCCCAAGTATGGGCTGTGTATCGCTTTCCCACCAACATAAAGTCAAAAAATCACAAGTCGACTGTCATAAGTCGGGGGCCATCTGAATTGTTTGTTATACTGACAAATCAGATTGCCTAACACTCTGGTATTCGGTACATTTCTATTTTGAAAACACTTAGTTCATTGATCCATTCTACACTCTTTCATTCCATATTCATATATTCATACTTCATTCAATAAATTTTTATTGAGCAACTCCCTGTGCCAGGTGCTTTGGGAAAAACTGTGTATAAGAAATTCATTCAGCCATTAAATAAATTAGTAAGCACCTGGAAGTGCTATGAAGGAGGAATCAGATGTGTGTTCTTTCCTCAAAAAAACCAAAATTTTGAGTTAATACTGAATGTAAGTAGAAAAAAAAAACTGGAAAAAAAGGAAGCAAAATCCTGCTGATTTAATAATCAAAGCTTTGTGTAACTCTGATAATGGGTCATTTTCTTCAGGCAAACATTTAAAAAGCAGTTGTCACAAGGCCATAGGACAGGTAAAGGATGCATCACTGGGCTAATGTATGAAACTAGCTGGTTGTGTGTGTTTTCACTGACTGACCTCCATTTGTCTTGAGTCTTATATAGCATATAGTAATTTAAGATGAGGTTAAAAAAGTGTTCATGAAAAACAGCAATCGAGTAAAACCAAAAACATCCGTGATGAGTAAAGAGCTAGCCTTAGGATGCATATGTATCTTGCACAAAAACTTCAGCTCAGAAGAAAGCATGAACAAGCATTTCAACTTGGCAAGGCTGCGGGGTCTGTGAAGGCTATGAACATGCTTCTTTTTAATGGTGACGTATGATAGTGCTATTCAAATCAGAAAATAGGAGGACCTGGGAGTCTCAGAAGAGGTTTCAAAGGCAAGAAAGGCAAAGGTGTAGTCCTAAAGCAGTTTGGCTGACACACAGGCTGCAGGAAGGAACAGAATAGGACACCGGTAGAAAGGCCATGACGGAAATTTAGAGGATACCCAGTGCTCAAATAGATGCTCATATCTAAACAAAGGCATAGAGGGAGGAAAGTAGTGAAAATATCTTTTATATTGTTCAGTATTACTTCAATTAAAACTTCTTTTATATCACCTCATACCTGCTAGAATGATTATTACCAAAAAGATAAGATAGTAGATGTTGGTGAGGATATAAAGAAAAGGGAAAGCTCATACTGTGTTGGTGGGAATGTGAATTGGTGTAGCTACTATGGAAAATACGAGGGAGGTTCCTCCAAAAACAAAAAATAGAACAACCACATGATCCAGCAACCTCACTTCTGGGTATATATCTAAAGGAAATGAAATCAGTGTATTAAAGAGGTATCTACACTCCCATGTTCTTTGCAGCATTATTCACAATAGCCAAGATAAGGAAACAATGTAGGTATCTATTGACAGATGAATGAATAAAGAAAATGTGCTATATATACATAATGGAATATTACCTAGCCATAAAAAAGAAGGCAATCTTCCCATCTGTGACATGATGGATGAATCTGGAGGATATTATGCTAAATGAAATATGCCAGACAGAAAAAGAAATACTGTATATTCTCATTTGTATGTGGACTCTAAAAACATGAAACTCAGAGACAGAGACTAGAACAGTAGATTCCAGGAGTTATGGGGTGGGAGAAATAGGGAGATGTTGGTCAAAGGGTACAAACTTCCAGTTACAACACGAATAAGTTCTGGGGTGTCTAATGTAAAGCATGGTGACTACAGTTAATAATATTGGATTGTATACCTGAACTTTGGTAAAAGAATAGATCTTTTTTTAAAAAAATTTTTTATTTATTTATTTGAGCGAGACCACACAACCAGGGAGGGGAGGAGCAAAGGGAGAAGCAGACTCCCTGCTGAGCAGGGAGCCCTATGTGCGGCTCAATCCCAGGACCCTGGGATCATGACCTGAGCCAAAGGCAGACACTTGACTGACTGAGCCACCCAAGTGCCCTGGAGACTAGATCTGTGTGGTAACTATGCGAGGTGATGGATGTGTTCATTAACCTGATTATGATAATCATTTCATAATGTATACATATAGTAAATCATTACATTGTACATCCTAAATATATAAAATTTCTGTCAATTATACTTTAATAAAACTTGGGGGGGGACTATCATTACAAAATGAGATTCTTAGTTCTCATAACCAGCAAGAGTGTGATTCTAGTTAGAGATTCTAGAGCAGGAGATCATGTTACTGGAACACTCTAGATGTCAGCCTTTTTCTTTTTTATTTTTAGTTTTTTTTAAAGATTTTATTTATTTATTTGACAGAGATGACAAGCAGGCAGAGAGGCAGGCAGAGAGAGAGGGGGGAAGCAGGCTCCCCGCTGAGCAGAGAGCCTGATGTGGGGCTCGATCCCAGGACCCTGGGATCATGACCTGAGCCGAAGGCAGAAGCTCTAACCCACTGAGCCACCCAGGCACCCCAGCCTTTTTCTTTCTTGCTGTGTTCTCCATGAAGCAAAACCATCCTCGCTTACAACCCTGGGCTAAAAAGGTCACATTCTCTAAATCCTACAATGAGCTTCCCTATTCAAAGAGATCCCAGGGAAAGAGTTTAACTGGCTTGGCCTATGTTACCCATTTGTCTCTTGAACCAGCTACCAAGTTGTGATGAGGTCCTTTGTTTAATGGCCCTTGACTAAATCAAATGATTAGACTGAGAAAGGGGCAACTACCCAAAAGAAATAGGGTGAATAAAAACCAGACAAAACAATTAACGCCTACAACCTAAAGGTCCCAAAGTAGCAAAATGGTCAGATAAATTAGGGTATACCAACATGAAAGAATATTAAGTAGTCATTAAAAATTCTATATTATGTTTCATAAATTCAGTAAGATCCTAACAAATGCCAGTATTTTTTTTCTAGAACAAGGCAAGCTAACTGTAAAATTAAATGAGAAAATGGCAAGAATAGTTAGGCAAACACCTGAAAAACAATAAAAGCAATGAAGAATGACAAGTGTTACTAGATATTAAAACACATTTATAATGGCACAAAATTTTTTTCACAACTATTTATTTATAATTTATCTTCAAAGCACATTTTTCTTTTTATTTATTTTTAATTTAATTTAATTTTTTCAGTGTTCCAAGATTCATTGTTTATGTACCACACCCAGCGCTCCATACAATATGTGCCCTCCTTAATACCCACCACCAGGCTCACCTAAACCCCTACCCACTCCCCTCCAAAACCCTCAGTTTATTTCTCAGAGTCCATAGTCTCTCATGGTTCATCTCCCCCTCCAATTTCCCCCAATTCACTTTTCCTTTCCTTCTCCTAATGTCCTCCATGTTATTCCTTATGCTCCACAAGTAAGTGAAACCATATGATAATTGACTCTCTCTGTTTGACTTATTTCACTCAGCATAATCTCCTCCACCATCTGTACCCCAATGTTCATAGCAGCAATGGCCATAGTCGCCAAAGTGTGGAAAGAGCCATGATGCCCTTCAACAGATGAATGGATAAAGAAGATACGGTCCATATATACAATGGAATATTATGCCTCCATCAGAAAGGATGAATACCCAACTTTTGTATCAAAATGGCACAGTAATTTAAAAATATGGAACTAGACACAATTAGAAATGTCAATGTAACTGAATAGCCTAGAAATATAGGATAGAAATACACATGGGAGTTAGCATATGATAGAAGAAGCATTTCAAACCTGTTGGATAAAGCTGACTTTTTAAGAAATATAGAGATGATTAGGTAGCCCTGTGGAAAAAAATGTTGGCACTACACTCTACATTGTGCAGCAGAATTGATTCCAAAAGCATCAATGATTTAAAGGTAAAACTTAGAAATTTTAAAAGGACTAGAAGAAAAAAAAGTGGGCAAATTTCTTCAAAACCTAGGAGTGGTGAAAACTTTCCTGTGATTCATGGGAAGTATATAACTCTGAGGAAAAGTACAAATGTTCTAATGCATATTTTCTTTCCTATCCTTTTACAGGTAGCTAAGGATCAGATTCCTAAAACTCTGGCCGAATGTATTTATTGTCTACAAACTAGGACATTTCCTTTTGGGGCCCTTTTATATTCCCACTCTGTAATTTCCAGTCCTCTAACCCAATCTTTTTATTTTGGTACCATTTGGTATAAGTTTCCATAATCCATTTCAAATGTTTTGAAGGAGGGAACATATGGGAAAATTTAAAAAATGAATGAATGCAAAACAAAGAAAAGAGAGTAAGTGAAGCTGAGAAGAATCAGAACAACAAAAAGGGAGAAAGCATGCCAACTATAAAGGTTGATAAAAGCCATAAATTTTCATCACATTAGAATCTGAGGTTCCTAGAAGCCAAGGTATGAAGGGAAAAATGATGTCACAGGTATCTGGTTTTCATTAAAGAGAGTGAATATCAGTTCCTCTGAGGACATATAGCATTTTCCTGGCAGAGTATCCTCAAAGAAATTGAAACTTCTGAGGAAAATAATGCCCAACTCAGAGGATTAAGTGCATTAAGTATATATAAAAGCCTTTATAAACTGCAAACTGTTTTTCAACACTAATTAAAATGTAACTATCTTTTCTACACTTACAGATTTTCCTACTGGTAATCTTTCCCCTGCCCTATTACTCTACCTTTCAATACAATCCATGCTTGGCCAGTCAGTATCGAGTAGAGGAACCTCAGAAGAACTTAGGCTGAGTCAGAAGACAATGCTGGGTGGACACTTGGGAAGCCTGGTGCTGAAAGGAAGCAGCATGGAAAAGGAGATACCTATTCCAGACCAGCTCAGTCGGCTAGAAAAGAGTCCAACTTGTGGAGGAGTCCAAGATGGCAGAGGAGTAAGAGACCTTAGTTTCGTCTGATCCCAGGAATTCATCTAGATAGCTATCAAATCATTCTGAACACTAGTGAACTCAACTGGAGATCTAAGAAAAGAATACCTGCAACTCTACAAATAGAAAGCGACCACTTTCTGCAAAAATGACAAGACAGAAAAACTCACCTCAAAAAAGAGAACAAGAGGCAGTACTGACTGCCAGGGACTTAATCAGTATGGATGTAAGAAAGATGTCAGAACTAGAGTTCAGAATAATGATTATAAAGATATTAGCTGGGTTTGAAAAAAGCATAAAAGACACTAGAGAATCCCTTTCTGGATAAATTAAAGAACTAAAATCTAATCAAGTTGAAATAAAAACGGCTATTAATGAGATGCAATAAAAAATGGAGACTCTGACTGCTAGGATAAATGAGGCAAAAGAGAGAATTAGTGATACAGAAGACAAAATGATGGAGAATAAAGAAGCTGAGACAAAGAGAAATAAACTACTACTGGACCACAAGGGGAGACTTCAAGAGATAAGTGGTACCATAAAGCAAATCAATATTAGAATAATTGGGATCACAGAAGAGGAAAGAACAGAGATGGGGGTAAGGAGGTATAGTGGAGCAAATTATACAAGAGAACTTCCCTAATCTGGGGAAGGAAACAGGCATTCAATCTAGGAGGCACACAGAATCCCCCTCAAAATCAATAAAAATAGGTCAACACCCTGACATACAATAATGAAACTTGCAAATCTCAGAGACAAAGAGAAAATCATGAAAGCAGCTTGGGACAAGAGGTTCATAACCTATAGGGTAAAACATTAGACTGGCAAGAGACCTATCCACAGAGACCTAGCAGGCCAGAAAAGACTGGAATGATTTATTTGGGGTGCTAAATGAGAAAATATGCAGCCAAGAATACTTTATCCACCAAGGTTGTCATTCAAAATAGAAAGAGAGATAAAAAGCATTCAGGATGGGTGCCTGGGTGGCTCAGTGGGTTAAAGCCTCTGCCTTCGGCTCGGGTCATGATCCCGGGGTCCTGGGATCGAGCCCTGCATCAGGCTCTCCGCTCAGCAGGGAGCCTGCTTCCCTTCCTCTCTCTCTGCCTGGCTCTCTGCCTACATGTAATCTCTGTCTGTCAAATAAATAAATAAAATCTTTTTTAAAAAAGCATTCAGGACAAACAGAAACTAAAAGAATTTGTGATCACTAAATCAGCCCTCCAAGAAATATTAAAGGGGATCCTTTAGGTGAAGAGAGACCCCCAAAATAACACAGACCAGAAAGAAGCAGAAATGATATACAGAAACAGTCACTTTACAGGTAATACAAGGCACTAAATTCATATCTTTAAAAGTTACTCTGAATGTAAATGGGCTAATGCCCCAATCAAAAGACACAGGGTGTCAGATTGGATAAAAAAGCAAGACCCATTGATGCGCTGTCTGCAAGAGACTCATTTTAGACTGAAAAACACCTCCATATTGAAAGTGAGGGGGTGGAAAACAATTTACCATGCTAATGGACATCAAAAGAAATCTAGGGTGCCAATCCTTATAGCAGACAAATTAGATTTTAAACAAAAGACTGTAATAAGAGATAAGGAAGGACACTATATGATAATTAAAGGGTCTCTTCAACAAGACCTAACAATTTGTAAAATTTATGCCTCTAACATTGGAGCAGCCATTTATATAAATCAATTAATAATAAAATTTAAAAAACACATCAATAATAATACAATAATAGTAGGGGATTTTAACACCCTACTCATTGCAAGGGACAGGTCATCTAAGCAGAAGATCAACAAGAAAATAAGGGCTTTGAATGACACAATGGACCAGATGGACTTCATAGATATTATAAGAGTTTTCCATCCTAAAACAGCAGAATACAAATTCTTCTCCAGAATAGATCACATCCTGGGTCACAAATCAGGTCTCAACCCGTACCAAAAGATTGGGGTCATTCCTTGCATATTTTCAGACCACAATGCTTAGAAATTGGAACTTAATCACAAGAGGAAATTTGGAAAGAACTCAAATACATGGAGGCCAAAGAGCATCCTACTAAAGAATAAACAGTTCAACCAGAAAATTAAAGAATTTTTTAAAATAATGGAAACAAATGAAAATGAAAACACAACTGTTTAAAACCTTTGGTATTCAGCAAAGGCGATCCTAAGAGGGAAGTACATAGCAAACTAGGAGCTGGTTCTTTGAAAGAATTAATAAGGCTGATAAAGCCCTGGTCAGACTTATCAAAAAGAAAAGAGAAAGGACCCCAAATAAATAAATTAGGAAATCTGGAAGAAATGAATGCATTTCTAGAGACATATAAATTACCAAAACTGAAACAGGAAGAAAGAAAATCAGAAAAGACCCATACCAGCAAGGAAATTGAAGCAGTAATCAAAAATCTCCCAATAAACAGGAGTCCAGGGCTGGATGTCTCCCCAGGACAATTCTACCAAACATTTAAAGAACTACTACCTATTCTTCTGAAGCTGTTTGAAAAAACAGAAAGGAAAGGAAAACTTCCAAACTCTTTCTGAGGCCAGCATTACCTTGATCCCCAAACCAATGACCCCACCAAAAAGGAGAATTACAGACCGATATCCCTGATGAACATGGATGCAAAAATTTTTACCAAGATACTAGCCAATAGGAGCCAACAGTACATTAAAAGGATTATTCACCATGACCAAGTGGGATTTGTTCCTGGGCTGCAAATGTGGTTCAATATTCACAAATCAATCAATGTGACACATCACATTAATAAAAGGAAGGACAAGAACACCATATTATCCTCTCAATTGACGCAGAAAAAGCATTTGAAAAACTCAGCATCTTTTTAAAATTAAAACTCTCCACAGTGTAGGGATAGAGGGAACATCCCTCAATATCATAAAAGCCATCTATGAAAAGCACAGAGTGAATATCATTCTCAATGGGGAAAAACTGAGAGCTTTTCCTCTTAGGTCAGGAACACTGTTGGGATGCCCACTCTCACCACTGTTGTTCAACACAGTACTAGAAGGCCCAGCCTCGGCAATCAGACAAGGAAAAGAAATAAAAGGCACCCAAATTGGCAAAGAAGTCAAGCTCTTACTCTTCACAGATGACGTGATATTCTATGTGGAAAACCCAAAAGATTCCACCCCAAAATTGCTAGAACTCATATAGGAATCAGGAACATGGCAGGATATAAAATGAATGCACAGAAACAAGTTGCATTTCTATATACTAACAATGAGACAGAAGAAAGAGAAATTAAGGAGCTGATCTCATTTATGATTGCACCCCAAACCATAACATACCTAGGAATAAACCTAACCAAAGAGGCAAAGGATCTGCACTCAGAAAACCATAGAACACTCATGAAAGAAACTGAGACAGACACAATGAAGTGGAAAAACAGTCCATGCTCATGGATTGGAAGATCAAATATTGTAAAAATGTCTATGATTCCTAAAGCAATCTATACATTCAGTGCAATCTCTATTGAAATACCATCAACTCTTTTCACAGAACTGGAATAAATAATCCTAAAATTTATATGGAACCAGAAAAGACCCCCCAGATAGCTAAATGAATGTTGAAAAAGAAAACTAAATTGGTGGCATCACAATTCTAAACTTTAAGCTCTATTACAAAGCTGTAATCATCAAGACACTATGGTACTGGCACAAAAACAGACACATAGATCCATGGAACAGAATAGAGAACCCAGAAATGGACCCTCATCTCTATGGTCAACTCATCTTCGACAAAGCAGGAAAGAATATCCAGTGGGAAAAAGACAGTCTCTTCAACAAATGGTGCTGGGAAAATTGGACAGCCACAAGCAGAAGAATGAAACTGAACCATTTCCTTATATCATACACAAAAATAGATGCATAATGGATGAAAGACCTCAATGTGAGACAGGAATCCATCAAAATCCTAGAGAAGAACACAGGCAGCAATCTCTGTGACCTTGGCCACAGCAATATCTTGCTAGACATGTCTAGAAGGTGAGGAAAACAAAGGCAAAAACGAACTATTGGGACTTCATCAAGATCAAAAGCTTTTGCACAGCAAAGGAAATAGTCAACAAAACCAAAAGACAACTGACAGAATGGGAGAAGATATTTTCAAATGACATAGCAGATAAAGGGCTATTATCCAAAATCTATAAAGAACTTATCAAACTCAACACCCAAAGAACAAATAGTCCAATCAAGAAATGGGCAGAGGACATGAACAGACATTTTGGCAAAGAAGACATCCAGATGGCCAACAGAAACATGAAAAAGTGCTCAACATCACTCGGCATCAGGGAAATACAAATCTAAACCACAATGAGACACCACCTACACCAGTCAGAATGGCTAAAATTAACAAGTCAGGGAACAACAGATGCTGGCGAGAAAGGGGAACCCTCCTACACTGTTGGTGGGAATGCAAGCTGGTGGAGCCACTCTAGAAAACAGTATGGTGGTTCCTCAAAAAGTTGAAAATAGAGTTACCCTATGACCCAGAAATTGCAGTATTAGGTATTTACCCCAATGATACAAACAGTGATATGAAGGGGCACTTGTACCCCAATGTTTATAACATCAATGCTCACAATAGTCAAACTATGGAAAGAGCCCAGATGTCCATCAACAGATGAATGGATAAAGAAGATGTGTACGTACACGTACACACACACACACACACACACACACACACACACACACACGGAATATTATGCAGCCATCAAAAAGATGGCATCTTGCAATTTGCAATGACATAGATGGAACTAGATGGTATTATGCTAAGTGAAATAAGTCAATCAGAGAAAGACAAATACCATATGATCTCACTCATATGTGGAATTTAAGAAACAAAACAGGATCATAGGGGAAGAGAGGGGAAAAATAAAACAAAATGAAATCAGAGAGTAAAACAAACCATAAGAGACTCTTAATCATAGTAAACAAATTGAAGGTTACTGGAGGGGAGGTATGTAGCAGGATGTGGTAACTGAGTGATGGACATTAAGGAGGACATGTGATAGAATGGGCACTGGGTGTTCTATACAAGTGATGAATCACTGAACTCTACCTCTGAAACTAATAATATATTATATGTTAATTAATTGAATTTTAATTAAAAAAAACCCAAGCAAACAAAAGTCCAACTTGCAGACAAATCCTAAGTTGTGGGAATTACTTTTTATAGCATAGTGAAGTCGCAGCTTGAGTTCTACTGGGTCACCAAGAGGAATTGAGAGTATCTGGGCATGTCTGTGGGCCCAGTGGATTGAGCCTGCTGGAAATCCCCCAACTTTTTTTGAAGAATTAAGGGAACTCTTGAGACAAAACTTATTAAAACAAAACAAAACAAGAAGTCCTGCTCAACTGGCTTGATTCAGTTACCTAGCTATAATGATCAGAGGGTTGAGGCTCTTTTGAGTATCACATGGAATTGGTTATTTATAATTATCTCTCTACTGAACATCTACTATTGGACAAATATCTGTGCCTTATAGAGTATTCCTGGTCATAATCACTAAAAACTCCATAAAGCTCCAGGGCACAGATGCCACTTTATGGAGGATGAAAGAGAAAAGAGAGACTGTCCATCCGTTCCACATAAGCTCTCCAAGCAAGAGATCACCTGTGCCCACAAACACTGCAGAGTGCAGAGCTGGAGACCAGCGGGCCTGCTGGGGATCATCAGGAGAACAGGAATACAATTGGTGATTTGTTTGTGGTCACATTTTATATGCCCTGATAGCTTTCAAAACCACTGGGGTGTCAGAGAGACAGGGTGGTATCAAGCGTTCTGCAGTTACTGGAAAAGCAGAAATGAGGAAAAGAGGGGTTCTCACATCCTCATGATGTGAGAAGCAGCACACCATCTGCTTGGATGTAGGGTCTTCTTAGACCATTTTTCAGCTCATCAACAATGATAAAAGCAAGTAGTTGAGAATGATCCTAGGGAAAATGCCTACTTGCTTCAAGTTATTAAAAAACACCTGCTGGAATCTGGCCTTGATGGCTGGGAGGGCTACTGGGAAAAGAGCACCAGGCCAGTTCAAATCTTGGCCCTGGCAGAAATAAGCAATGAAACATCAAACATGTACCTCTCTCTGGGCAAAATAAAGAGGTTGATCTAGACCAGTGAGTTCAATATTCACAAAGAATATTGAACAGAAAGCTCCAGTCTATGGAGAGCCTAAGCTGAGAAGGGAGCTGTGAGGACCAGCTAAGATGGCCCCTGGGCCGCAGCCCCACTACTCCAGGAGCAAGATGTGGGTCTGTTTCACATACAGGGACTGCTTAGCTGTTTTTATTCAAGGGAAAAACCTGGCTGCTGAAATAAAGTTTGACAATCACTTAACCAAACAAAAATCGTTAATTATGAGAAAAAGCCAAAGTAAATCTGTGAGGACTGATCAATACTAGCAAGAGAAATGGGTGTTTATCTTGTAGGCATGCAACTCTGACCAGAATAAGGATTCTGGGCATAATGAAACTTGCTAATACAAGGCAAGAAGACCTGTCACCTGGACCACTTGGTGGGCTTTTGGGTCATCAAAGGGATGAAACTGAGGGAACAGGATGGAAGAAGAAGCAGAAAGAGGGACCAAGATAGAATGACCGGCTATCCATGTGAGCTGGGCTCAGAGTAACTAGAAGGTGACTTGAGGGGAATGGGTCAGATGATGTTGGCCCCATCTGCTGATCTCTGTGGGTATTTCTGCTTTACCACATACCAAGAATGGGTTGTTTCAGGACCCCTGTAGGCTCTGCTGAATCTAAAAGCAGGTTTACGGGCGCCTGGGTGGCTCAGTGGGTTAAGTCTCTGCCTTCAGCTCAGGTCATGATCTCAGGGTCCTGGGATCGAGCCCTGCATTGGGCTCTCTGTTCAGCAGGGAGCCTGCCTGCCCCTCTGCCTACTTGTGATCTCTCTCTCTTTGTCAAATAAATAAATAAAATCTTTTTAAAAATAAATAAATAAAAGCAGGTTTACAAAAATAAAACCAATCATTAAAATGCTGAAATCTTTAAAGGTTTAAAAACCCAAATGCTGAAGATTCAAAAGCCTCCATCTCTGTCCCTTTTTACTAGACTACTGGTTTGTTGTAAAAAGATATAACTCAGGAGCAGTCAGGTGAAAGAGATGTGAAGGGCAGGTTATGGGGGAAAGGGCCCAGAAATTCTATGTCCTCTCCAAGTACACCATTTTTCCTGCACCTCCGCATGTTCACCAACCCAGAAGCTCCTCAATAACCTCTCTCTCTCTTTTTTAATTGGAGTATACTTGACAAACAACACAGTCATTTCAGATGTACCACATAGTGATTCAACATTTATATATATTTCAAAATGCTCACCAAGATAAGTGTAGTTACCATCTGTCACCATACCAAGTTCCTACAATATTATTGACTATATTCTCTGTGCTATACTATACTTAAGTAAAGTGACTTATTTATTTTATAGCTGGAAGTTTGTACCTCTTGAATAAAGGTCTGTCACAGTGTAAATTAAGTGATTTTTTTCCCCAGGGATCTACTTGTTAGGGCACCTGCTGAGAGATCGCAGTTAGCTATCATCACTTCTGGTGAGCTTAAAAATAGCAAATTATTTTTCTAAGATGGAAAAGTAATGTCTTCTTATCAGTTCAAATTCCTGAGATTACGATTCGCAATACTCAATTTTTTTTCAATTTGATCTGCTCCTAATAGAGATATAAATATTCAGTGTTGAAAACTGAATTCAGAGGATAATTACTGCCTTAGTATCACAGTTATAGTAATTTGACGATTTCAATTGGTCTGGCTTTCTCTTTGACAAGGATGACTGAAACAAATTGAAATCAGAACCCATAGGTCATATAAAGATAAGATTACTGGATAGCATTTTGTATGGAAATATTGGCTCCTAAATATGCTTCATTAGATTCACGTTCCCAAAACACTGTTAATCTTTCCTTTTATTTTACTTTTTTTAAAGATTTTATTTTTATTATTTATTTGACAGACAGAGATCACAAGTAGGCAGAGAGGCAGGCAGAGAGAGAGAGAGAGAAGCAGGCTCCCTGCTGAGCAGAGAGCCTGATGCGGGACTCGATTCCAGGACCCTGAGATCATGACCTGAGCCGAAGGCAGCAGCTTAACCCACTGAGCCACCCAGGCGCCCTAATCTTTCCTTTTAAATAAGAGATTAGCACATCCTGGCTTATCCAGTAACAGTCATTCTATTCCTCTCATCCCAAATTGAATATTATGGAGGAAATAATCAATTATTCCCCAATATCACAGTCTTTCAATGGCTGCTTCCCATTGAGCAAGGCAGTCTGCATTCAAATCCTTATTCCTTCAGAGACTTGGGACAAGACATATATGAGACATCTGGGTCTCTGAGACCCAAATGTTGCTCAAAGTATGGCTCCTCAAGTTCTTGCATTTGGAACATGTGAGATTCCTCCCTTTCACCTTGTGAATGTCCAAAAGAAAGAAAAAAAAAGCATGAAAAATTCTATTATTTAAAAAGGGAAAGGAAGAAAATATTTATGGCCTTTAAAAGATGCTGCTGTTAACACATGAACAGACATTTCTCCAGAGAAGACATCCAAATGGCCAACAGACACATGAAAAGATGTTCAACATCTCTTGGCATCAGGGAAATACAAATCAAAACCACAGTGAGACACCACCTCACACCGGTCAGAATGGTTACAATGAGGGGGAGGAGTCAAGATGGCGGAGAAGTAGCAGGTGAGACTACTTCAGGTAGCGGGAGATCAGCTAGATAGCTTATCTAAAGATTGCAGACACCTACAAATCCAACGGGAGATCGAAGAGAAGAAGAACAGCAACTCTAGAAACAGAAAATCAACCACGTTCTGAAAGGTAGGACGGGCGGAGAAGTGAATCCAAAG
>NW_019154136.1:2500362-2769811 GCF_002288905.1 Enhydra lutris kenyoni | reverse complement strand
CAAATAAATAAATAAAATCTTTAAAAAAAAAAAAAAGTAAAATAAAATATCTTGTGGGTATAACATCAGAGGCTGAATTCTGAAATAAAAGATATAGAATATTTATTTAGAATAAAAAAATGGTTACAATGAACAATTCAGGAAATGGCAGATGTTGGCAAGGATGGGGAGAAAGGCGAAACCCTCCTACACTGTTGGTAGGAATGTAAGCTGGTACAACCACTCTGGAAAACAGTATGGAGGTTCCTCAAAAAGTTGAAAATAGAGCTACCCTATGAGCCAGCAACTGTACTACTAGGTATTTATCCAAAGGATACAGACATAATGATTTGAAGGGGCACATGCAACCCAATGTTTATAGCAGCAATGTCCACAACAGCTAAAATATGGATAGAGCCCAGATTTCCATCAACAGATGAATGGATAAAGAAGATGTGGTATATATACACAGTGGAATACTACTTAGCCATCAAAAGATGAAATCATGCCATTTGCAGCAACATGGATGGAACTAGAGGGTATTATGCTGAGTGAAATAAGTCAGCCAGAGAAAGAAAAATACCATATGATCTCAATCATATGTGGAATTTAAGAAACAAAACAGATAAACACAGGGGTAAAGAAGAAAAATAAAATAAGATGAAAACAGAGAGGGAGGCAAACCATAAGAGATTCTTAACTATAGGGAACAAACAGAGTTGCTGGAGGGGTGGTGGGTGAGGGGACAGGGTAACTGGGTGATGGGCATTAAGGAGGGCACTTGAAGTAATGAGCACTGGGTGTTGTATGCAACTACTGAATCACTGAATTCTACCTCTGACAACAAATAATGCAGTATATGTTAATTAAATTGAATTTAAATAATTTTTAAAATTGTTTATTTATTTACTTCTTTTTATTGTGTTCACCTAGCTAACATATAATATATCATTAGTTTCTGATGTAGTGTTACTGATTCAATATTTAAAAAGATGCTGCTATTAATCAAACTACATGGTTTCCAAGATTGAAATCAATTCTGCACAGGCTCCTAGGAATTTATTTAATCCACTTGTCTCAATCAGGAGTGATATTGCTCCCTAAGGGACATCTGGTTATGTCTGGAGACACTTTTTGTTGTCCCAGCTTGGGGGAATGCTAGTAGGATGTAGTGGACAGAGGTCGAGAATGTTGCTAAACATCCTACAATGCGCATGACAGCCTCCTATTAAAAAGAATTACCCAGCCCAAAATATCAATGGAGGCTGAAAACTTCTGCTTGACCCAACTAGAGCATGATGCATCATTTGCAATGGTTTTTAACTGTACTAAATAGAGAAGCTCATAATTCATTCCATTGTGTCATAGGATAGACACTAAGTCTATATTATGGCCAGGAGAGCAAGGGGTTGCTAGAGACTAACAAAGTGGGATGATTTCAACTGTGACAAGTATGGAAGACCTATCTTGTATAGTTTCCCAGGCATCTTCTTTAATCTGCAGAATAATCAATCCTTAGGTATGTAGAGTTATGCTCACTTAAAGAAGCACAATCCAGGGGCAGCCAGGTGGCTCAGTCGGGGAAGTGTTCAACTCTTAGCTTCATCTCAGGTCATGATCTCAGGGTCATGGGACTGAGTCCTGCATCAGACTGTGCACAGGGCATGGAGCCTGCTTGGGATTCTCTCTCTCCCTCTCCCTCTGTCCCTCCCCTATACTCGGGCTTGTGTGCTCTCTCAAAAAAAGAAAGAAAGAAAGAAAGAAAAAGAAAGAAAAGAAAGAAAGAAGGAAAGAAGGAGGAAAGAAAGAAAGAAGCACAATCTAAGAGACTAAGAAGTTCAAACATATGACTAAGGTCCCTTGGTAGGGTAGGAAGCCAAGACTCTCTCCCAGGGCTCTTTCCTTCCAATGGTATTTGAAAGTAGAAGGTGATACGTGTCATTCAGCAAGTATATGTTAGAGGAAATAATGTGATAGGACTCGAAATCCCTCTTATTGCTTCTATGTACCCTTCCCTAGCTTCAGTGTGCTTCTGCTTCTAACAGCTTGTACCTATGACTTTGTTCAAAAGATTCCCTTAGTGCCTAGAGCCAGTGTGCCCATATGCATGGAAAGCCCGCTGTGCCTGGTTTTCTACTTGCCCCTGAGTAGCCATCAGCCAATAATATGGAGCCATGAGAGGTCTGAGCAGTAACTCCCACTCCTGAGTTCCCCTGTAGGATCAGGCTGAGGTACACTTCACAGGCCTCACCTGCAATCATACTCTGCCCTATTCTGCTTACCTCACTCCCTCACCACTTTCTCTTGAGAACACTTCTTTAAGAAACCACTCGGACAGGGGCACATGGGTGGTTCAATCAGTTAAGCATCAGCCTTCAGCTCAGGTCGTGATCCCAGGGTCCTGGGATCAAGCCCCGCATTAGACTCCTTGCTCATCCAGGAGTCTGCTTCTCTCTCTCCCTCTGCCCCTCCCCCTGCTCATGTGCTCTCTCTCTCAAATAAATGAAACCTTTAAGAATTAAAGGAAAAAAAAGAAAAACAAATCACCTAGACACAAAGCCTTGTCTCCAACTCTGTTTCTGGGAAATCTAATGCATAAGAAGGGGCAACTTGGAGGCTAAGGAGGTTGGGGATGCTTCTTAGACTAAGAGGATGTTCAACTGGATTATAGTGGGAGATATGGTCAGAGACACAGACAGCAGCCAAGATGAGTCTAACTCAGGAATCTGGATGTAGCCTGTGAGCAAGAGAAAACTATTAACGATTTTTTCACTAAGGGAGAGTATTCCACATGAAATAGAATTGGCTACATTAATAAACCTTAGTTGATACTAAATGTAATTTATTGAACATTTTCCAAGTACATTACTAAGTAATGGGGAACTTGCAAGTACAGCAAAATGTAATAAAGGAAAATGAAAAATTCTTAGGTGTTGATTACTTTCTGTGTACAAAGGAGCTTCATGCTCTAGAAATATATGAGTAGACCAAATGACTTTGAACTGTGATTATGGCCAACCATAAAAAGGAAGCTGCTTCCCTGTGGCCTGGGACCACTTATTTTACAAAATGAAACACTTGTCTTTATAACAAGGTAATTTTATTTGTCTCCTGTTAACATGAAACAGGAGAACTACTTGGTATCTCAGAAAATTATGGTCACTTTTTGTTTGTTCATTATTAAATATTCTCTGCCTACTACGTGTCAAGCACTAAATAGATTAATAAGTAAATATTAAAGTAAAATATTGAAATATTTTTGGATTTTAAACTCTATATTATGTAGATACAACTAGAAGAGGGTATCCTAAAACGTTAACTCTTACTCTAAGGTCTAAAAAGTAAGTTTCGTTACCGATAATCAGGTAGAAGAACATCTGCTAAGTTTTTTAAGTGTCTAAAATATTCTGAAAGAAAAATAAAATAATATATTCTGAAATAAGTTATTTTGATGTAACACAGAAGGTTAGAGTTTAGTCTATACTTGATAGATAATTGATTTTAAAATGTGACACTTATTGTCTAGATCATGGATAAGCCAACTTTTACTGTCAAGAGTCAGTAATAATTTTTGCTTTTAGGTCAGATAGTTTCTGTCAAAATTACTCAACCTTGTATGGAAGTACAAAAGCAGCCACAGATAATATATAAACTAATGGGCATTGCTCTGTCTCAATAAAACTTCATAGACACTTGAAATTTGATTTTCATATAATTCCCATGCATCAAAAATACTATTCTTTTGATTTTTTTTCAACCAGATAAAAATGTGAAAATCATTCTTAGCTCACCAGGGGGTTATATAAAAATAGGCAGTGGGGTAGATTTGATCCAAGAACCTGGTATCCCAATTTTGGGTTTCCCCCAAGCAGGACTGTGGCAGGGATTGGGGTACAAGCAGTTTACTTGGTAGGTGGCCCCAGGAAGCAGGAGCAAAGGAACATAAAGAGGGAGAGAGGGAGGGAAGGAAAGAGGGCCAAAGGAGGGGGAGAGGTAAGACAGAGAGAGAGAGAGAGACCCTAAAAAAGAGCATGTACATGCAACAAAGGATGAGTACCAACAACTCATTCTGGGAAGAAAGACAGTAAGAGAGCATGTCAGTCTGCAGTACCCATCCTCCACTCAGGAGAATGAGGGGAATGACCGCTGTCCAAAACTGAACAGTGATGGGGACGAGCCCATCAGGAATGAGAAACCACTCTTAGTGGGAGCCATCACAGAAACTCAGTGGGAAATGCATAGTACACAATTGTTGTTTTGTCTGCCCAGACTTTTTTTTTTTTGCCTTTCTGGTAAAATAATACTCATCAATACTCATCAAGTCCCCAGATATTCTCTTGGGATATCCCATCAATTATTCTTGAAAAATGTTCATTGGGCATTTTGCACTGGATGTCACTCCTTGTTGTAGCATTGGAGCCTGCAAGTATGGTCAACATACCTCCTTTCTCTAGCCCTAGTGGTGTGTTTGGAAATAATGTGTGACCCAGTTGAACTACTGAGAGGTAATCAGCCTTTTTCTTGAGCTTCTAGGGGAAGGGACAGTGCACATTCCTCCTAGACCTAAATCTAAGGAAATATAGAGCACACTGAGGCTAGAGCCAGCCCTTGAAGATTCAAACTGAAAACCTCAGGGAATGCAGAACCAGAAGAGGGTGAGAAGCCAAACTCTGAATCTGGTCTTCTTTACCTGGCTGACATAGAGTGTTAAAAGTGCTTCTCAGACTTTAATGTGCACATAGATCCTGGGGCTCTTGTTAAAATGCAAACTAACTCAGTGTCATCTAGGATAGAGCTTGACATGCTACATTTCTAACAAGTTCTGAAGGGATGTCCATGTTGCTGGTTTTCAGACCATACTCTCTGAGTAGCAAGAATGGAAAAGGCACTGAACCTTATGTCCATAATCAGATATAGGAACCCAGGGGTTCAGACTAGGCAGGGCTGAGATAGCTAATTAAATTGGATGGCTACTCCTGATGGCAGTGAGAATGAAAACCTCATATGCCTAAATTTTTAACCCTGAAGCACAGATTACAATCAAAGATTTTTCTGTAATATGATTTTTACATAATGTTCTCTCTTATACTAGTAGGAATAAAATACCCAAAAATTTAACTGAGACTTTGAGTGTGACCCAGTCTAAGTCCACTTGCTTAACTGCAGTGTCACTGGGTTTCAGAGCCCTGCCAGGTCTTGGATGAGTGAAGGCAGTGACTTGGAAGGAGTACAGTTCCAGCAGTTTGAATGGCAATATCTGGAAGACTTTGAGGAGTACCTGAATTTCCCAACCCCTTATAATGTGCTTCACACGGGGTCTCCTGTGTCTGAACAGCAGTTCTCCTACCCTAGCTTAGAGAAATTGTTCCTTCCTGGCCTGAGCATGTGCCCTTGTAGAACAAAGCTAAAACTGTCACTGTCACTCAGTCAATAATCATAATTGGATTCCAGCATGCCCTAGGAGGAAAGGAGAGTTCAGTGCAGAACCACATTAGGGAAGAGAAGGCTTATACAATGGGAGACCTTTAGGAATTTATTAAATGGTAAGAGCAAAACCCAGAGGGATATTTGTGGGAAGAGATCTTGAGGAGTTTGAAACCAAAGAGAAGAGTATATAAAGAAAGGATAAAAAAGTATATAATTCCCAATAAAAGAGCACATATTTCAGTATGGAAATGTTGGGGCATACCTACAAGAGAAGGTATTCTGGAGTGGTTGGATACTGGCCCCTCTTACCGTGAATCCAACAGCTACAAATACCAACGGAGGCGGATGTGTTATGTCAGTAGTATAGGCCTGTATTACTCTGAGTTTCCCATTTTGCTATAATAAATTACCACAAGCTTAGCAGCTTTTAAAAACAACACAAATGTATTGTCTTATCATTCAGAAGGTCAGAAGTCTTCAGACTTGGTCTCACTGGGCCAAGATGAAGATGTTGGCAAGGATGCATTCCTTTCTGAAGGTTCTAGGAGAGAATTCATTTCTCTGTCTTCTCAGCTGCCAGAGGCCTAATGCATTCCTCAGCTCATGGCCCCTTACTTCATTTTCAAAGTCAGCAATCCTATGGCTCCAACCTCTGCTCTGTCATCACATCTTCTTCTTGGACTCTCTTGCTTCCCGCTTTCCCTTATTAAGAGCTTTGTGATTACACCGGGCTCACCAAGGTCATCTAGGATAATCACTCCATCTCAAAATCCTTCATTTAATCACAGCTGCAAAGTTCCTTTTGCCATGTAAAGTAACATATTCACTGGCCTGGGGGATTAGGAGTATCATCGCTGTTGGGGTTTCCAGTCTTACATAGTATATCCAGGCTAGAGTGCCCATTTCTCCGAGCCTTTTGGCTCTTGCTTATACCATCTACTATGGTAATTCTGCCATTTTTACTTGACTTGGTGCAGACCATTGTTTTCTCCAAGCTTCTGAGAGTTATCATAACTATGTGTCAGCACCATCTCCTTGCATCCTTGTCAGAAAGTCAAATCCTATATCACTGGAGAGTGTTTGCAAATCGATACCCTCTCTTGGATCCAACTTTGGCGCACTCCCCTTGATCCACACTTCAAGACCCAGTACCATAGTTCTCTTCTGGATCCCAATAGCCTATGTTGGCTAGACCCTGCAGCAACTCTGGGATATAGTCCCTTTCCGCTCTCCAAGGCCAGCACTTCTCTGAGAGGGTTATGTTGTGATATGACCCTAGTTTATCCCCTATTTGGCTGCAGGAGATAAAAGTATTCTATTCCAGCTTGCTACCCTTGAAAGTTTGTTTTGTTGTGTTTTTTTTTGTTTTTTCTTTCCCTTGGAAGTTTTAATAATCCCAGGGCTACAGTATGCCATAGGTTGTCCACGCTTCACTACACCCCAGTGATGGGGCCCTGACTGTCAACTAACTACTGGGTAATCCACCTCCCAAATCCTATTTTAGAGTCAGATTCCTATCATCACTCCTGGCACCAAATCTCTTAGGTATGGGAGTGTTCTTGGGAACATCTCTGAGAGTGTGAGGAAAGCAGGTTTCGGCACAGAGAGAAGTTAACTGCAATATTTTCACAACAGTGGCCCTCAGTTGAACCCCAGTGGAAAGCTCTGACACTGAACTGACCTTTAAATTATCCTGACTAGAGTGAAACAAAGGGCCCAGATCTTTCTGTTCTTGCATCAGCCAGTCAATGACTGTGGGTGTCCATGGGGAAGTGGTCTGACCCTTGTGAGGTGGCTCTCTTCAGCCCATGGAAATTCCCAAAGAGGGATTCTCACGGAGTACTGTCAGCCACCAGCACCCAGCTGGTGAGGGTGATGGGGCTTCAGTCCTGAAGGAAAAACAGGGAGGTACCTACAATAAGGGCTATGGTAAATAAAAATTTTTGAAAGCCTTGCCCCAGCAGCTTTAATATGCTGAGATGACTTTTCCTGACCCTCGGGTGGGAGCTGTGGCATCTTGGACCATTTACATAAAAGCCTTGGGGTCTGGTCCTTCTCCTTACCATCAGTTGCCAAGAATAGAAACTGACAAATCAAAGAACCTCCCCAAAAGAAGATAAACTATTTTTAAACTCATATTTGTGCTAATTCCTGTTCCCCATTCTCTCTTCGGCCTTTATGGCAAGGAAAGGCAGTTAAGGACAAATGTACCTCAACAAAGCCTTTCCATGTCTCTGATTTAAAAAACTGAAAAGAGGGGCACCTGGGTGGCTCAGTGGGTTAAGCCTCTGCCTTCAGCTCAGGTCATGATCTCAGGGTCCTGGGATCGAGCCCCACATCAGGATCTCTGCTCCACAGGGAGCCTGCTTCCCCCTCTCTCTGCCTGCCTCTCTGCCTACTTGTGATCTCTGTCAAATAAATAAATTAAAATATTTTTAAAAAACTGAAAAGAAATATCCTCAATGTAAGTAGAGCAGACTGGGGTAAAACTGCCCAAGAAGTGGCAATATAACCTCTTACTTGGCCTCCACTGGTATCAAGAAGTTCGTGCCCACCTGAGAACACCATGGAACCCGACTTGCCCTGGCTACCTCTTCTCTAGTGCCAAGCTCTCCAGGTTTGTGACACCAGAAGGATTTGCCCAGAATCCAGTGATAATGTATTTCATAAACCATAGATTTAGAGCACAATGAGTTAGATGAGGTGAAATGTCACAGTTCATAAGTATTCCTGTGAAGAAAATGAATCAAATGCAAATGGGGATTATGACTCCAAGGAGAGGTCACTTTCACATGACTTCAGTCACTACATAGTCAATTCCTTGGAAGAACATCCCTCACCTAGGCTGAGGGATCCATTAGGGGAAGACAGAGAAATAAAGTCAACATTTAAAGAACTCTCTCATCAGTGGTCTTTGGGACTCATTCAGTTTTTGCTCTGTTTATGAAAAGCATTTGAAACATATATGATAAACATCCATGTTCATAGCATTATTCCCAATAGCTAAAATGTGGAATCAACCCATATGCCCACTGATGAATGAATGGATAAGCAAAATGTGGTCTGTACCTACAATGAAATATTATTCAGCCTTTAAAAGGAAGGGAATTCTACAATATGCTACAGCACGGATGAACCTTGAGGACATTATGTTAAGTAAAATAAGCTAGTCAGAAAAAAATTGGATGATTCCATTTATATAAGGTACTTAGAGTAGTCAAAATCAGAAAGATGGAAAGTAGAATAGGGATTTCCAGGGGCTGGGAGGAGGGAAGAATGGGGAGTTGTTGTTTAATGGATATAATGTTTCAGGTTTTTTTAAAAGATTTTATTTATTTATTTGACAGAGAGAGACTAAGCGAGAGAGGGAATACAAGCAGGGGGAGTGGGAGGAGAAGCAGGCCTCCCGCAGATCAAGGAGCCCGATGTGGGGTTCGATCCCAGGACCCTGGGATCATGACCTGAGCCGAAGGCAGGCACTTAACGACTGAGCCACCCAGGCGCCCCTAAAGTTGCAGGGTTTTTTTTAAAGATTTTATTTATTTATTTGACAGACAAAGATCACAAGTAGGCAGAGAGGCAGGCAGAAAGAGAGAGGAGGAAGCAGACTCCCTGCTGAGCAGACAGCCCGATGTGGGGCTCGATCCCAGGACCCTGGGATCATGACCTAAGCCAAAGGCAGAGGCTTTAACCCACTGAGCCACCCAGGCACCCCAAGTTTCAGTTTTTTTAAAGAGTTTATTTATTCATTGGACACAGAGAGAGAAAGAGATCACAAGCAGGCAGAGCAGCAGGCAGAGAGAGAGGGGGAAGTAGGCTCCCTGCTGAGCAGAGAGCCCGATGCAGGGCTCTATCCCAGGACCCTGAGATCATGACCTGAGCTGAAGGCAGAGGCTTAACTCACTGAGCCAAAGTATCAGGTCTATAAAATGAAAACAGTCACAGGAATGGACGGTGGTGATGGTTACACAATATGAATGTATTTAATACCGCTGAACCATGCACTTAAAAATGCTTAAGATGGCAAACTTTATGTTAAGTGTATCTTACTACAATTTTAAACACGTTTAAAGCATATATGAAACAAAGAGATGAGGAAAAAGCAGAGACATAAATTTATAAATTTTAAAATAAAAGTTAATTTGTTCATTTTAAAGTTTTTGTCATAAACCTACCCAATATCAATAACAGAAAGAAAAACATAAATGAAACAGATGAGAGTAAGGAAACCAAGTGTAAGAGAGGAGGAAACTAAAAGACAAAACTAAAATAACAATAATAATAACTGAAAACCCATTTAAAGAAAAATGGAAAATTAATAAATGTAAGATGAAAAAACTGAGATCCGGTGAGAAATACAATAGAAACAGGAGTTGAAGGAGGTAGTTAAAATAAAATCTCCAATTTTTTGGTTAAAAGGTGAGGTTAAGAATTAGCAGAAAGAAAGGAGGAAACTCTGGCTAAACTGTATTAGCAGTGAAGTCCCAAGTGAAGTTCAAGGCAAAGTCATGGGGCTGGAACAGCATTTGGCTGAAGTAGCAGGAACATGCCTCACATGGACAAAGATCCCAGGAAGCCCGTATGGGGAGTCCAGGCAGGAGAAGAGACATCAGGCCAAGTATATGAACCGAAAAGACTTCATCTAGAGAGTAGACTGAACTGTTGTCAGGGGATTGAAAAGACAAAAGGAGTAAACATCCCCCTGTGTGAGCGGTTTGGGTAATTGGAAGTGAAAGGTTAGGAGGGGGAGCCCTGGGCAGCTGGGTGGTTCTGGTGACTTGGAGGGGTGCAATAGGGTTAGTTCTGGAAGTGTGGCAAGTCCTGAAACCAACTGCCACTGTCAGAGTGAAGAGCCACTGCCATGTTGATACTGCCTGACAGGAAGGAGCAAGGCCCTTCTCCTCCCAACCTGGACTTCTCCCTCTAGTGCCCCCTCCTAGTAGAGCCTAAGAGGGCATTAGCTGGCAAAGGTTTCTCCCCAGCATGACAAAGCACAGTGCTGGCCAGTCAGCTTGCCACTAGCCACAAGTTGTCATTTAAGTTGAAAATTAAACATATGACAATTAAGTAAAATTTAAAATTCAGTTCCTCGGTTGCACTGCCTATGTTTGGAGCGCTCAAGAGCTCCATGAGGCTGGTAGCTACCACGTAAGACAACACAGCTGTGGAGGATGGTGAGGCCCAAAATCACATTAGAAGGAACACAAATCATCTTGGCAAGTTTCACCCTCTCTGTTGAGTCTGCAGACCCAGAGAAACCATCTCCAACCAAGCAAAGGTGATCTTTCTTCACACAAGTAATAGTATTGCGCCATTACAAAAAGGACTTTTCTTCAATACGATGATGACGGTAGTGGTGGTAGCAATGGCAATATTTTATTCAGCATTTACATTAAGAGTCAGGTCCTGTGCAATGCATTTGGACTTCAGTATTCCACTTAATATCACAACACTATGAGCTAAGCACTTTTTTGATCCCATAGTAGAGATATAGAACCTGGACATTAGAGTGGGTAAGGAACTTTTCAAAGTCACACAGTTGATACAGAGCCCTTGATTTAACCTCTGGGATATATTTCTCAGATTGGCAAAGGAAGGTGACATTTCACAAGAAGAAGATTTTGTTTGGATGCCATTGTTCAGTAGAACATTATTTTTCTGAGAAACAATGAATTGGACAAAAAACCCTAATAATAATGGCACTTAATAACATAAGGAATTATGACACTGGAAGTAATTTCAGTTTAATAAAATTCACTCCCAGCAGACTCACAACAAGCCAGGAAGGAGAAATAAAGTTTTTTTCAGATTTTATGATAAGTCATCACACTCTATCAGATTCAATGTTTAGAAATACCTTGGAATGAGTCCTTCACCTTTTGGCTTATGACAGTTGCAAGACGATTGCTTCATTTATGATTAGAGACTAGAGATCTTTGTGTCCTCATCTTCTATAGCATTCACACTGCACCTATCTAACTTATGCTCATCAAAGGCAAATAGTCAAGACATGGTTGGGACAAGCATTAGTTTTGTGAAAATGGAATAGTTACAAAATCCCTCTAAGCTTCAGTTTCCCTACCTTATAGGGATATTGTAAAAACTAAATTATATCTTAGATATATATAAACAATCTAAAATACTCTTTGATATGTATAATTATACTATTACTAGATTTTGGGTGGCCCTCTAATAGAAGACAAAGAGAATTATTTCTTGTCTTTTGAGCGTGTATACATTCATTTGTTCACTCAAAAAATGTTGGTTGAATGCCTGCTCTGTGCCACACATTATTCTAGGTTCTTGGGATAGATCACTAACACACCAGACAAAAATCTGACCCATTATAGAAACACAACCAATTTTTGTTTATTAATTTTGTATCCTACAACTTCACTGAATTCATTTATTACTCCTAATAGTCTTCTGGTGGTCTTTAGCATTTTCTATATATAGTGTCATGTCATCTGCAAATAGTAATGGTTTACTTCTTCTTTAATATTTTGGATGCATTTTATTTCATTTTCTTGTCTGCCTGCTGTGGCTAGGTCTTCCAGTACTATGTTGAATAAAAGTGGTGAAAGTGGACATCCTTCTCTTATTCCTGACCTTAGGAAAAAAAGCTCTTAGTTTTTCACCATTGACTATGATGTTAGCTGTGGGTTGTGTGTTTTTCATTTATGACCTTTACTATGCTGAGTTATGCTCATTCTAAACCCACTTTGTTGAGAGTTTTTTTTTTTATCATGAATCAATAATGAATATTGTCAAATGTTTTTTCTGAATCTATTGAGATCATAGAATTTTTATCCTTCATTTAGTTAATGCATTGCATTTCTATATATTAAAAATGGAGTAACATAAAGAGAAATTAAGAAAATTATGCCATTTACAATTATACCAAAAAGAATAAAATACCTAACAATAAACTTAATCAAAGAGGTGAAAGACGTGCACTCTGAAAACTATAAAACATTGATGAAAGAAATGGAAGATGACACAAACAAATGGAAAGACATATATACTCATGATTGAAAAAATTTATATTGTTAAAATGTCTATACTATCCTAAGCGATTTAGAGACTCGATGTAATCCCTATCATAATACTAATAGTATTTTTCATAATACTAGAACAAATAATCCTAAAATTTGCAATGAACCACAAAAGACCCCAAATAGCCAAAGCAAACTTGAGAAAGAACAAAGCTGTAGGTATCACAATCCCAGATTTCAAGGTATACTACAAAGCTATAATAATCACAATATGGTACTGGCACTAAAAGGGATACACATAGATCAATGGAACAAAATAGAAAGCCCCGAAATAAACCCATGCTTATATGGTCAACTAATCTATGACAAAGGATGCAAGACTATTGAATGGAGAAAAGACAGTCTCTTCAATAAATGGTGCTGGGAAAACTGGACAGCTACACACCAAAGAATGAAAGTGACCCACTTTCTTACACCATACACAAAAATAAACTTAAAATGGATTAAGTGTGAGGCCTGAAACCGTAAAACTCCTAGAAGAAAACATAGGCAGCAATCTCTGACATCGGCAATAGCAGCATTTTTCTAGATATGTCTCCTAAGTCAAGGGAAACAAAAGCAAAAATAAATTATTGGAACTACACCAAAATAAAACAATTTTGCACAGTTAAGAAAACCATCAACAAAATGAATAGTCAACCTACTAAATGGGAGAAGATATTTGCAAATGAAATATCCAGTAATGAATTAATATCCAAGATCTATAAAGAACTTATACAACTCAACACCAAAACAAAACAAAACAAAACAGAACAACAACAACAACAACAACAAAAACCCAAATAACACAATGTAAAAAATGAGCAGATGGAAAAAAAAAAATTAGGAGAGGACCTGAATAGCCGTTTTTCTAACGAAGAAATCCAAATAGCCAATGGACACAAGAAAAGATGCTCAACACCACTCATCAGCAAGGAAATGCAAATCAAAAGCACAATAAGATATCACCTCCTAACTGTCAGAATGGCTAAAATCAAAAACACAAGAAATAACAAGTGTTGGTGAGGATGTGGTGAAAAATGAACACTTGCACACTACTGGTGGGAATGTAAATCAGTGCAGCCCCTGTGGAAAACAATATGGAGGATCCCCTCCAAAATTAAAAATAGATACACCATATGATCAGTAATTCCACTACTGGGTACTTATCCTAAGAAAATGGAAACACTAATTTGAAAAAATGTATGTACCTCTATGTTTAGGGCAGCATTATTTACAATAGCCAAGACATGGAAGCAACCTAAGTGTCCATTGATAGATGAATGAAAAAAGAAGATGTGGTGTATATATATACAATATAATATTACTCAGCCATAAAAAGAATGAGAACTTGCCATTTGCAACAACATGGATGGACCTAGAAGGTATCAAGCTAAGTGAAGTCAGACAGAGAAAGACAAAAACCATAGGATTTCACTTATACTTGGCACCTAAAAAACAAATGAGCAAACAAACTAAAAAAGCAGAAACAGACCCATAAATACAGAGAACAAACTGATGGTTGCCGGTGGGGAGGGTCATGGAGGGGAATCAGCAAAATGAGTAAAGGGGAGTGGGAAATACAGGCTCCCAGTTATGGAATGAATAAGTCATAAAGAAGAAAGGTACAGCCTAGGGAATAGAGCCAATGGTATTGTAACAGCATTACACAGTAACAGATGGTAACTACAGTTGTGAGCATAGAACAAAGTATGAAGTTTTGAATCATTATGTTGTATATCTGAAACTAATGCAAGATTTTGTGTCAACAATACTTCAGTTAAAAAAAATCTGTGCCATTATAGAGCTAATATTATGTCTCTTTAACACCCATTCTATGAGAGACATTAACCCCATTTGTCAGAATACAAATAGGAATCTGCCCTGTCTTTAAGTTTATGTTCCATTACCTTAAAAGCTTTATAAAACACTCTCTGAAAGGATGACAATTATTACCATATGAAGTATTCCTGGCAACAGGAATTAAGCGTGTAGTGGGGGAAAATGCTAATTTAGACATCAGAAAATCTAGGTTCTAGCCCTATCTCTACTTTTAACTTCTTGTATTATCAATTATACTCCCCGAGCTTCAATTCTCTCACCTGCCAACATGAGAGTAGGGTCTCAAAGTTATTTTCAGCAATAAAGTTATGTTTTCTATCTGTCTACTATAATCATACTAGCAAGACAGGCCATGTTTATGGGGACTAGAAAAATACAGTTTTCTATACTTAATATCATAACCATAGGCACTACTATCATGTATAAGTTGAATTGAGATGCAACCTTATAGGACTTTACTTGGTTTTTCTACTGAAGATTTAAAAAAAAGCAGCTGTTTGGATTGTCTCAAAAGTAGCGTCTGAGATGAGGAGATAATCTCAGCAGAATGTTGGTAATCTGTTTGAGAGGGGATCCCAAAAAGTTGTAGTCCAGACATAGGAACAGTGAGACAGGAGAGAATGTCAACGTCAGAGTACATCAGTGAAGTTGCTATTTAAGTAAGTAGAAACCAGTCTCATCAGGACTTCTAAGAAAAGACAGAACACCTGCCAGAAGAATCCATCCAAAGGAAAGGTGGCTGGTGCATTTTTTCACTGGTTCCCATCTCTGATTGATAGAAGATTGCCCCAAGGATGTCGGCAATCTCACCTTTGGAGCCCAGCAGATTTCTACAGCTTTAGCTTTGAGAAGGCACAAGACAAAAAAGCAAGGGTTTAAGGTGAGTTTAAGGTGTGACACTATTCTGGGTTGAACTGTGCCACCCCTCCCACCTCAAACTTCGAAAATTGGAGCCCTAACCCCCAGAATCTCAGAATGTGACCTTATTTGAAGACAGGGTCTTTACAGAGGAAATCAAATTAAAATGAAGTCATCAGAGCAGGCCCTGAATCTGACTAGTATCCTTACCAAAATGGGGAAATTTGGACACAGACACAAGCACACAAGGAGAATATCATGTGAAGATTGGAGTTCTGCTTCCACAAGCCAAGAAACTACCAGAACCAATGAGAGAGGCCTGGAAAAGAGCCTTCCCCAGCACCTTTGGAGGGAGTGTGGCCGGCCAACACCCTGATCTCAAATTTCTAGCCTCCAAAAGTGTGAGACAACAACTTCTGTTACATAAGCCACATACTTTGTTATGGCAGCCCCAGGAAACTAATACAGACACTGGTGTGGCAAATCTATACAAGCAAGTGAAGGGGTTCAGGAGAGCGCCCCCCAAAATATGCCACTTGTGGCATGTGAATTATTTTAAACTGAAGGCATTTGAGACCCTGTGGGCTCAAGAGAAACTTCTGTCCCTCTCTTAACCACACAGAAGAATCTAAATTGGGGGTCTTTCTCAGAATAAGGGTTATTAACAGAGATAAACTTGCTCCCTGTGAAGGTGGCAAGGCATTCTTGCTCCCTGACACAAAGAACTGAGCAACACAGCTATGGCGGAAATTAGGAGCGAGCAAGAGAGGTGACATGGGCACTACAGACATCTACAGAGTCCACAGAAGGTAGACATGTTGAGGCTGGAGACTGTCCTGTTGTTTCTCAGCTCCCCCTAAATGAAGAGCGGGAAAGCTACAACATGCAGTGGCTAAAACTGGCACCTACACTGCCAAAAGGTGTGTCCTATGTGCTCATTCTATTTGAGGCAATGGCTATTATCCTCTCAATTGTTAATATACCTTTTCTTCCTAAGGCAGCCGTTAAGATTCCATGTCCTCTTTTATATGAACCAATTACATTTGTTAACACACGAACAGGGGACATTTTAACAGCCAGATTTCCTGAGCAGCCTCCATTCCTTTTAGGATAAGAATGACAAAAACAAACAAAAAACGGATGACAATTGTATTACACCTCAAAATCTTACAATTATATTCATTATATTTTATATGGGAAAAGGTTTAAAAATTGTAATGAATTCACTAAAAATGTCATAGACCTGCCAAGGAAATTGGGAGCATGGGTTTTTACCTGAAATTTGAGATTCTTTAACTGGGTCAGGAATATCTTGCTAAAAGCATTGCTCTCAGACACTGTCATTTTGTACTTTCCTTCCAAGAGCATCAGTCTCAAAATATGTGCACAAATTACTGAAAGGACTTTTTCAAGATGCTGAATATGTCTGATCTGAAGAAAAAGCAAGGCTCTTCCTGAAAGCCAGTCACTTTATTATGCTCTACTTTGGTTAGAACCGGACTCTCCTCCACCTGGCTGACTCGTCCCTTCCAGAAGCCAAGCAGTTTTCTGGAATGAATACATACGTCAAACCCTGTTGGCCAAGAGAAATAAGGCACTTGGTTTTAGCATCGATGCATGATTTTAAAAATTAAACATATTGCTTCATTATAAAAAGAGTTATAATTTGTCAAGAGTTAAAAACAAAAGTTGTAAGTAATCTAGGCATTTTGTTATAAATAATAACTCGATTTATAATTTTGTAAATTAAAAAAGGAAATGTGCTATTGAGATTCTAGGCTATTGGATAAGGATTTCAAATGCAGATTTTTTTCTAACATGCATTCTCATTACTTCTTTTTTAAGCTTCTTTGAGATGTAATTAATATATACCATTGTGTAAGTTTAGTGTGATGATTTGATAGATGCATACATTATGAAATGTTTATCACAATAAAGTTACTTAGTATATCCTTCATCTCACATAATAACCATTTTGTTGTTCTTGTTGTTACTGTTGTTTCAGTGAGAACATTAAAGCTCTACTCTAATAGAACTTTCAAGAATACAGTATAGTATTGTTAGTCACCATGCTGTATAACAGATGCTCAGAACTTATTAACCTGTTAGTTGTATGTTTACAAATGTGTGTGCTTTGATCAACATCTCCTGATTTCCCTCATCCTTCAGCCTCTGACAACTATTACTCACTCTCTGTTTCCATAAGTTCAATGTTTTCAGATTCCCTATATAAGTAAGATCATATAGTATTTGTGTTTCTCTTACTTATTTCACTTAGCATAATGCCCTCAAGATCTATCCATGTTGTCAGAAATGGCAGGATTTCCTTCTTTCTATGGCTGAATAATCTTTCATTGTATACATATATTCCACATCTTGTTTACTCATTCATCCACTGACAGATACTTAGGTTGTTTTGAAAGCAAAGTACTGAAGTCCCCTACTGTATATTATTGTCTACGACTCCCTTCAGATCGGCTAGTATTTGCTTAATATATTTAGATACTCTAATATTAGGGGGAATGTGTATTCACAATTGTTATATCCTCTTGATGAACTGATCTCTTTATCGTTATGTAATTATTTTCTTTGCTCTTATTACAGCATTTGACTCAAAGTCTATTTTGTCTTATATAAGTATAGCTACCCCTGCTCTCTTAGTTTCCATTTGCATGAAATATCTTTTCCCATTCCTCACTTTCAGCCTATCTGTGTTCTTGAAGCTAAAGTGAGTCTTGACAGCAGCATATCAGTGGGTCTGTTTTTTTTTTTTTAGATCCATTCAGCCACTCTGTGCCTTTTGAGTTAGAGAATTTATTTCACTTACATTTGAAGTAATTATTGATAGGTAAGAACTTGCTGTTGCCATTTTGTTGTCAATTGTTTTCTGGCTTTTTTTTGTAGTTCCCTCGTTCCTTTCTTCCTCTCTTGCTGTCTTCCTTTGTAAACTGATAATTTTCTGTAGTGGTAAGCTTTGATTCCCTTCTCTTAATTTTGTATAGATCTACTTTAGGATTTGGCTCTGTAGTTACCCTTAGGCTTACTTGAAACATCTTAATAGATACAACAGTATATTTTAAGCTGCAGACCTTAACTTTGATTGCATTCAAAACTTCTTCCTTTTACCCCCACCCTTACATTTTAGGTTTTTGATGTCACAATTTACATCTTTTTATATTGTGCACCCAATAGCTATTGCTATTTTTAATACTTTTCTTTTAATCTTGATAGTAAAGTTAAGAGGTTAATATCCCCCATATTTCAGGAGAATAGTTGAATCTGGCTATATATATTTACCTTTACCAGTGTGTTCAATATTTTCATATTATTAGTTAGTGTATTTTCATTTCAGCTTGAAGAATTCTTTCTAGCATTTTCTTTAAGGCAAGTCTAGCAGTGATGAACTCCTTCAGCTTTTGTTTCTTAGGCAAAGTCTTTACCTTACCTTTATTTCTGAAGGATAATTTTGGTGGGTAGACTATTCTTGGCTGGCAGTTTTTTCTTTTTTTGGCACTTTGAATATACCATCCAATTCTCTCCTGGCCTGCAAGATTTCTGCTGAGAAATCTACTAGCCTTATATGGGTCAGCTGTACAACAGAATTTTTTCTCCTACTGTTTTGAAACTTCTCTTTGTCTTAGATTTTTAGACAGCATTCTAATAATGTGTCTTAGAGAAGACTGCTTTGGATTGAAATTTTGGGGATGCCTATTAACTTCATGAACTTAGATTTCCAAGTCTCTTCCCAGGTTTGGGACGTTCTCAGCCACTATTTTTAAAAATACACTTTCTGTTCCTTTCTCCCTCTCTTCTTCTTCTGGGAATCCTCTGATCTATAGATTAGTTCTCTTAGTGGTGTCCCTAATGCCCATAGTTGGGCATTTATTTCTTTTCATTCCTTTTTCTCTTTGTTCCTCTACTTGGAAAATTTCAAACAATCTGTCTTTGAGCTGACTGACTCTTTCTTCTCTTTGGTCCTGTCTGCTTTTGAAGCTCTTTACGGAATTTCGGTCCAGTCATTGTTTTTCAACTTCCAAAATTTGTTTGGTTCTTTTTGTTTTCTCTCCTTTTGATGAACTTCTAATTTTGTTCTTGGAGTGTTTCCTTGATTTCATTAAATTGTTTAAGTGTGTTGTCTTGTACTTAGTTCTCTAATCATCTTTAGAACAATTATTTTGAGTTATTTGTTGAGCGATTCCTATATCTCCACTTCTTTGCAGGTCAATTACTGAAAGTTTACTGTGTTCCTTTAGTGGAGTCATATTTCTGTGATTCTTTGTGATCTCTACAGCCTTCCATAGGTGTCTGCACATTTGAAGAAGGTGTCAACTCTTCCAGAATTTATGGGCTGACTTTAGAAAGAAAAGAATTTCCCCTGTGGGTGGCATCACACTGGAGTATGCTGTGACCCTGGATCTAGTGATGCAAGGTGCCAACTGAAGGGGTGTTTGGAGACTCTGGGTCTAGTGGGTTGTGGTGACTCATCGGCTCAAGCTCCTAGGGTCCAAAGCATCAAATGCATGATCCTTGGAGAGTACTGTGGGGGATCTGTAGAAGCTACAAGTGCTGTTGGGGTCCTCTAAGACACTGTTACAAATGCATCTTGTGTGTAACCAGATGAATGACACACTTTTGTTTACATGGACCCAGGCAATGGCCAGGTTGAAGAACCAAGAGTCAGAACCAAAGCAGTAGAAATGGGGAGGAAGCAGAGAGCCTATATTTTTAAAGTACCTTAGGGATAATGGAATATTACTCAGTCACCAGAAAGGATGAATATCCACCATTTGCATCAACATAGGTGGAACTGGAGGGGATTAGACTAAGTCAAATAAGTCAAGCAGAGAAAGGTAATTATCATATGGCTTCACTCATATGTGGAATATAAGAAAGAACACAGAGGGACCATAGGGGAAGGGAAGAAAAACTGAATGTGAAGGGGAAGAAATCAGAGAAGGAGACAAACCATGAAAGACTATGGACTCTGGAAAACAAACTGAGAGTTTCAGAGGGGAGGGGAATGGGAGATGGGATAGTCAGCAGATGGGTATTAAGGAAGGGACATGTTGTGATGAGCACGGGGTGTTATACGCAACTAATGAATCATTGAACACTACATCAAAAACTAATGATTTACTATATGGTGGCTAACTGAACATAATATAAATAAATTATTTAATTAAATTAAAATAAATTTTAAAAGTACCTTAGAGAAAAATCAACATTTTGTTGACTGACAGATCCTGGGGATGAAGACTGAGGGAAAGGAAGATGAATGATGCATGATGAAGCAAAGGTGTTTTAGGTTGGATAATTGAATGATGTTACTCTTAATTAAATTAGAGAACACCAGAAGAGAAAGGATGAAAGGAAAGATAATGAGTGGAGTCAGTGTATTGAAGATGCCTTTATGAGATGTTTTTCAGATATGCAGTTGCAATCACAGATTTGGATCTAAGGAGAAAACTGGGGTTAGATGTTTGGAAGTCATCTGTGAATATAGAATGAAATGAAACTGTCACTGTAACAAGTGTTTTAAAATTATCTCATTTAATGTCCATGACAACTCTGAGCCATACATTATTTTTACTGATGAGGACATTTTTAAATTTTGGAAGAGATTTTGAAAGACCAAGTGACTTCCCAAAAGTCACATAACTAATAAATGGCAGAACCAGGATTCAACTAACTCTCATTAAATACAAAGTCCATGTTCTTTCCTCTGTGTCTTGTTGACCTTCTCTAAGTCATGGCAATAAATGGAGCTTCAAAAACAAAAACCAGAAAAAAGCCCTGTGGAATAAGGAGAAAATAGACACATTATTGGCTGCAATGGAAGAATCCTATGATGTAGTTGGTTTGTAGTTTACATTTCAAAAGAGGACTATAATAAAGGGTGTAATTGAGAGGGATGGCAGCCACCCTGCTATAGTGATTCCCACACCTAATAATGGCTCTTACTCTGCTTCCTAGGGAAAATTTCATTAGGTTCTTTGAGTAGACATGCCTTTCTGACTATGCAAAATAAAGAAAAATCAAGAATACTCATGTATCAATAAGAGAAAAAGTGTCTTGGGGTGCCTGGGTGGCTCAGTGGGTTAAAGCCTCTGCCTTCAGCTCGGGTCATGATCCCAGGGTCCTGGGATCAAGCCTTGCATCAGGGTATCTGCTCGGGGGTGGAGCCTGCTTCCTCCTCTCTCTCTCTCCTTGCCTCTCTGCCTACTTGTGATCTCTGTCTGAAAATAAATAAATAAAAAAATCTTAAAAAAAAAAAAGAGAGAAAAAGTGTCTTGAATCTCCAGCTTATTTCAATATAATGCTTTCAATGCTGTTAAATGGCCATTAGGTTGCCACAGTGGTAGTTGACCACCAACTAGATACATTTCTATTTTAAGTTTAATACATCTGTAGATCCTTTCACTACATCTCTGGAAAACAGGGTCTAACTTTCATCTTAGTTTTCCTTTTCAACAAAATGAAATACAAATTTGGGGGGAGATATGGCAAAAGAGTAACTCTATTCTTCATTAAGTGTTTCAGTATTTTCACAATTAATATGTTCGCTCTTATATTCAATGAATCTTCATTAATAAGACACTGCTCTTACCTTCTAGAAGACTAGAGTTCAACTGAGGAAAGAGTCCAGTCCTTAAGTCATGAGTAATTTCAATGAGAAGAAGCCAGAAGTGGGGGAGCAGTGAAGATGTAGACCAGCCCCTGAGAAGATGAGGAGATATGTGATGTAGAGCACTGGTGGAAACATTAGCCTATGAAAAGAGGACATCAGCTCTTCAAGAATAATAGCCAGAGGAGAGAAAAGATGGCATACAAAGGCAGTTTGATGACAAGAAAATTCAGGTAATTTGTGTCTAATGGCTTCTATTATTTTTTGATGGGATTTTTCTTATGAAAATCAAGAAGAAAGGCTCAAACAAGCAGAGAAAATTTGAAGAAAAGTATGTCTTTCACAGAGCTTTTACCCTGTCCCAAACACAAAGATGTCTACACCCAAACACGATACCAGAATTACTAGTGCTGGGAAGTTAATTCTGAGTGCACAGAGAAAAGGGCCAGATCAGTTTAACACAGTCCAGGTAAGAAGCTCACTGATAGAGAATTTGATTGGACATAAGGAGAAACTTAAAAATATTGAAGAAGTACAGAAGATTTAGCACAACAGATCTGTTGCTTCAGTTAGACATTTGACAGATCTCTTACAATACGAGATCAAGATCTTGTGGTCAAGATCCCTCTACTCAAAGGCCAGTATTTCACAATTTTTACTGACTGAAGAATAAGGTGGTACTCCTTAAGCTTAGCTGTATATTGCTATCACCCAGTATAGTACTAATCTACTGATATATAACAAATTACCACAAAACTTAGTAGCTTAAAACAATAAGCATTTATTATCCCATACAGTTTCTATGGATCAGGAAGTTAGGAGTAGCTTAGTTCAGGTGTCTGGCTCAGGAATTCTTATGAGGTTGCTGTAGCCTGGGCTGCAGTCATCTGAAGGCTTGAATGGGGCTTCCAAGATGGTGCTCTTACATGGCTACTGGCAGAAGGCTGTATTAGACAGGCTTCTCCAAAGAGGATCAAATAGGATACAAATATCTATAAAATGAAGAATTTGCTTACATTACATTACATTACAGAGGCTACTAAGTCCCAAGATGCATAGTTAGCAAGCTGGAGACCAAAGAGAGCCAAGGTTGTGGTTCTAGTCCAAGTTCAGAAGCCTGAGAACCAGGAGAGCTGATGGTGTCAGTTCCAGTCCAAAAGCCAGCAAGCTTGTCATGCAAGAAGAATATATATTTCAGTTCAAGTCCAAAGGCAGGAAAAGACTGATGTCCCAGTTCAAGCACTCAGGCAAAAGAAGTTCCCTCTCACTTAGTCTTTTTGTTCTATTCAGGTCTTCAATGGATTAGATGAGGGCCACCAACATTAGGAATGCCAATCTGCTTTACTCAGCCTACCTATTCAAATGTTAACCTTATTAAGAAACACCCTCACAGACACACCCAGAATAATATTTGTCCAAATGTCAGGGAAACAAGTTGAAACTGTGGGGCCCAAGGGCAGGCTGCTCCAAAATTATTACCTTATTATTATTTTAAGGAAAAGCTACTTAAGAGACAGCCTGTATAAGAAGGACACTCTGATGCTCCTTTGTCCCCCTGAAACCAAGAAATAAGTCTCCCACATGAAAGGCACCTTCCTTGACTCAGGAGACATCCTTATCAGCAAAGATAGGGAATTCAGGGTTGAGAAAGCTGTATAAACAACCCTTGTTACTTTTGACTAATTGACTACCCTAGCCCAAATTCTGTTTAGAATTCCTTACTGATCACAGATCCCAACGTTATAAGTTTTCTTTGTCCTGTCAGTTTCTCCCAGACTTATTGTCTCTTTGCCTAAAAAGCATAAAGCCCACCTGCCTTGGTCATGTCTTTAGGTCTCAATTTAATGATTGGGCCTCTGTGCACATGTAATAAAACTTGGGTTTTTCTTCTGTTAGTCTGGCTCATGTCAATTTAATTCTTGGTCCAGCTGGAAGACCTTGAAGGGTAGAATAAGAATTTTTCCTTCCCTTCAACACAGAAAATAAACCATTGCAAAGGCCTCATTTCCTTGCTGTTGGTAGGAAGCCTCACAGTTACTTTTAACCTGGGACTCTCTAGAGCTACTTGAATGTCCTCATGACAATGGTAGTCCATGTCCTCCAAAGCATGTGGCTCAAGAGAAAAAGTCAGGAGGAAGCTTCATAGTGTTCTATGACCTCATTTTAGAAGTCACACACAATCACTACCACCATATATGCTCTTGTGACAAACAAGTTACTAAGTCCAGCCCACTCTCAATAAGGGAGGAATTAAACTTTACCTGTTGAAGAAAGGAGTATCAAAGAATTTATGGGTATATATTTAAACCACCACATCTGGAGAAATTTAAAAAATACTAACACCTGGCTACCACCCTTAGACCTTCTGATTTAAATAGTCTGGGATTTTTAAAAGCTATCCAAGTGATTCTAATAGGTAGCCAAGAGTTCTTTCTATCATGTGGATCCACTCTTGTGTCTCTTGATTCTGTAAGCCCTTAGCAAGAAGCACACAGCACCACAGTTTGTATTTTGCCAGCCCTAATGTTGCACTGTATCATGCAAATAAGTGTGAAAACTGCATGTGATAAAAGAGATACCACCTCAATTTCATTATGGAAATTTAAAAAATTCAAAATACTTTTCTTAATGCAACAAAGCACTATGTTTTAAATAGAGGCATGATATTCAAGAGAATTTAATAACTAGCATTTTTAAAACCATATGTATTATAACACAAGACTATAAAACAAATACAAGAGATTTCTAAGTATGAAGCCTAAAACTCACAAATAAAAGCGTAAGTAAGCAATACTTTATCTTATAAAAGATCAAATACTTATTATTTATGACAGAATGTGACCCAGTCTGACTTTGGGGATGTGATGGATAGTTTTATTTATCACTTTGGCTAGGTTAGAGTAACTAGTTATTTAATCAAACACTAATTTATATGTTTATGTGAAGGTATTTTGTAGATGTGATTAACATGCACAATCAGTTGATCTTTCTATAAAGTGGCAAAGAACTTGGTTGAATCGTATCCTAGAGTTTTATGGCAAATAGAACTTAGAGGTTATGAACTTGGACATGTGGCTGAGGAGATTTCCAAGCAAATGACAGAAGGTGTGCCCTGATTTCTCCTTGCTGCTTATAATAAAATGCTAAAGGAAAGGGACAGATTGAGGGGGAATTGTTAAACAAAAAGGGACCAGCACTTGATGATCTGAAAAATTCTCCATCTATTCAGATAGCAAAAGATGACAAAATGTGCTCTGGAGAGAACACCAAGGGTGGGTGGCTAGATAATAATTTGTTGAAGAGAGTGGACACCTGATTTATGGATCCAACCAACCATCTTGGCAGAAGATATGAATAAAGATGGAGCTATGGAAGGATCTGTGGAAGACCCTCATGTCCAATGGCTAGGACTCCCATGAATCTTACCAGAAAATGGACAAATTATTGGGAATTTTATACTAGCAAAAACACTATCAGCCTGGACTAAGAGGGACAGAGAGAACACCACGTGAAGACAGAGATACAAAGAGAAAACTCCAATGTGAAGATGGGGGAGACAGAGAGTGGAGTGGTGCATCTATAAACCAAGGAAAGCCAATGATTGCCAGCAAACCATCGGAAGTTAGGGAGAGGCAAGAGATCCTCCCTTAGGGCCTTCACAGAACATGGTCTTGTTTTCAGAATATTAACCTCTGGAACCATGAGAGAATAAATTCCTATTGTTTTAAGCCACGCAGTTTGTGAAACTTTATTACAACAGCCCTAGGAAGCCAATATAGGAAGTACTGAAAATAAGTACCAATGAGCTGAAATTTCCTCTTACATTGAACCTACATATATTCTGGGAGTGCCAAGGGAACAAAAGATAAATGTTTTAATTTAATAAACAATTAGATTTCATTAACTTAATAATTAAATAATTTCATTTAAAATTTGGCTTAAGATATATTTAAAAGCTATGTTACTTGTCATTTTGGCCTGTTTGCATCTGCCTTGCTCTCTGATTTCCTCTTCCTTTCTCCCATGGTTGCAAAAATACCAAAAAATATTTTTGCATGTGGAATCCAAGAGAGTAAACAAGAGCATTCTCTTGACAAACATCACTGCTCATTAGTAAGGGATTTAAATTCTGCGCGGACTTTGTTGACATGCTCAGCTGCTAATTATCAGTCGGTGTGACATGCACAGTGAACAACCAGAGCAGCGGAACTAAATGAAGCAGAAGCACTATACGGATGTGACTGACCCCCAGTGTGGCTGCTGGAAGTATTTTCAAGTGATGGGTCCACAGCACGGGCTTGCAAATCCCTCAGACCCAAGTCCCTGGCTCTGAATGGTCATCTGCCACTCCAGTCTCTGAGGTCCTGCTTTGTTAATCAGGCAACTTCATTTGGCTCTTTGAAGACTCAGAATTGCGCTCCTGTCACACATTTTTCCAGTTCTTTAAAATGCAAGGAATTCTATTCTTCAGCTTGATACTAATCCCACCAAGCACGTGCCTGGCTCCCACTTACACTTGTTTCTAGGTAGGGCCAAGAATAACTATAACCAGGATTGTTTAAAACACAAAATAGAATGGGACAGACTAATTAGAATAGAAAATATCAGAATGCCTGCCATGTAGTAAACTTAACTATTTCATGAAACTTTTTTCTCTCTTGTTTTTTTCACACACGTTTGTATATGTGTACAAGGGGCCAGTGGTCACTTTCAGACTAAACGGGATTTAGAGATCATGATCATGTACTAAAGCTATGGTTTTTAAAAACTTTCAAAAACATGACTCACAGAATGATATACAGTTTTTTTTATGATCCAATACACATAAACACATACTAGACTTTCCCTATCAGAGGACAAGAGGAAGGACCTTCCAGACAGAGAGAACGGAATATGCAGGCTACATGAAACAAAGGACAACTCCGTGGAACTTGGGTATGTTACAGGATCATCACATGGCATCCCATGACATGGCCGAAACATTGGGTCAACCAGCAGAATCATGGATCATGGAGTAATGAAGGAAGGCAGTGACCAGGCCATAGAGACAATACCTTGCAGATCATGCTAAAGAGTTCAGACATCATCCTGGAGTCATGGAAAATCACTGAGGGGCCTTAAACTGTAATAAAACAGTCAGACTTGCAACACAGAAGGGCCTTTCTAGAAGGAGGACAAAGCCAATTGCTGACATAAGGGATGATAGGCTGCAGAGAGGCAGTAAAGCTCAGAACACTATTACAGACCGTGTAAGACATGGTGGGGACCTTCATTCAAGTGGTAGGAAAAGAGGCAAGAGAATAGAAGTAAGACATTGTAGAGATAGAACCAAGAGAATCTGGAGACTGGTGAAGAAGCAGGAGATGTCTTGGAAAACTCCCATCCTTCTCAGTTGGGTGTCCAGGTGGATGGCATACTCTCCATCAGCACAGGAATGTGGGAGGAGAGCAACAGTGTGGGCAGAGATAGTAAGTCTGGTTTGGGCCTGGGGATACCAGGTGAATGAGGATGTTAGATAATTGGATTTGAAACCCTCTTTTGTTTTCTAAGCTGAAGTATAATCAAACAGCCCAAGAAATATACAGGCCCTAGGGTGCCTGGGTGGCTCAGCTCATTAAGCCTGTGCCTTCCCGCTCAGGTCATGATCCTATGATCCTGGGATGAAGCCCCCTGTTGGGCTCCCTGCTCAGCGGGAAGCCTGCTTCTCTCTCTCCTTCTGTCCCTCCCCTGCCCCCACTCATGCTCGCTCTCTCTCTCTGAAATAAATATATAAAATCTTAAAAAAAAAAATCTACAGGCCTCAGTCAATCAACCCTTCCCTTTAAAGTCACCAGGCAACAATTTCTACTATGAGCATTAGAGATATAGTTCAGAAAGAAAGGATTCGGTATGCACCAAATACAAGAAACCCTAGAAAAATTGGGGCACTGGTGCTGGTATCTTCTGAGCTAGGTAGTGCTACGACTTGAATAAATTTTCTTCACGTCAGTATATGAAAACTAAGCTTCATTTTTAAGGCCAAGATGTTTGAGTTGGTAGAAAAGAGTTAGTTGGGCCACGCTGTGGTTCCAACCGCACAAATTTGTCTCTGGACTCTAAGAAATCTACTGTTTTATGTACACCAAAAGGATATAGTTGAACAATTCAGGCTCAAGATCCCCTAAAGGGAGAGATTTTTATTCCTTTTTTTAAGAAAGATTTTATTTATTCATTTAACAGAGAAAGACACAGCGAGAGACAGAACAGAAGCAGGGGGAGTGGGAGAGGGAGAAGCAAGCTTCCCATCAAGTGGGGAACCCAACGTGGGGCTCAATCCCAGGACCCTGGAAACATGACCTGAGCTGAAGGCAGATGCTTAACAACTGAGCCATCCAGGTACCCCCGAGATTTTTATTCTTAAGGATAAGACGTGCAGATCACCCAGGGATTTTGAGACCTGTCAACTAACCTTAGGCATGTATGGTGTTAGGGCCAAGCACAGATGGTACTTGGATTTCAGCAATGAACTTGGTGCTGGCATATGTTAGTGCAGAACAAGACTCCAGTTTAATCAGTTGTCTTAAAGACCTCAGAAATTCCTTTAGCCACTCCAAATTTTAAAATGATCACCATGTGTTTCTTCACCAAAAAAGAAATCACATCTTGAAATGACTTTTTGAGTTAAATTACCTAATAATAATTCTTTGGGTGTGTGTACAAGGCACAGGAGTTGGTGGGGGGGGGTGGCAAAGGAGTGTGAAGGAGAAGAAGCTTGCCAAGATTTGGGGGAGATGGAGGGTGGTGGGGAACATCACAGAGACATCAGCAAAATTAAAATAAGAAAAATTAAACGAAGAAGTGCAAATTTAGCATGTTTCTGGCTTCAAATACCATGCTTGTTTTTCACCCACAGCATGTAGAGACAACAAAGTTATAATTCTACTGATGTGGGTTAGATTTTATCCTGTTTCTCCAAGTGTATTAGTCACCTCCATCCCTTTGCAGATTATTACAGAGCTACCTACCTCTGCCGATTTTAACAGGGTGCCTTGTAGAAAGTAGAGCAAACTCAAAACGCCAGGGCCTGCTTCTCAGTTCCGCCCCATTTAACAGAGCTGAGAAATCAAAGGCAGCAGTTTGGCAAAACAGACTGGACTTGTTTCCCTGAGCCAGCCCCAGCCCTGACTTTCTAGTGGTTTTGTGTGTCGCTCTGGCGACTCAAACCCCACCTGTCTCCATCGTATTTATTGCCTCCTCCTTCTCATCCTACTAGCCGTGACTTTCCCCCTTTGTCTCGGAGCCCGACCTTCTTGAATTCTCCTCATTCCTCAAGAAGTAGATGTGTGAGTAGGGGGATGGGGTGACTGCGAGAGGGGCCTGAGGGAGGGGGTTTGGGGTGATGAGCACTGGATGTTGAACGTAACTGGCGAGTCACTGAATTCTACCCCTGAAACTAATGATACAGTATATGTTAATTAAATTGAATTGAAATAAAAATTTTTTTAAAAAAGTAGATGTGTGCATCTTGCCCACGGGCCACATGATTCATCTGAAACACAACTCCTTCTTCTCTTGATTTATGTCTGTGCTTTGGCAATCTCATGACCCTCAAGAATATTTAAAACCAAGTCTGGTAAGTGTGTAGGTGCCAGCACCTGTGAGTCCACAGCTGCCTACTCAACATCGGCAAGAGGGTACCTCAAACTAACCACGCATAACCGGATCCCTCAGTTTCTCCATCCTCACCCCAACGTGCTCCTCCTCCCTCATCCCCTTATCTCACAGGGCATACCATCACCCCCTAAATTGCTCAAGCCAGGTCCCACTGACTCATCTGCCCATCCAGGTTTAATCCCACCTTCTTCATAGCCTCAAATCCATTTCTCCCCACTACCCTTGTCCTGCCTCACCCCAGGCATTTTATGTTTCCTTTTGGAGTAAAAGTCTTATAACTGTTCTCTCTGATTCCACACTAATGTGGCCCTCTGACTGAAGCCAGAGTGATCATTCTGGTTTTGAGTGCGATGTTCTGCTCCTTACACTTTTCAGTAATAACCTTCTGCCCACATGATACTTCCCAAGAGTCTCCATTCCATGGCGCCCTGACCGCTCTGATCCCATCAGCTGCAGTTCCACAACCTAGCCGTACTCTCACCTGCTGCTGTTGCCCACAAAGCCATCTACTCATTCTCGGGCTTTGTAAATGCCTTGATGCTTTATGTTGCTGGCTCCTCACTGAGAAATTAGGAGCTCTCATTCTTAACAGTGTGACAGATGAAAGAAAATGCTAATCTGAAAACATGTTCCTGAAGGGTGTCTGTCCGGAGTAGATGGCCTTTGTTTGGCAGAGTGTCTGGCTGAAGTTTATAAAATGAAAAAGCAGGACCAGGGTTGCCCCAAAGATTGGGAAAGTCAAATTATAGTAAATTATAGTATATGCTAGAGTAAGGGCAATTATGGGTTTCTAGGGAGAACTGGGTAAAGAATGAGTAGGGCCCTGAGAAACGAGGGAAGGGGCCATGTGAAGAGAGTGTAATAATGAAAGAAAGCCCAGTATCGGGGGGACGTGCTGGGACCAGAGAAGAGACGCCCACTGAGCAATTCCCAGTGATAAGGGCTGGCCAAGGGATTCTTGAGAACGGGAGTGCCTGTGATTCCATTTTAAAGGGCGAGTCTTGACTATTCTGTGTCGTGATACTCCTCTATTCCCCCTAAACCCTCTAAAAAGATCTGTCCCAGAAGCACTCTGGGTCGGTGCGGAACAGTAATCCAAGCCAGAGGTAAAGCAGCGATGGAGACAGCACAGGTGGTATGGAAAGAAGACAGCAGCTGCCAGGGTTCAGGGGGTGACAAGAAAAGAGGCCACGGCATGGACTGACCACAAGCAAGTCAGATGCGGAGAACCGCTCAGGTTGATGGGCATGTTAGATTTTCTACCACCTGAGGCATTGTGTCTCAGGACAGTTTACTTGACATCCAAGGGAAAAGGGGCGCAATTCCCATAAGGCAGAAAGACTGGGCAATTTCCAGGCAGATGACCCTGGGGTTACACTTACAGCTGATACAACAAAGTTATAAGATGGCAATGAAGTAAATCTTCTTGAGCAGGTAAATAAATGCAGTAATAACTATGTTAGGTGTAAGTTAAAATGAACACACTTAGAGAAGGGGTTGGCAAAAGTCACATTGGACTGTAGAGATAAAGTAACATTGCAAACGTCCTGATGCTAACATTAATAGAAAAGACTGGTCTTTCATCTTCAATCCTTAAGTTACAAAAAAAAAAAAAAGGTGTACTGTTTCCAAAAGGTCCCAGAAATAACGATATGGTTTTGATTCAAATTATGGTGAAAGAAAGAGTAAAGTGATCGGAAGAAAAGAGGGAGAAGTTGATTAACACTGTACTAGAATTTTCCTAATTTTTAATCTAGAAATTCAGGAAACTAAATAAAATCTACCTTATAGCTTACATAAGAGAATTTATATAATAAGCAGGTAAAAGTCATCAAACTTGGGATGTCACAAATCAGAACATATTCTAATGCCAAAAGAAATCATTTCAAACATAAGGTGTATTTCCAAAGCCTAAAAAAATATTCCTTCACATACCCACCCAACAACTATATGTGAGAACACCTGGTACTTAATTAAAGCAGAGTCACTGAAGTTTTATAGAGACTAACATCTCTCTAGGACCTCAATGTGAATCAGAATTTGACAAAACAGTGGGAATGAATATGTATATGAAATACTAATATATCCTGATTCCCAAGACAAAAGTAACAACCCAGAAGTTTTTGTGTTCAAGAATTCCAGAGTACTTGCTCATTAACTCGGGTATATTGGGATAAGTTAGAATATGCTTAAGTAATAACCCAAAAATTCTCACTTGTGTAACACAACAAAAGATTATGTCTTACTCAAAGTCTTTAGGAGATCTGGGAGACTGGGCAGGATTGCTGTTCCTCATGTGCTGGCACAATTTTCCACATTGGTTAGATTTTATGGTTTCTCCATCCCAATATATACTCCTGTGATTGTTGTGGCCTAGGAAGAGAACATGGAAAATCATAAACTAGCTTCCATCCACAACTCACATTTCAGTCGTATGACTACATTTAACTTCAAGAGGGCATGTGCACCCAACCAAAAAGTGGAGGCTTGGAAATCTTGATGGCAAATATTAGTCATGTCTATTGTAGATATACAGTGAGTGGATCTTTAGCTTTTACTTGTATTCCTATAGGAAAGATAAAATGAAAATGTCTCCAGTATTTCTAAGCATAAGAAGCCTTTTTCCACCTTCCTCCCACTTGTTTCCTGCTTCAGTATGGTGTGACCCCCCCCAAGGGAATAAAAAACAGACTGTGAATACATTATTTATTTTAAATGAATCTACAGAACCAGTGAAGGACTAAGAGTTTTCTTTTATCTACTGCAGGGTTACTTAACCTTGGCATTATTAATGTTTTGGGCCAGATCCTTCTTGGGGGCTGTCCTGTGTTTCAGGATATTTGGCAGCCTCTGTGGTCTCCACCCACTAGAGGTCAATAGCAACCCTCCCACTACACTTGTCACAACCAGAAATGTCTCCAGATATTGTTAAATATCCCTGGGGGTAACATTGAAAACTGGTTAAGAATATTTTCTATTTGCTTCCTTTGAGCACTAGGAAGAGTTCAGATTCTTTACCACATGGAATAACCCAGTATTGAGGACAGGTAGTAACAGAACAAAGAGAATACACTTTCTCCCAGATCTACCACCAAGACTTGTGAATCTCTTCTTTACCCTATCTATAAAATAGGGAGAATAATGTTACCTGGCTCACAAGCTTATTGTAAGGATTAAATGAGGCAATAAACAACTCCTCCTTTTCTCTCTGTTTAAGGAAATCACTTCTATATAAAGCCAGTTCCTATATAAACATGGAGTCTATTTCTGCACTTTCTGTCCTGTGTTACTTGTCTCTGCATATTCCTGGGAGAATTCCTCACTGTGTTGATTTACCACTGTCACTATTAAGCTCTGTATTACCTGCAGCTGAGCTTGTCTGGGAGATGCAGCCATCAGAAAAGGGACTGGAAAATAAGAAATGAAGAAAAAGGCCTGCAGAAGCCCTTGCACCAATGTTTAGATACGTTTCTCACTGGGAAGTCCCCCAAGTGCGTTAAGACGGCGCATAAACTATTCTTTCTTTAGCCCCTGCACCATCTGGTGCCTCGCACACAGGTACAGGCACCCAGTCCATGGTTGCTGATGGATGAAAGTACCAATTTCAGATGTAAGTCAGATGAGCTTATCATTACTGGGTTTTCCCAAATCACCTTAGGTTACAAGTCCCAAATTAGGTGGAATGAGTACAGGAAAGGTATTAATACAGGCAGAACTGGCATCACCAATAAGTGACAGGTGACAGTCTGACATTAAAAGACGAAATTAAATAGCAGACATTAATTAAAAAATGAGAACCACATGCTTTGGAGAGTAAACAGCCATACATATCACAATAACCCCTTAGCTGCCTTACGCTGTCAGTACATAATAATTGACATCCCTAATAATGACTCTGACATTTTAAAAACTGCTAATATCTGTTCAGCATGTTCCATTTTAAAACATTCAGAGTACTGTGTATGGCATTTGAGAAAGATTTCCAGCACAGACTTATAAACTATGTAATTTGCCATATACCCTAGAGATGAGCTAGATGAGCTAATCTGTTGTCTAAGTGAAGCAACTTAGCTACAGAAAGGTCAAGTGCACTTACCAAGGCCACGTGCCCACAGAGGCAGAACTAGAACTAAAGCCTTACTTTGCTGACTTGATGGCAAGCTCTGTTTCCACTAAGGTACAGCTTTGAAAATACAAATATATTTCTTTAATTAATTAAAATTGCCAAATTTAGTATTTGGAAACTCAGTAAGGGTGTGCTTCAACTATATGGAATTTTTCCACACTGATTTATTAATCAACTGGTCTTTACTGAGCCTCTGTGTTGCTAAAAAAATAGTTCAGATCTGGTAGGTGGGTCAAAGAAGAGAGAAAGCATGATGCCTAACTCAAATGACTGAACTTTCTAGAAGGGAAGGGATGATTTACATGTAAGAAACCAGAGTGATGCAAAGCAGTACGGGGTATGGCAATGAGTCTTAGGATATGGAAACCAACTCTAAGTCCTCTGGGAATTGAGAGATAAGAAACACCCACCCATGGCAAATGGTCAAGGATTGCACAGGGGTAAGGCAGGTCACCCATGTTGGACCCAAAGGATAATATAGACTTTGGAAACGAAAACAAAGATGTCCCAGATGCAAAGAACAAGCTTAGAAAACTCTTGAATGGGGGTGGAAGACTGGATCACATTTTCTAAGCCATTCATTTCAATAGATTATCTTACAAGTATGAGTTATTTATGAAGATAGGGGAAAGGGTAGTTGTAGGAAATAATAAAAATTTAGCCTGACCTGGAAAATTTAAGTTGAAGGGAGGGGAGAATAAGGAAAATGGCCTAATTGCTCTAGAACAGCAGTGTCTGATAGAAATATAATGCATACCACAATGTAATTTAAAATTTTCTAGTAGCCCCATTAAAAAAAAATGCAAAATGCAACAGATTACAGGCATATCTCAGAGACACTGTAGGTTCCATTCCAGACCATAAAGCAAGGGTCACAATAAAGTGAGTTACATAAATTTTTTGGTTTCCCAGTACGTATATAAGTTCTGTTTATACTATAGTGTGTAGTCTGTTAAGCATGTGATAGCATAAGGTCTAAAAAAAGTACATACCTTAATTACAGCACACTTTATTGCTAAAAAAGTTAAACATCATCTGGACCTTCAGTAAGTCATAATCCCTGATCACAGATCACCATAACAAGTACAGTCATAATGAAAAGGTTTGAAGTATCGTGAGGATTACCAAAATGTAGCCACAAAGTGAGCAAAGGCTGCTGGGAAAATGGCATCACCAGACTTCTCAATGTGGGCTTGATTGCCACAAATTTTCACTGTGTGAAACATACACTAGGAAGCTCAATAAAATGATGTATACCTGTAAACTCATATTAAAAATATATTTTCTGGAATGTGATATATCCAAAACGTTATTTCAATATACAAAGTTCAATATACAAAAACTACTGAGATACCTGACATTCTTTTGCTCATACTAAGTCTCTGACATCTCATGTGTATTCTACACTTAGAGCATATCTCATATCTTGGGTGTTAAATTCATCAGAAATATCTGGTCTGTATTTAGATACTATAAGATCTGTAACTGAAAAGATGAATTCACATACCGAAGTTGTTCCAAACATACTTTAAAGTTTTCCAGTAACTGAATCAAATACCAATTATCATTTTGTTAATATTCACATCCACCTTGACAAAACTGCTTCAGTTTTTAAATTTAAATGTCAATCAATTAAAATTAAATAAAAGTTTGATTCCTTGGGACTACAGGTCAAATTTCAAGGGTTCAAGCATACATGTAGCTAGTAGTTACAAGTTAGGCTGTGCAGGTCTAAAGGCGGGTTCCCAGGTGACGTAAGGCCCATGGATGGCAGACTCAGGGTATCTGGAGGGAAAATGTATACGAGTTAGGACACAGCACAGAGCCGCTCTATGCGAGTTGCCAAGAAGGAAGAAGATATCATGTGAAAAACAGATTTCTAGGGAGACTAATCAATAACAGAACAGAGAAATAAAAAAAAAATACAACAAAGTCAGGGAGACAAACGGACAGTTTAGCATAGTAAATAAAATGTGAAATAATGAGGGATAGAAGTGGAGGTAGGAAAAAAGAATGAGGCGGAGGCAAGAATCTGAGAAGCTGTTTGCTGGACAGGAGAACGGACTAGGCTGAAGAAAGGCCAGGACACAGAAGAACCCCGGCTGAAGACCTCGGAGGGACCTGGGTTTTGCTTGCTTTGTGTTATGTTGGGTTTTTGTTTTGTGTTTGTTTTGTCTCTCTTCTATCCTCTACACACATTTAACAGGGGAAATTATATTCCATGGTGGTTTTCAGGAGCTCACAGATTTTTTTTTTTAAAGAACGTTTCTGTGTCTCTGCTTTTTCACTTATTTCTTTTTTAAGTAATCTGTAGACCCAATGTGGGGCTCAAACGCAGGAGCCTGAGATCAAGGGCCGCCTGCTCTACAGATGGAGCCAGCCAGGTGCCCCTGGAGTTCACAGATTACTTGAAGCTCCTAGTGAACTCTTGGGAATGTAATGGGTCGATTATTACGGAAAACAAGAATGGAGGAGGAGAAGGGAGCAGACCTGAGAGAAGGGGAGGGAGAGGCAGAAGGAGACAGAGACTCCAAGTTTTAAGTTTAATATTTACCAATAAATAGATGATAGATCAAACCATTTGAGTGAGTGAGATCATCCAGGGAGGTATTTCGAGTGAAAAGACACTGGTCACTCCAGGAACAATAGATCTAACCTTCTAGGGTTAGATAAGTCTTCAAAGAAATGCTTCCAATGGGCAAAGAGACTGAACCAGACAGGTTAGATTTGTTCCACGGCCTCATTCACTCAACCAGCATTTACTGAGACAAAGGTCTAGGTGTTCACATTCTAGAGAGAAGGCAGGTGGGCTGCGCTGGAAGAGTGCACTGCTAGGCTCACAGCCAAGACTGACTCCCAGATGGCTCTGCCTGCGGCAGTGTCTCTGTCCTACAACACAGGAGTCATGTACAGTGTCACCGACAGTGCTTTTTGCCTTGGAAATAGATCAGTCTCAATCCTATCCCGTTTTCTCCAAGTTTCATTCGCCATATGTAAAAGTGCTCTTCTTACCTTTCCTAACAACAACCAAGTAATTCGATTCCTAGCTTAGAGGGAAAAGACACGTGAGCACTGTGCAGAGTTGGTATAATGGAGACATCTTCCTCTATACAGTAGTGATGGTGCAGGAGCTGGCGAAGGGCTTTGGGAGGCCAGCTGGTGTTGGTCTCCTGCCCATGAGCTGTTGCAATGAGATGGGTATGGGAGGACAGAAAAACCACAAATTATGAGGCAGGAAAATTCAGAAGACATTCAGTTCAATAGACATTGATGACACATTATACCATTTAACATTTGAAAGGAGTAGTGCTCAAATTGAATTAGGATAGAAAGGTCTAACTTTAGAACTTCTCTTCCCATAGAAATGTCACAGTATTTTCCATTAAGGATCAAAAGGACCCACCATACTTTCACCTGCTCTAACAAGAGATTTTTAATGCTACCCTGGTGAACAACTGCACTTTTCTATTTGTTAGTTATGAAACTTCCATTTCCCCTACCTTATAATTTGAAGGAATGCGTAGTATTCTGAGTTCAAACTGTGAAATACAATAGAGATAATTACCCACTTTAGAAACATAATTCCTTCTATTGCGTAACTGACTTTAAAAAAAAGATCTTTAAAGGAAGAATTTATTCATTAAATCTAACCATTTGTACAAAACAATGTTCTCCCTCAATTCAATCTTTGCTTCTCTCCTTCCAAATTTTTCATAAAAGATATAACTCAGTCTCATTAACTTTACACTTCTCTCAATGACATTCAAGATTTTGAAATCAGAGAACCATGGAACACACAATAAGGGAAAGCAGTTGCCTGGAGTATCCTTCTTTCCCCGCCACCTGATATCTCCTACATGTCATCTATGTGCCAGTTAAAATATCCCTCTGGGAAAATGGAGCTGACTCGTGAATTTCTCTGGGCCCTTACAACACCTCTACTCTCTTGGAGAAATCTGCTTGCATTTTCCCTACTTATGAACACATCTGCCTGTGCCAAGCCTTCAGGGCAGGACCCGTATCATGCACATCTTTGTATTTCTGGAGATTAGCCCAGTGACTGGTCTAGGAAGTACCCAATAAATACTTGTATAAGAAATAAAGAATAGGGGGCGTCTGGGTGGCTCAGTGGGTTAAAGCCTCTGCCTTTTGCTCAGGTCATGATCTCAGGTCCTGGGATCAAGCCCCACATGGGGCTCTCTGCTCAGTGGGGAGCCTGCTTCCTCCTCTCTCTCTGCCTGCTTGTGATCTCTCTCTCTCTCTGTCAAATATATAAATAAAATCTTAAAAAATAAAAAAGAAAGAAAGAACAGGGGCGCCTGGATGGCTCAGTCAGTTAAGCATCTGTCTACGGCTCAGATCCAAGGGTCCTGGGACTGAGCCCTGTGTTGGGCCTTCTGCTCAACAGGGAGCCTGTTTCTCCCTCTCCCTCTGCCTGCTGCTCCCCCCCCCCACTGCTTGTGCTCTTTCTCTCTCTGACAAGTAAATAAATAAAATCTTTAAATATATATATGTATACACACACATATATGTATGTATTTTAAAAAAAGAAATAAAGAATGGATATATAAATGAACAAGTATTCGACTAAATTATAAGAAATGGATTCAGAGCTGGAATTCTTAGCTGTATTACATTGAACAACTTGGTCTACCTCTCTGAGCTTTCATTTCCTTATTATGAAACAGAGAAATAGTGGATTGCCTGGTAGGGCACTGGAAAGCAGCACATCTGATAATATTTGTGCAAGCTCCTGACAAATGATAAAGTACTGTGCAAATGTTAGTTATTGTCCAGTGTCTTGATAGAGCCATAAAAGCCTAAAGCCTGGCCAAGTGTAGAACAGGGATAGGAAATAAATTCCCTACATGTGGGAATGGTGTTATTGTTGGCGCAGATCCCAAAACAAAATCGTAAGAAACATCCTTGACTCCTCCCTTTCCTCACTCCTAACACCCAAATGGAACCGGTATCACCTGTTTCACCATCACGGGGGAAATACGGACATAAACAAGTTTACATTCAAGCCTCCACCCCTCCTGGTAGCAGCAAGTCCACTTCCTCCCTTTATATCACATCTCCCCATAACTGACTAAGACCTCCAGGGATTCCTCAATCCAAGGAGTGGGATCAGGCTGGGAAGGATGGTTTTGATTCTTCATGTAAGTGGGGAACCAGCTAGATAACTGGTATCTGACAGACTTCTCACACAATTTTGCTGCTGTAAACAGGTCCTGTATGCTTGACTGCTGGAAAGACTGGTCAAGCACCCATCTCTGGTTTTGAGGAATGCCATATCATGCACCACCAGGAAGTTAGGCCTGAAGGAGGGTCCAGCACCAGCCACAGACTGTGCCCCAACCAGCCCTTCCCCATAAACTCCAAAACCCTTGTCTCTGTGGCTGCTCAGCAACCCCCTTGCTTCAGTCCTGTTTACAGGATGTCACTGCCCATGTCTACCGCTAGTTCTTGAAGAGGTATTCCTGGCCTACGTTTACAGGTCTCCTTAACTTTGAACCTTGCGAAGAAGACTTTTACATGTCTTCTTTCCCTGCCTTCCCCATCGCTCACGGATCCCTTTCCTTCTCTCCTAGTCCTATCCTCCCGTCTTCCAACAGGAGTTTCTTGCTGCTCCCTTAATCCCTTTGACCTATCCTTAATCCTCCCTTGAAGGAGGAGAGAATGTACCCATGAGAAAGAAAAAAACATCAGGATGATCTCATGACTTCTCACTTTGGGAAATCACCTCTCTTCTCATTTTCCTAATAAATCAGTGTTTCTTCTAAAGAAGCTGGAGGTAGGTGATGGTCACTGAATCAGTCAAGATATGACTATGACATTACCTGTCTAAAGACTCAGGACCCTAAAGGATGACGGGATATCAGATACCCATGGACATCAGCTTTGGGGGCTTCATGGACCCCCAGGTGATAAGAAAAGCCCCATTTAATATCATTTTACATTAGTTGAACTTGGCCTGGTTATGTGACTGTATGAATTTGGAGCAGACTAAAAGAGAACTGAAATAGTCATCTTTTAAAATAACTAGGTTATATATGTCATAGATTATGTTAAATATCTTGTCCTATTCTATGGAATATTTTATGCCATGTCAGATGTCAGAAAGATAAGTCAACTGTCTGACAGAGGGGTAATTTGTTAGAGGGCAACATTTTATGAATATGTATTTTAAGATGTAATGAAAATAGACACTTTTTCTTATGCTTTACTGGCCTTTATCAAGCTTATATCCTTACCATGGAGCTTTGCTTCCCACAAGATTTTTTTTCTCCCTCTCTTAAGGGCTTTCTGTATTGATACACATAACCTATTACCAACCTGTGGTACAATTGCAGTGTATTTCAACTACACTGATGTAGTAGTTTCTTACCTAAAAATAGTATTTTAGTTATTGTAGAGATTATGGAGTTTTGAGAATCAAAGCTGTTTATGGTAAAATGCCTTAATTTTCTATATCTGCTTTTATCTTTACAGTAAGAAGAGAAAGTTGTAATAGACCAAACTCATCATGATGCTTTTAGTAATGCAATGGAAAAAGTATTTTAGGCACTCAGAATATATCTCTGAAATCCTTGATCTGTATTAATTTCAGAAAATATTCAGATTCTCCTACTTTGGCTTGACATGTTTGTGGAATTTTTTGGGAGAGGATTAGATAGCTAAGAAGAAGAGAACACAAACAAAAAAAGCATATTTAAAAATTTTTAGATTATTTTAGAGTTCTGAAGGGTTGCAAAAATAGTACAAAGTTCCTGTGTACTATTCCCCCAGTCTCCTTATGTTAACATCTTTCATAACTATAATAAAATTCATTTTAATAAAAATACTATTTTCATATAAAGATCTGTATAGCTGAGATTATTGCCATCTGTCTTTCTAGTTATCTTTTTTATTTTATTTTTTTCTAGTTATCTTTTTTAGATTTGAACTTCAAGAACGTAAAATACAGGGCTAATCAGATTTGTACCATGGCAAAGGCGATTTATTATCACCACTCCATACTTAATAGTTCAGTTACTTGTGATATTATATTTTATTAGGTTTTATTCATTTGTGTGACATTTTTATTCTGTACCTCCTATGGATTAAACTCTTACAAAGTCCCTGCCCACAGAGAACTTCCCTTCTAGGTGGGAAACATGAAAAGACAGAACAAATGAGATGGACAATTACAATACAATATGAGCATGATGGATGTTCCAATACAATAAAATTACTTCAGTAGTTAAGGGAGCATACAAGACATGACTCTAACCTAGTCTTGGAGAATCAGCAAAGACTTTCACTGAGGTGGCTTTAAATTGTGACATGAAGGGAGTAGGAAGTATATCAGTAAAGAATAGAAGGGAGATTATTTCAGGCTGGGGAAAAAGAATGAGAAAGTCTGGGAAGTGAGAGATGGGAGAGGGAGAGAGGGGAGAGGAGAGAGAGAGAGAGAGAGGTTACTTGCCAGAAAGGGAAAGTATATTAGGAAGCAAGGACTAGGAAAGGGACCGGTGAGCAGTGGGGAAGGCAGGGAAAAAGGACATGTAAAAGTAGAGTTTTGTAAAAACATGTCAAGGGGTTCATGAGGTGGACAACGAGAAGCACTGCACTTGTTGTAAACAAAGAGGGGACAGGATCTGCTCTGTGTCTGGAAAGAGTACTCTGGCTGCCATCCAGAGAGTAGATGGGAGAGCAGTAATAAAAGGCATGGGTGTTAGGAAACCGCCCCAGTAATCCAGGTGAAAGATGAGGCCCAAACAAGGTAGTGGCCAGAAAAGTTAATGGAGTTGAGGAATGTTTTGGCATCAAAATGGCAGAACTTTGGGACTGTCTGCATGACAGACGACCTTTCAAGGCAGATATCGAATAGGGTACCTGTGGCGGGCGGGTGGTGTCCTTGCAACTGATTTTTATTGTTCTCTAAAACCTACTGAAATCCTTTGGTTATGTAAATATCCAGAGGAGAAGGCATCCATTATTCAGTGTGGGAAAAGACACTGGAACACCATGCTGCTTCCCAAGGTTCAAAAGCCAGCAGTTAAAGTGGAGTCCTAAGAAGTCATTTCTCACCCTGATCATGAAATGTGGCTGTACTGAAGCTTCCACAATGATCTCCAAAAAGCTCACACACACAAGCTGTGAAATACAGAGCCTGCATTTAGGACCTGCTTCGGTAACAGAGGTCCCAACAGCTACCAATCCATAGGGACTGCTCTTTGCCTCAAGTCTCCATGTCAGGAGCCAGCCAGGACAACACAGTATAGGAAGGTCCCCAGTCGAACCTATTCCCCTTCCTCGCTGCTGCTCTACAGACCTGGGGGCTGGGCCCAAACTCAGAAGAGGGGGGAAATGTCGAATTGAATGAGATATTAATTTTTAACAGTTTATATTTTAAAATATAAATGTATTCATCTTTTTTAATTAAAAAAAACACCATAAAAAGATCAAAAAGATCATTGGTGAAAAATCTTCCTTCCAGCTCTACTTCAATCACCCAATTCTCCGAAGAGGTAATGACCTTTGTTAGCTTCTCAATTAGTTTCTCACAGCTACTGTAACAAAGTACCACAAACTTGGGGCCTAAAACAACAGAAGTTTATTCTCCCAAATTTCTAGTGGTCAGAAGTCTGATCTCAGTGTCACTGAAAGGAAATCAAGGTGTCAGCTGAGCCACGCTCACTCCAGAGGCTCTAGGGGAGACCGCTCCTCGCCTCCTTCCAGTTTCTGACCCCCATCGGCTGCCTCCCTGGTCACAGTGCCTTCACCTCTTCCGTGTATAACCACTCACTGCCTCTCTCTTATAAAAATGCTTGTGATGAGGGCGCCTGGGTGGCTCAGTGGGTTAAGCCTCTGCCTTCGGCTCAGGTCATGATCTCAGGGTCCTGGGATCGAGCCCCGCATCAGGCTCTCTGCTCGGCAGGGAGCCTGCTTCCCCCTCTCTCTCTGCCTACCTTTCTGCCTACTTGTGATCTGTCAAATAAATAAATAACAAATCTTAAAAAAAAAATGCTTGTGATGGCATTTAGAGCCCCTCTGCAACCTCCAGGATAACCTCCTTAACTTACTTAATCACATCTTTTCCAAGTAAGTACCAATCAGATTCCAGAGATTAAGAAGCGAGTGTATCTTTAGTGGCCATTACTTAGGCTACCACAGACTCCTACTCTCCAGATATAAACAAATGCAAGCACATAGGAAAATCTACCCACATTTTTTCACTTTTGACTGCAAAAGGTTATTTACCATATATTATCTTTATCTTGCTTTACTGACTGAACAATATATGTTGAGATCTTTCCCTATCACTGCATAGAGAGCAACCTCCTTGTGCGCATGTGCACAGAGCAGCCCTGAATGCATGTATGCAACTTATTTCATCCATTCCATTCAGTTCTCATTCTTTTGACATTATAAACAATGGCGAAGAAAACAACTTTGCAGGTGTGTACACACACACACAAACACACACGTTTGAAAATATAACTTAGGAATTTTAGAAATTCCTAGAAGTAGAATTTCTTTGTCAAAGGGCATGGGCATTTGGGGGTTTTCTCTTTTTATTATTGAATTAATGTAGTGCTATATTAGTTTCATGTATATAATAATTCAACAGTTTTATACATTACTCAGTGTTCATCAAAATAAGTATACTCTTATTCCCCTTCACCTCTTTCACACATCCCCCCACGGACCTCCCCAATGGCAACCACCAGCTTGTTCTCTATAGTTATGAATCAGATTTTTTTTTGGTCTCTTTTTCCTTTGTTCACTTTTGCTTCTTAAATTCCACATGAGTGAAATTATATGGTATTTGTCTTTCTGTGACTTCTTTCACTTAGCGTTATACCCTCTAGATCCATCCGTGTCACTGCAAATGGCAAGATTTCGTCCTTATGGCTGAGTAATATTCCACTGTATATACATATTTATTACATCTTCATTATCCATTCATTTACCAGTGGACACTTGGGTTGCTTCTCTATCTTGGTTATTGTAAACAATGCTGCAATAAACATAGGGGTGCACAAATCTTTTGAATTAGTGTTTCTGCCTTTTTTGGGTAAATTTCCAGTAGTGGATTTACTAGGTTGTATGGTAATTCTATTTTTAATTTTTTGAGGAACCTCTGGACTGTTCCACAGTGGCCACGTCAGCTTGCATTCCCACCAAGAGTGCATGAGGGTTCCTTTTTCTCCATATCCTGGCCAACACTTGTTTTTGTGTTTTTCATTCTTGCTATTCTCACAGGTGTGAAGTAATGTCTCATTCTTGTTTTGATTTACATGTTCCTGATGACTAGTGATGTTGAGCACCTTTTTGTGTGTCTGTTGGCCAACTATATGTCTTTTTGGAAAAATGTCTCTTCAGTCCTCTGCCCATTTTTAATTAGATTATTTGTAGGGTTTTGGGGGGGTTAAATTCTTTATGTAGTTTGGATATTGACTCTTTATTGGATACACCATTTGCAAATATCTTCTCTCATTCAGTAGGTTGTCTTGTCTTTTTTTTTTGATGGTTTCCTTCACTGTAAAAAAACTTTTATTTTGGGATAGTCCTAATAATAGTTTAATTTTGCTTTTGTTCCCCTTGCCAAAGGACACATATCTAGAAAAATGTTCCTAGAGCTGATGTCAAAGAGATTATTGCCTGTGTTTTCTTCTAGGAATTTTTCAGGTCTCACATTTAGGTCTTTAATCAATTTTGAGTTTATTTTTGTGTATGGTGTAAGAAAAGTGGTACAGTTTCAGTCTTTTCCATGTAGCTGTCTAGTTTTCCCAACATTATTTGTTGAAGAGACTGGGTTTTTTTTTTCCTGTTGTATATTTTCACCTCCTTTGTCATAGATTAGTTAACCATAAAAATGTGGGCTTATTTCTGGACTCTATTCTGTTCTATTGATCTATGTGTCGTTTTTTTGTGCCAGTACCATAGTGTCTTGATTATTATAGCTTTGTGGTATATTTGAAATCTAGGATTGTGATACCTCCAGTTTTGTTCTTTTTCAAGACGGTTTTGGCTATTCAGGTTCTTTGTAGTTCCATACAGATTATTTGCTCTAGTTCTCTGAAAAATGCCATTGCTATTTTAATAGGAATTGCATTAAATTTTCGATGCTTTGCAAAGTATGGACATTTTAACAATATTGGTTCTCCCAATCTATGAGCATGGCATGTCTTTCCATTTGTTTGTCATCTTCAATTTCTTTCATCATTGTTTTTATAGTTTTGGGCATACAGATATTTCAAACTCCTTCGTTAAGTTTATTCTTAGATATTTTATTCTTTCTGGTCAAATTGTAAATGGGACTGTTCTCCTAATTTTTCTTTGTACTACTTCATCATTATGTATAGAAATGCAACAGATTTCTATATATTAATTTTATATCTTGAAAATCTACCAAATTAATTTACCTAGTAGTTTTTTGGTGAAGTCTTTAGTGTTTTCTGTATAATATCATATCATCTGCATTCTCCCCAAATTTCATGTATTCGCCATTCCCAAAGTTCTCTGAACTCAGTCCTTTTGGGTTTTAATGGAGGCTCTATGACATAAGCATGATTGATTAGAGCACTGGTCATTGGTAACTGAACTAAACCTACAGCCCCTCTCCCTCTTCCTGGAGGTTAGTAAGTGGGACTGAAATTTCCAACCCTCTAATCACATGGTTGGCTTCATTGGCATCCTTAGGTCTAAAAGCCACCTCATTAAAACAACAAAAAACACCTCATCACTCTCATCACAGGAAATTCCAAGGGGTTTAGAAGCTCTGTGTGAGAAATGGGGACAAGGACCAAATATATGTATTTCTGATTATGTATTACAAAATCATAACAAGGAGTTTTAACTCAGAGACAATAACATTAAAATAACAATACAGACACTTATTGGGAGTTTACTATGTGTCAGGTGTTTCTAACCATTTTATATGTATAATGTCATTTATGGTCTTCATTTGACAATCAAAATTGAGGAATCCAGCTTCTGGCAAAAAACCTATATGTGATTTTTCAGGCCCAACAAAGGCTTTACCTGACAGGCCCCAAGAGGGAAAGGAAAGCTACTCTCATCACACCAGACAGTGTACAACAAATCCACTGCAACTCTGTGGAGGGAGTTGCATTCCAGAACTCACTTATTTCTGTATCTTGCCTGCTGTGAATAATGATGCAATGAACATAAGACCATGTTCTTCAAGACAGTGATTTTATATCATTTGGATATAAATCTCCAGAGGGATTGCTAGACCATATGATTTTTAAATTTTTAATTTCCATTTTTAATTTTTTGTTGACCCTCCAAACTGTCTTCCATAGTAGAAGTACTACTTATGTTCCCACCAACAGTGAACAAGATTCCCTTTTCTATACATCCTCAACAATGTGTGTTACCTCTTATCTTTTTGGTAAAAGCCATCTTAGCAAGTCTGAGATGCTATCTCATTGTGGTCTTGATTTGGATGTCCTTGATGACTGAAGATGTTGAACACCTTTTCATGCACTTGTTAGCTATTTGTATGTCTTATTTGGAAAAATGTCTATTCAGATCCTTTGTTTATCTTTTAATCTTTTTTTTTTTGGCTATTGAGTGGCATGAGTTCCTTATAAATTTGTATATTAACACCTTATTGGATACATCGTTTGCAAATATTTTCATCCATTCTCTATGTTAACTTTTCATTTTATGAATGGTTTCCTTTGCTTTCCTTTTCAGTTTGATGTGGTCCTGCTGGTTTATTTTTGCTTTTGTTGCCTGTGCTTTTGATGTCAATTCCAAAAAATGATTGCTAAGACCAACGTCAAAGAACTCTTCCCCATGTTTTCTTCTAGGAGATTTACAACTTCAGGTCTTACATTTAAGTCTTTAATTTTGAGTTGATGTTTATGAAGAGTTTAAGTGACCAATTTAATCCTCTTGCATATGCCTATTCAGTTTTCTCAGCACCATTTATTGAAGAAATTATCATTTCCCTATTGTGTATTTCTTGGCACCTTTGTTGAAAATGTCTGTTTTTCTGCTAGTATCATACAGTTTTGATTGTTGTGACTTTGTAATATAGTTTCAACTCAGGAAGGGTAATGCCTCTAGCTTTGTTCTTTCTCAAGATTGTTTTGGCTGTGGGTGTTTTGTGGTTCCATACAAATTTTAGAATTTTTTTTCTATTTCTGTGAAAAATGCCATTGGAATTTTGATAGGGATTGCATGGATTCTGTAGATTACTTTGGGTTGAACAGAGATTTTAACATTATTAATTCTGCCTATCCAGAACACATAATACATTTCCATTTATGATTTCTTTTATTTCATTCATTAGTGTTTTATAGTTTTCAGTGTACAGATCTTTCATCTCCTTGGTTAAAGTCATTCCAAAGTATTTTATTCTTTTTGTTGCTATTATAAATTGATTTTCTTAATAATTTTTTTGATATTTCATTGTTAGTGTATAAAAAAGCAACTGATATTTGTATGTTGATTTTGTATCCTGTAACATTACTGGATTCATTAGTTAGTTTTAACAGTTTTTGGTTTTTTGTAGAGTCTTTTGTGTTTTTTATATATCACGTTATTACAAGGAGAGATAATTTGACCTTTTCCTTTTGAATTTGAATGCCGTTTATTGCTTTTTCTTGCCTAATTGCTCTGGCTAGAATTTCCAGTACTATCTTGAATAGAGGTAATGACAGTGGAACTCTTACATTGTTCCTGATTTAGAGAAAAATCTTTCAGCCTGTCATTGTTGAGGATGATGTTAGCTATGGCTTTGTCATGTATCTCCTTTATTATATTGAGGTCATTTATTTCTATTCATACTTTGGTGAGAGTTTTTATAATGAAAGGGTATTGAATTTTGTCAAATACTTTCTCTGTGTCCATTCAGATAATCATGTGATTTTTATTCATCATTCCATTAATGTGGCATATCACATTCATTGGTTTTCATATGCTGAACCATATATTCCTTGCTTCCCAGGAAGGAATATCCTATGGTCATGGTGTATGATCCCTTAATGTACTGCTGAATTCATTTATTGGTATTTTCTTGAGGATTTTTAAATTTATATTCATCAGGAACACTGGCCTGTAGTTTTCTTGTGGTGTCTTTGTCTGGCTTTGATATCAGAATAGTATTGGCTTCATAAAATGAGTTTGGAAATGTTCCCTTCTCTTCAATGTTTTGGAAGAATTTAAGAATGTTTGGTGTTAATTCTTCTTTAAATATTTGGTAGAATTCACTTATGTAGTCATCTGGTCCTGGACTTTTCTTTGTTGGGAAGGTTTTTGATTACTTAATCCTCATCGGAGCTATAGGTCTATTTGAACTTTCTATTTATTCATGATTCAGTCTTCTTAGGTCGTGTATTTCCAGGAACTTACTCATTTGTTCTAAACTATCCAGTTTGTTGGCATGTAATTGTTCAGAGTAGATTTTTATAATCCTTTATTTCTCTGGCATCAGTTATAATATCTCTTTTTTTCATTTATCATTGTATTTGAGTCTCCTCTTTTTTTCCCTTAGTCTAGCTAAAGTTTTGCCAAGTTCATCTTTTCAAAAAACCAACTTAGTTTGATTGATCTTTTCTATTGTCTTCCTAGTCTCTATTTACCTTTGTTATTTCTTCCTTTCCACTAACTTTGGGCTTAGATTGTTTCTAAGTTTCTTAGATCGTTTCTCATGGTGTAAAGTTGTTTGAGATCCTTATTTTTCTTCATGTAAACATTCATTGTTTTTCTTTGTAAAGATTTATTTATTTGACAGAGAGAGAGACAGCGAGAGAGGGAATAAAAGTGGGGGTGGGGGAGAAGTAGGCTTCCCGCTGAGCAGGGAGCCTGATGCAGGGCTTGATCCCAGGACCCTGGGATCATAACCTGAGCGGAAGGCAGACACTTAACAACTGAGCCATCCAGGCATCCCTAAACATTCATTGTTATAAACTTTCTTCTTAGCATCGTTTCTCATGCACCCAAAAGTTTTGGAATCTTGTGCTTCCATTTTTGTTAATCTCAAAATATTTTCTGATTTTCCTTTTGATTTCTTCTTTGACCTACTGGTTGTTCAGGAATGTGTTTTTCAATCTCCACGTATCTGTGAATTTTCCAGATTTCCTCCTGTTACTGATTTCTAGTCATACTATTGTGGTCAAAAAAGACACGTGATATGATTTCATTCTTCTTAAATTTGTTAAGATTTGTTTTGTGGCCTAACGTTTGATCTATCCTAAAGAATGCTCCATGAGTCCTTGAGAAGAATTTTATTCTGGTCCCATCACGTGGAATTTTTTAAAAATATTTTTATTTATTCATTTGACAGAGAGAGAGAGAACAGTCAAGGGGAGTGGCGGGCAGAGGGAGAGGGAGAAGCAGGCTCCCTGCTCAGCAGGGAGCCTGATGTGGGACTTGATCCCAGAACCCTGGGATCATGACCTGAGCCTAAGGCAGATGCTTAACCTACTGAGCCACCCAGGCACCCCTGCATGGAATGTTTTGTATATGTCTGTTACGTCCATTTGATCTAAAGTGTTGTTCAGGTCCAAAGTTTGGCTAATGATTTTCTATCTGGATAATCTATCAACTATTGAAAGTGGGGTACTGAAGTCCTCTACTATTATTGTATTACTCTCTATTTCTCCTCTTAGATCTGCTAATGATTACTTTATATATTTAATTGTTCTGATGTTGGGTGCATATATATTTGCTATTGTTATTTCCTCTTGATGAATTAACCCCTTTATCATTACATAATGACCTTTTTCTCTTATTATATATTTGACTTAAACTGTATTTTATCTGACATAGTTATTACTGCTCTTTTTTGGTTTCAATTTGCACAGAGTACCTTTTTTTCCATCCCTTTATTTTCAGCCTACATGTGTCTTTAGGTGAAGTTAGTCTCCTGTAGGCAGCATATAGTTGGGTCTTCTTTGTTTTTTTTTTTTTTTTTATTGATTGAGCCACTCTGTCTTTTGAGAATTTAGTCCACTTACATTTAAAGTAATTATTGATAGATAAGAAGGATTTACTATTGTCATTTGGACCACTGTTTTCTGGGAGTTTTATAGATCCTTTGCTCCTTCCTCTCTTGCTTTCTTCCTTTGTGATTTGATGATTTTCTATTGTGTTATGCTTTGACTCCCCCTTCTCTGTGTCTTTTTCTGTATCATAAGATTTTGCTTTTGGGTTACCATGAGGCTTACACAAAACATTTTATAACAGTCTGTTTAAAGCTTATAACAACTTAAATTTGCACACAAAAGCTCAACATTTTTTTTTAAAGATTTTATTTATTTATTTGACAGAGAGAGATCACAAGTAGACAGAGAGGCAGGCAGAGAGAGAGAGAGGGAAGCAGGCTCCCTGCTGAGCAGAGAGCCCTATGCGGGACTCGATCCCAGGACCCTGAGATCATGACCTGAGCCGAAGGCAGCGGCTTAACCCACTGAGCCACCCAGGCGCCCCAAAAGCTCAACATTTTTTACTACCCCTCTCTCAATTTATATTTTTGGTGTCACAATTTACATATTTTTTATATTTTGTATCCATTAACAAATTATTGTAACTACAGTTATTTTCAATACTTTTGTCATTTAACCTTTACACTAGTTATAAAGTGATTCGTACACCACTATTACAATATTAGTACATTCTGAATTTGATTATATATTTTTTACCAGTAAGTTTTACACTTCCATATGATATCATCTTACTAGTTAGTATTCTCTCCTTTCAACTTGAAGAACTCCCTTTAGCATTTCTTATAAGGTAGGTCTGTTAGTGGTGAATACCTTCAGTTTTTGTTTGTCTAGGAATGTAATGATCCACTTATATTTAGTCCATTTTTTCATTTGTAGTCCAAACTTTAGTTTAGTCCAAACTTTCATTTCTGAAGGATAATTTTGCTGGGTAAAGTATTCTTGTTTTTTTCCTTTTAGCCCTTTGAATGTATCATCCTACTCTTTCCTGATGTGCAGAGTTGCTGCTGAGAAATCTGCCATAGGTCTTATAGGGAGGTTCCCTTAACCTGGGGCTGGGGTTCGTATGTGACAAATTTCTTTTGCTGCTCTCAAGATGTTCTCTGTCTTTGATTTTTGACAGTTTTATTATAATGTGTCTCAGTGAATTCTTTACTAGGCTGAACCTGATTGGGGACCTTGAAGCTTCCTATACTTGTATGTCCATATCTTTCCCCAGGTCTGGGAAATTTTCAGCCATTATTTCTTTAAATAAGCTTTTTGCTCCTTTATTTTCTTTCTAGGACCCTATAATATGAATATTACTTTGCTTAATGTTGTTTTATAATCCCATAGGCTTTTTTCATTCTTTTCTCTTTTTTCTCTGCTGACTGGATAATTTCAAATGGTGTATCTTCTAATTCACTGATTTTTTTCCCTTTTGCTTGAGTATGCTACTGAAGCTTTCTTTTGCATTTCTAAAATTTCAGTCATTTTATTCCTCTGCAAAATTTACTTGGTCTTTTTAGTGCTTTATCTCTTTGTTGAACTTCCCATTTTGTTACTTTATTGTTTTCCTGATTTTTAAAAAAATTTCTAAGTTCTTCTGTAACTCTCTGAGCTTCTTTAGAACAATTATTTTGAATTCTTTGGCAATTTATGGCTCTCCATTTCTTTGGGATCAATTACTGAAAGCTTATTGTGTACTTGGTGTTGTCATGTTTCCCTGACTCATAGCAATCCATGTAGCCTTGTGGTATGTGTCTGCACATTTGAAACAATCACTTCTTCCAGACTTTATGAATTGACTTTTGTTAAGAAAAACCTTTGCCTGTGGGTCAGGACATGTTGGAGCATGTTGTGGCTCTTGGTCTAGTGGTATGGGACTCCAAGTTGGGGGCATGTGGTACCTCTGGGTCTGGGGACGGGGGTGTGCTGTCTTATCAGCTCAGGCAGCTGTTTTCCACAATAACTGTATGATCCTTTGCAGTAAGACATGCAAGGTGTCTGTGATGGCTGCAATGGATGTTGGGGTAGAACCTTCAGGTCCAGAGGCAAGGGACCAGAGCTGATGGTGTGCACATGCTCAGCTGTGGGAAATGGCTACAGGTGCCTGTGTGGTGGCAGGGGCCAGTTGCTAGCATATAAGCACTGGCAAGGACCAAGGCCAATTTCAGAGGCCAGGGCCAACTGTAGACACAGAAGCATCTGTAGGTTCCCAGGGTGTTTAGCATGCCCTTGCATAACTGCAGGGGCTAGCCAAATGTACATGCATGGCAGCAAGGTCCAGTAAAAGGAATTAGGGCCACTAACGTGCACACATACATCTGCAGGGGCTAGCTGCAGGCATATGTGTTGATATAGGCCTGTGACAGGGTCAGGCCAAGCCCCAGGCACCCAAGCAGCTGTGAGGCTCTTGATGTGCACTCATGCTACTATAGGAACTAGTCCCAAACACACACACACACACACACACACACACACACACAGCAGTGAGGATCAGCGATAGGAGTTTAAGCAAGCCACATACAAATGCACAACTACAGGGGCTAGCCACTAGTGCATGAGGTGGTGTACGCCTATGACAGGGGTTGGGACCAGCTCCTGGCACACAAGAGGCTGTTGCTGTGCAAGCATATGGCTGCAGGGGTTAGCTGTGGGCATGTCAACTGTGTGCAATGAGCAGTGGAAAGTGGTGATAGAAATGAGGCTGGCAGCATGCAGGTAAAGGGCAGCTGCATTGCTAAAGCTTCTTAAGTGGACTCCTGAGCTCTTTTGGAGCTATTTTCACTTGTGGATAGCTGTCCAGTTGTTGTTCTTTGTGTGGGGATGGAGACTTTGGTATCCTACTCCACCATCTTGGTGATGTCACCCTGTTGTTAGGCATTTAAGTTCTACAAATGATTTCAACTCAAGAATGACAATTATTGTTTTACACAATATTTATTCATGTATAATTTGCTCATTATATCTTTTCCTATGGTCTTCATTCCTTCCCACATTTTTGTTTTTATATAGTTTCATTTTGGTCCTGCCTGAAGAAATCCATTTAATATTTCTTTTAGTATAGGCCTGCTAGCAAAAAATTCTCTATGTCTTTATCTTCATTTTTGAAGCACATTTTTGCTACACATAGAATTCTAGGCTCAGTTATTTTTTTATAAGCAGTTTAAAAACGAAATTCCTTTGCTTTCTGGTTTCAATTGTTTCAGCTGGCTGTCAGTTATACTGTTGTTCTGCTCTTAACTACTGTTAAGATTTTCTAATTGACTTTATCTTTGCTTATCAGCTATTATTCCACAATTCACATGTGGTTTCCTACTTTTTTTCCCCCTATCTGGAGTTTTCTGAGTTTCTTGAATCTCTTGGTTGATATCTTTTCATCAGTTTGGAACAGATTCTCAGGTCTTTTAATAATGCATTTGTCCCAATCTCTCTTTTTCTTCTTGGAATTCAATTACATGAATTTGAGTATGTTTCATCTGTCTCTCTTCTTTTTTCCACCTTTTTTCCTCTGCTCGGTCTGAGCATTTTCTATTGGCCCATAACCCAGTTCACTAATTCCACATCCTACTATGTCCCCTCTATTGCTAAACTCATACTTCTTAAAATTTCAGATACTGCATTTTTCAGTTCTAACCTATTTGATTATAGATTCCAGTTGTCTTACATTTTTCCATCCTTTCATATATTTTGTCTTTTTCCTCTACTTTGAGTATATTTTAGAGTTCTTATCAGATAACTTCAGTATCAGCAACACCCGTGGATCTGTATCTTTTTTTTTCTTAATTACTATACAGTCTTGCCTCTTTGCTTATGTAGATATTATTTTATTGTGTGCCAGATAGTATGTATAGAAGAACCACAGAAGTTCCATGGAAAAGAAGGTTTCCCTTTTATTTCATTAGGCAGTTAGGTTGAGTAGTTAATCAGCTCAATCCAGTCGGAAATTGAGCTTGATTAGAGAACTGTTACAAATTTAGTAAGATTCAATCTACTTCTGGTCTGTTCTTGTTCGTAGATTCTGGAAGTACAGATCTCAGCCCTAGTAGAGATGGTTCTGACCTTCAGAACTTTATAGCTTAGCCCTTTAAGCTTCCTAGTTCATTCAACTTCAAAACTTGGCAAATGTCTTGAAGGGGAAACCAGCCATGTCTTTGAAGCAAAGCCCCTTCCTGGAAGCAGTGTACAATTGAAAGAGATTTCAGTCTTTCTTTTAGAAGTTTTTGTGCTGGCTGCCCCCTTTCTGGTGCAGCCACAGAACTATGAAAATATCACATAATCAAAATTATGTGCGTTTAACTCTCCTTAACGATTCAATTCATCACTACAGCACTATGCAACTCCTAAAAGACTGCTGACTTCTCTGTCCCCAAGCAGAACCCCTTTGCCTAGGCCAAGCCTGATCCACAGGTAAACAAAAGGCTGGAAATATCAAGTCACTTTGAACCAACTTTCCTTTTTCTGTATTTTTAATCTATCCAGTCCTTGTTTCCACAGCTTTCTGAAACCTTTAAAATGTGATCTTTGTAATGTATCCAGTTTTGCCTAAAAGGAGAGTGGGCCTGTGGCAACCTATTTCATTTCACTGTTACATGAAAGTCCAGTTTTTTCAATGCTATTTTACTTTGTGCTTTGCTCACTGTGTGAAGTTGCACATGTTGTTAAATGCTTATTTGCATTTCCTTTTCTATTAATTTTATTTTGAAGTTTCTTTGCCCCATTTTCTATTGATGTCTTTTCTTATCATTTTTTAAGACATTTTCTCTGTATTGTGAATATTCATCTTTATTTTGAGAAATGTCACAAATAATGTTTTTCCAGTGCTGTCTTTTGACTTTTTTTTGAAATAAAGATGTTTTGACTTTCTTTTAATGTGAACAAATTTTAGGGCTTCTGAATTTTGTGGAATACATTGATAAGTCTTCCCCCACTCCAGGTTAACCTGGAAGGCATCCCTTGCTTTTCATACAATCTGCTTTTGTTTTCTTTCTTTATGCTTGAAACTTCGATCTGTATCAAATTAATCCTGGTAATAGGCTCATTCTCCCCTTTCCCAGGTGGCTACTTGGATTTCCTAAGACCATATTTTCCTCACTGAAGTGGAATGTCATCATTCTATCCTTACCTGGCAAAACAAAAAGTTGTCAAATCTATGCTGGTCACTGCCATTTCTAAAATTACACCTGCTTACGTGATCAAAGTCTAAAAATCACTGATTGAAGAATTAAGTACAAGCCTCTCAATGTAACATGGGAACATGGAAATCCTCCCCTCTACCACATACACACACAAACACACTCCTGGTTGGCTCTTCACTTAAATTTCTTACAACTACATTTCATTTATTTATGTTTTCTTTTTTAAAAAATTACACTAATATTAGTTAAATACCAATTACATGCATAGTACTACGCTGGACAGGATATAAAGTTGATTGAGACAGAAAATGGACTTTGCCCGTAAGGAAGTTAAGAGTATGAGGTTTTACATTTTGGAGCTAACAGCCCTGATTTCAAACTAGAGTTAACCACAGTACCTGCCTATAATTACTTTGTGATTAAATTATAATTACAGTCGCTGGAAAGAAGTATAGTATACTACAAAATTGTATACAGGGGGACTTGACCTGGTCTTGGAGAGTTAGAGTTCATGAAGAAGCAAATTAAGAACTGAGATCTGCAGGGTGACTGAGCATGAGGTGAAGGAGAGTAAGACTGAAGAAAAAGCAGCACAGGCAATAGGAAAAGCACTTGCACAGTTTGAGGTAGAAAGCAAAATGCTATGTTTGAAGAAATGATAGGACGTCAGTGATTAGTGTCCACAGGAACAGAAGCAGAATCCTAGCTAAGTGCATGAGGTAGGCTAGATGACACCATATTCCTAACATGCCACATAGAAATTCTGAGTTTATTCTAAAAGTAACATGGGAAGCTACTGATCGAACACTGAACAATGGAAAGATGATGAGCGGCTTTTCTGATCAGATTTGTGCTTTGACAATTGTTTACTGTTTGGAGAACAGGATTAGAAGGAAGCAAGAGTAAAACCCTGGAGTCAAGTTGGAAAGTGCTGAAATAATCCAGGTGAGAAATAATGGTAGCACGGAATAGAGGGGTAGCAATGAAAATGGGGGGGGAAACTTAGTAAAATTAAGATTTAGGAGGACGGACTAACCAAATTTTTAACACCAACAACCATCTGCCTTTACTCCTATACAAACATCTTGCTATTTTTTCATGGCCTTCACAATGACCCATCCACCTTCCTCCAAAGTACCCTTGATTTTTTTTTTTGAATTTTTAAAACAAATGTAATGGATAATAAGTCTGGTATTAATTTCCTAGAGCTGCCAAAACAAGATGCCACAAACTGAGTGGCTTAGAACAACAGAACGTATTGTTTCACAGTTCTGGAAGTTAGAAGTCTGAAATCAAGTAGTAGGCAGGCTCATGCTCCCTCTAAAATCTGTAGAGGAGTCCTTAGCTTCTGATGGTTCACTGGCAATCTTTGGAAGCCCCTGGCTTGCAGTTACATAAATCCAATCTCTGCCTATGTTGTCACACTGCATTCTTCCTATGTCTTCACATCTTGCAAGTTATGGACACCAGTCATACTGGATTAGGGACCCACCCTACTATGATCTCATCTCAACTTAACTAATCACATCTACAATGTGACTGCAGGTGTGAAAACAAAGTCACACTCTATGGTACCAGGATGGGAGGGGTGTTAGGAGTCAATGTATCTTTTTTTTTTTAAGATTTTATTTATTTATTTGATAGACAGAGATCACAAGCAGGCAGAGAGGCAGGCAGAGAGAGAGGAGGAAGGAGGCTCCCTGCCGAGCAGAGCCCAATGCAGGGCTCCATCCCAGGACCCTGGGACCATGACCTGAGCCGAAAGTAGAGGCTTTAACCCACTGAGCCACCCAGGCGCCCCCGTCAATGTATCTTTTTGGGGAACACAAATTCAAGCTTTAACAAATACTTATATAAAAACGTTTAAGTAGTAGTAAACAGTGAAACGTCTCCTCCTCATAACCCAGGCCTAAGCCAATCCATACAGGGTATTCAAATGGCCATAGACCATTTTGGGACTGAATATGTGACTAAATGTGGGCAGTAAGTCATGAGGCAAGATTTCCCTTTGGAAAAGAAGGTTCCTTGCTCTCTGTAAGTTCTTTCTGGATAGAGTAATGTGCAGATATATACTCTGGAAGTCTTGCAGCCTTTCTGTACTGTGTGGGGAGCCAACCTTAGAATAAAGATGAGAACATCCTTGATATCCTGCTGACCTGCTAAACCAAATCAACTCAAGCCTGCATACCACCCACCAGTTATAACCAGGACATCTCTTTCACTGGTAAATTTGGTTTGAGTTGGGTATTCTTTCACTATAAGTCCTAATGGATAATGGGTGCCCTTAGGCACTGTACAATCATCATCTTTCCATTGTTCAGTGTTCAGGGTAATTTTCACTATTAGGAATTAAAGAGAAGATATCCTTCCACAATGATTATGGACATCAGGCATGGAAGATAATCTAAATTGGAAAATGTCAAAGAAGAAAGTAAGAGTCTTATGTATCCTTTGGTTTTCCCTTCATCATCAAAGATGCTGGAACACAGATAATGCAAGGCAATACTTCTGCGCAGAATTTGTATCAATGGAAGCACAACGCCAGCAGAGAGGGATTTCTTTGTATTTAACCATTCAAAAAAACACATCAGACTGTGAGAACATATGGAATGACAACAACACTATATTTTGAAAACTTGAATTTTCCCCAACATACAAGCCTTGACTTTAACAATAAGATAGAGTGGCTTATCACCCTCGACCACGAGTGACGTCCATGAATCAGCAGCATCAACATCATCTCTGTGCTTGTTAGACCTGCAGTGTCAGGCCCCACCCTAGACCTGCTGAATCCCAATGCAGAGTTGAACAAGATCCCCAGGTGACTTATATGTACATTAAAGCTTGAGAAACAATGGGATATTACATTGTTAAGAGAATGATGCACTGACAAAGAAAAATCTGTGAAGATATGCCCCCTGAAATGGTCAAGTTAATTCACTGCTTCTAGTAAAGTGGAAGCTCTCAAGCCTCGATGTACATCACAATCACCTGGAGCTTTTACACCTTTGCCAAGGTCCAAGGCAGAACCTAGAACAACTGGATCAGAATCTTTGGGGTGGGGCATAGGATCAGCAAATTGCTCCAGGAAGTCCTCAGGAGATTGCGATGTATAATAACTGCTGAGAATTATCAGTGTGGAGCAAAGCCAGAGGAGAGGAGGAGGGAGAATTAATGTTTAATGGGCACACAGTTTCAGTTTTGCAATATCAAAAACTTCTAGAGATCTGTTGCACAACAATGTGCATATACTTAACACTACTAAACTATACAATTAAAAGTGATTAAGACGGTAAATTTAATGTTATTGTTTACTGCAAAAAAATAGATAAAATCACTCAGATAATCAATTTAAGGAAACTATTTGCTTTAACCTACATGGATATATTATTTTAATTTTCAGAACAAACTTGTTTTGTTCCTTTTGTTTCTAAAAGGGTTTTGGAGTGGTGCCTGGGTGGCTCAGTCAGTTAAGTAACCAACTCTTGATTTCAATTCACGTCATGATCTCCAGGTTGTGGGATCGAGCCCTACCTGGGGCTCTACACTCAGTGGGGAGTCTGCTTGAGATTCTCTCTCCCTCTTCCTTTCCCCCATTCACCACCCCGCCCCACTAGCGCTCGCTCACGCTCTCTCTCTCAAATAAATAATCTTTAAAAAAATAAAAATAAAAAATGGTTTTGGATATAATTATTGTATGGGTTCACCGATAAGGCCAATTTTTCAATCAATAAGTATTTCAAAACTGCATGATTTAAGTATTTTAGACCCCTTTGCACTGAACCAAGTGCTCTGGTTTGAACTTCTTCACGTATACGTTTCTCTCTGCACCTTCCTTTATGGGGTATGAACAGGTCTAGCAGATGACATGATTCAGGCAAAATTCTGTTATGTTACAACATTTTAATCCACAGCTACCTCCAACATGAATATCTTTAGTTTTTATCAGATTCCCAAAAGTCCTGTTCCCCAAAATTAAGAACTCTTGCTCTCAGATGGTGCCCTTCATGGGCACACTGCCTTATAGGGGTATTCCCATGGAACTGCGGGTATACTTGTATGAATTATCTCAGTGTAACATGCGACTCTATGTCACTGTCTCTCCAATTAAGTTTGCAAGCTCTTTAAAACCTAAGAAGGTTTCATGTTCATCTTTATATACTCAGCACCTGCTTATACACCTGGGCATGACAATGTATTCAATAAAAATGTCAATAAACACATGACTGAATGAAAATCTCTATATCCTCTTCCACTTCATACACCACTGATATTTTGAAAGAGGTGAAATCTTTTCTAATTGGCACATCATTTGGAAGGATTAGAGCATGGCAACAATTAAAAAAGAAAATAGAATTCCACTCCTTTTCTTCTTAAGTGATGTAGTAGTCATATGGAATAAAGATCTAAGTTTTCTAGGCTAGAAAGCTTACAACTTTTCCTGGAATTCCACTCTCCACCACAGTGATTCCCTGCCAACAATAAACATTTCAGAGAATTTTAAGACCTCCTAGAGATAGCTCAAAAAGAAGTTACTTAAGGGTTATTTAAAGAACTGACACTTTCATTTAAGGAACCCCCAAATATGACGGAACAATGGTAAATTGCAATATTTCTGGAGAGTGATGGTTCTAACAAAGACAACTGAAAGGAAATAGGGAAGAGAGACTCAGGTATTAGATACAATTGTAGGGAAGCAGTCAAAAGATAAAACTCAGCAAGGGCCATCAATTAATTCCAAGAATTTGTCCATCACAAGCCTGAAGATAACATGGACCACATTTTCCCTGATACTTCAATTATATGAACAAATTTATATTTTTGTTGTATTGTACATTTCTTATAATCTTTTCTTCCTCATAGATAATTTCAATGTGATCTTCAAATCTTTTTTTTTTTTTAACAATAGTTGTGTTTTGTTCATATAAAACTGTCAGAGGACATGGCACTGTTTTATTACAAACTGACTTTATAAGCCAAATAAGTTATAATTATTTTTCCTACTATTTATAGTTCCAGGCTAATTCTTTCCCCTTCCAGGTGACACCAGCTATAGGAAACACCAGACCATCTGCACACCAAACCCCACCTCCCCTATTCTGGCTCAACACATGTACTACCTGTTCACTTTCTCTGAGGATTTTGCAGATTATCAAGAATGCATTTGGTCCTGGCTCCCTTCAGATGCTACTGCCTGCCCCAACTCCCAAAGATTTTACACATTTACCGGAATCTTTCGAGTATGAGAGCATATTTGTTTCCTGTTGGGATAACTGATAAGAGGATTTTATTATTGCACTTGACATAAATAAATTACTTAGTAATTCTAAACCTTAAAACATCTCATCGGGCTTACAAAAACTACACTAAAAATTCCCATGGTTTTTTTTGTTGTTGTTGTTATGAGGTTGAAATGAATGTTAGAAAGGGTTATCTTCTGTTCCTTAGCATATGTTAAAAGGCAACTGTTCATGTTTTAGTACATTTATTTGTTACCTTTGAAAAAGGTACAAGCTCTAAATTAGTAATGCTGTTCATCTATTTGGTACAGTAGTACTACTCTGTTTCCAAAACAGTCCCATCATATCAAATCTGTTTTTCCTAGCACAAAGACTCTTAGAAAGTCAAAATTGATAAAGACTATTCTCTTCCTACTGGAGAGGATACAGCTAGGATTATAAACACACTAGATACGGTCCTTACACGTATAATCTTACCTTCTTGTCCACTACAGTTCAATTAAAAGTTTTCTACAAATTAAAAATAAAAAGCAAAATTTGATTAAAAAATAAAACAGGAAACATGAACAAAGGTTAAATAAACTGACACAAATCTCTAACTCACTGAGGAAGGCATCATTGGGTAAGTGGCCTGGTGTAATACCAGAGGGAAGCTCAGCTAAGGAAGAGAGAAAAGATAAACAATTTTTTAAAAATTAAAGCCTATCTCAGATATAAACTACCATCAGGTGCAGACCAAAATGAGTTAAACTAAAAAAAAAAAAAAAAAAAAAAAAATCAAAAAGGAAGGCCAGGGAGCCACTGCCCAGAAAGGAAAGGAATAGGAAGCTCCTTCCCACTCTTCTTTCAGGAAGCCCAAGCATCCTGTTTCTGCAGTAACCTGTTCCTGTCCTGGGAGTCCACAGGTCCAACAGTCAATTCTGTTCTCTGGCATTCTTTTCCCCATGTCTAGCAGCGAGAAATGTTTTCAAGTGCAGTTAACCAAAACCTTGATTTCTGTTAGAGGGGATTTTTTTTTTCTGAAATAATAAGTAGTCCCAGAAAAGGGTGGGATTTAGGTTTGATTCAGCAGCACAATAAAACAATTTTGCAGGCTGTAATATCAGATTCATTCTAAGCCTAATTTCCCGTGATTTTTAAATTAGGGCCACCCACTTCCCCACAGGACTGAAAAGCCGCTTCCTCTCCCAAAACCCAAATTGTTTTAGGCCCTCAGTTCAATTAGGCCCAATTTAGGTCTTGCGCTCACCCCAGAGCAGTCACAGTTGCCAGGCAAATATCTTACATTAACTGGCTTATACTCTTCAGGACTAACCTCTGCAACTGGGGATAGGGTCTACTTTCCCAGTCACATGAGCTGTAGAAAGAAGTTTCTTGCACAAAATGAGAGTTCCGGTACAAGAAAAGGAAGAAATCAATGTGGAAAAGGCAATCAACAGTGCACCTTACACTTCCTTCCCATTCCTGACTGACTGACAGGACATCTAGTGCTGAATGTTCTAGCTGGTCACTAATGGCATGCTTTACTGGCCCATAACACCGCTTGTACTTCTGTGGTAAGTGACAGCTGCTGTGAGGACATGGATAACTAAAGATAAAGCTTAAGATGCTAGGGGCGCTGGGTGATTCAGTGGGTTAAGCCTCTGCCTTCGGCTCAGGTCATGATCTCAGGATCCTGGGATTGAGTCCCCCATCAGGCTCTCTGCTCGGCAGAGAGCCTACTTCCTCCTCTCCCTCTTTGCCTGCCTCTCTGCCTACTTGTGATCTCTATCAAATAAACAAATAAAAATAAAATCTTTAAAAAAAAAAAAAAAGCTTAAGATGCTAAATAATTTGCCCAGCTGAACTCAGGACCATTACATTGGTTTCGATTGTGCACAAAAAATGGGATCAGTGAGGGCAGAGTAGGTTACTGATTTTCTGCCCTTATGACCACTCACTGTCTGATAATGCCTGTTAACCCTACTCAGTAAAAAGGCAAGACAGGATTATTGAAAGAAGATCCCAGAAAGGGGCCAGACTAATGGCACAGTGAAGATATTCAACATGGCAGGATTTTATAGGAGAGGGTTATTTTGCTGAGGCAGAAAGCAATTCAAGTAATAGATCCAGGCAACTCAAAAAGGGAAAACAGAATGAACCAAAGGATTCAATTAAATACAGTTTCTGGATCAGCATTCTTTCCATTACACCATCCTGGCTTTGGAAGCAGAAGCCTAACTTTGTCCAGATGGGGTTACCTAAGAAATAGTTTTCACTCTCAAATTCTTAGAATGGAAAATAATGTTCCGCAAGTTTGAATATAAGGAAGAGAAAGGGTACCTCTCAATATTTGGTACTGTCCAAGTTTTAGGCAAGAGAGAAAGCATTACATAGGTTCCTAATCCGGACAGCTGACTCTTTGCCTGTATCAGAAAGAGCAGGCAGAGAAGTAAGTTCATTAGATCTCTTCTAAGACTGGGAAAACTGAGTATTCAATTTTATATAGTATAAAGAGATGTTATCAGGACAATAAAAGAGTCACTTATATATTATTAGAATTCTGAAAGGATCTGCTCATTTTGAAAATCTTTGTAACAAGGGTATATAGCATTAACTTGCTTGCGTGAACCCCCTTAATTTGGTCTAACATTTTGTTCATACTGGAGACAATACTAATAATTACACTTTATGGGCTGCTGTAAGGATGGAGCCATACGTATGTATGGGTATGGACACTTGTGTGTATGTGTTTCAAGCTTACCACTGTCTGGCATATAGTTGAAATCAATAAATGTTACATTTCTTCCCCCACCCTCGACCTACTCACCGAACAGAATAACGTCATACCTAAGCTGGCTTGCATGCACTCCTTAGTTAAGGGATCAGGAGGACAACAGAAAGTTTTGTGTCCGAAAACTGTGATGAGCTCTGTTCTAAAACAAAACTCATTTTCACTTCAGTGTGGATTTGGGAGAAGCATGCTTTTGAGGGGAAACTCAGAATCACGATAAGGACAGTGGTCAGAGGAATGTGCTTATGGGTACACGCAAACACTAGTGAATCATGAGAGAGTGGCAAGGGCAACATTCCCTCAAACTTTGGCTGTTCTTGTTGGTAGTAAATAGGAAAAATATACTGGAGTACAAAACTCACTTGCAAAGAGGTTATTTGCTGTATATAGATGACTACTTTTCGGTTGCTTTTATAGATAAAAAATCAGCAACATACTTTTTTGTGTTATCCTAACTTTCCTACAGATAAACTATTACAATTAAGTTTTGTGTCCTTTTTGACAGCCTCCATTTTTCAATTTAGTTCCTATATTTTATACATGATTGTTGTTTCAGAATATGTCACAGGTGGTTTCAATGTACCTAGTGACACATACTGCTTCCAGATCTCCATAATTAATCCTGAAATTATACCATTTCCATTTCCAGAAAGTCTGAAATCTTTTCTGTTGACGTTTCAAAGAACTAGAGCTATAAGGTTCTATCTCCATCTATAATGGACTACTAAAACAAGAGGTAGCATATTATAAAGACAATCATAAAAGGCAAGACAGGAAAATAATAACCTATATTTCCTAAACCCCATCTGCAACACCAGATCATTAAGTACGAGCATTTTGAAGGCATGGCGGGAATTAGCACTTCAGAGCTGTGAGCATGAAATGCCACTTTCTATAATCATCTGTTTCTTTCAACTCAGATCAAAACTTCCATCTCACTTAAGGATTTTAGAGCAAAAAGAATCAGAAACATTCCTCTTGGCCCTATCCTTTTGTGTCTTCCCCTCTACTGATATTCTCTTATTACTCCAGCATTCTTATTTTTCAAAAAAAAAGAATAGGTTACCTTTTTACCCCTTTGAAATATTTCACTGGACCCCTTAAAAATCACTTTTTAACTGTTAAGTGAATTTCCACTTATTTTTAAATTTCTCAGTCTCTAAGGAGCATCATATTCTTTAAGTTACTTTAGTTAGAATTCTATATTTTAGCTCTGCCCAGAGTTGGAATTACAAATGGCTTCAAGGCATTTTCAATTTTTTTCAAATAGTGGCCCATGTGGTATGCTTAGCTTTTTGAAAGAAATAAGCTTTTCAGAGAAATGCCCCACAACTTTCATATTCCTATAGACTTACACAATTTCAGAGAAGCTCTCTAACAAAATTTAAGTTAACAAGGGGTTCAAAGATTTTCATTTGAACGGTCTCACCCAGACACTCTGCAATTTCAATTTCCACAGGAGCTTGAGGTTTACAGAAACTTGTGAATCCTACTAACCTTGTTTACCTGTTTGAAGCTAATTTTTATATGCTAGGTTTTTACTAAACAGGACACAATAAAAGGACTATTTAAGTTGTTTAAAGATTTAGACCAAAGTACTGTTAGATCACTTCTGCCTTCACTCAAGTGGTAACTCTAAGGCAGGACTTCTCAACCTTGGCATTACTGGCATTTTGGGCAGGATCCTTCTTTGCTGTGGGAGCTGCCCAGGGCCCAGTAGAATACTTAGCAGCCTCCCTGGTCTCCACCTACTAGATGCGAATAGCACCCCAACCTCACCCTCCCTACCCCCAATTACTTCTCACAACCAAAAACAAATGTCTCCAGATCCCGCCAAATGCCCCTGGGTAGGGGGAGTGGAAAGAAGAAAGCAAAATGGCCCCAGTTGAGAACTGCTGCACTGAGGCATGCTATTTCTTGCATCAGTACCTACAATTCTATAGGCCTCAATCTTTATTTTTGCGAAGGAGGCATATAATGTAAAATGAAAACAAATTTGGAACCAAAATGTCCTGGTAGAGAAAACATATTTTAAAATATAATCAAATTAAGACTATAATTATAAACCAGCCAGTTTCTGTGCAGCAAGGTCTGATCTCAGCTGAACCTCAGCTAACTTCAAAGCCATTTCTCTATAAAGGGCACCACTCACTTTTAGGTCCGTCCCCAACGTTCGCTTCTTTTCTCTCTGTAGTTCTTTTCTGTAGGGATGGACGTTTTCCTCTCTGTCTGATAAAGCCGCCACACCACTACTCTTTTCTTTGCTTGCTTCACAACTTTGCACCAAGTTGTTTTCAACCTTAACTAAGGCAGAAGAAAGAGAACGATGGGTAACCAATTCCTTCTCCAAAGTTAACGCCAAATGATTAATTAGGAAATCAACACTTCCAAATTTTAGATTTTTGAAGAAACAGTTTATAGGGAGAGCTCTGATGAGATTATGAAGGCACTGGAACAAAACTGTTTGATTCCTGGAATAAAAAACCAAACACAATATTACAAAACTTGGGAGAGCACGTAGCAGTTGTATACAACTTACTGTAGTAATTAATACGCATTTATAAATACTCTCATGATGAATAGAACCAATAATGCATGCATGAGAACTTTGACATAATTCAGTCTGTAGCAATCAAATATACATATCCTATACCAAGTCAGTTAATGTTTATCACTTGCTTCCTGATTATTTTTTTTCTCTGAGTAATAAGATTAATATTATGTTTTTTAAAATGTCACTGAGGGGGAAAGGTAAGTGGAAATTTTAAAATAACTACCAGGCCCTAATCAACCAAAAAAAAAAAAAAAGCCAAAAACAAACATCAGGATAAAACAGCTTTAGTTTCCACATGAGGCCACCTGTCTACTGAGGCTATACTAGGCAATGACCTGGACATGTCCCACAGTGACAAAGATCTCTACTGTGGAAATGGCTCTTGGACCACACGGATATGCACTAACTTCTCTGGATGTATTCCAATTTGGTATGCATTACCTGGAATAGATTATTAAAATCCCTTCAAATGGTGTTTTTTGTTTCCACTGGAAGAGTGTCCCATAGAAACTCCCTGGCATCTTGCAAAAGCAAATTTCTGGAAATTCTTTGATTTCTTCACATTTCATGTATTCCAGGAGCCATATCTTCATTGAAGTCAGAGAATAGTTGGATGACGTGATTTGAAAACAAGCTTTTTTAAACACTGTGAGAAGTGCAAACAGATCTTCCATGTGTTCTACAAGGAAAACACGTCACAAGCTCTGTCATTAAACTGTCCATTATCAAATAAAAAGAGACTTTAAAATTTTCTAATTCAATTAGGCATATGATTAAGAAGTACCAACAAAAATTACCTATAGGTTTCTTCTTTGGAAATATCAGCAGGTATTGCCTACTTGAAAGGTCTTCTAGGCTTAAAAAAAGTCTGCCACACTGAATATAACGATCTTCAGAAGAGTTACCGTTTTCCCTCTCCCTAATTTGTAGCAGCACAGTACAACAAAAATTACTGAACGCTAGAAGTGGTGAAAGAGATGTTACAGCAGTAATGACCTGTACACACTCTTTCTCAGATGACTGTTCACAAACAAAGCTTTCCTCTTCCTTTTCCTGTTTCTCTCCCTCTTCCTCCTCACTATCAACAGTCAACTTGATCCTTTTTGCATCTGATCCTGTTTCACATGGCAGGGAGCATGGTGCTGGGAAAAAATCCCTCCTCAACTTGATCACCCTATTTTGACACTTAATAAGCCGACAGCTGGAGCTATGAGCTTGATCCAATAACAGTGATAAAGCCACATGATTCAGGGACCTGTAAAAAATCCAGAGTTGAGTTCAGTCTAAAAGCTCATTCTTTAAAATCAAAGAGATGATTAAATGTTACACAAACAATAACAAAATTTCTCTCTTTTCCTAAGAAACATTTTACAACTATATCAGAAAATCAAGTATATAAACCAAACACATTTTTAAAGATCCTGTAATAGCACTTTTCTTGAAATAGGAAAGCAGAAACATTGTAAATATGTTGAACTGCAGGAAAATAATTTTCTCAAGAGGAAGGAATGGTAAAATAATGCTGGATTTTACTTTTGAGGTAGGTTCCCCCTTTTCTTTTTAAACAAGAAAAAAAGTACTCATTTTTTAAGAGTTTATTTTAGTAATAGTTTAGAAGGCAAATAAATCTAAAGTAAAACCTGCATTCTATACTCCCCTAAATAATTTGAATAAAATCTGCTTTTTAATATAGAACATTGTGTATTCCTCAGTAATGATACTGTTTGGGATACAATATTGTGAAAATTAATTTCACCTGTTTCTATTTACTTTTTTAATATGGCTAATTAGAGCATTTAAAATTACTTCTGTGGCTTATATTGTATTTCTGTTGGGTAGTGCTGTTCTAGACCATCAAGATAATGTTATCATGATACTTACAGCTTCAAAGAAGATGTGGTCTTCACTCCAACAACCAAGCTGTCATCTATTACATGATACCATATCTTCTCTACTAGCTGTTCTGAATCTTGAAAATTGTCTGGTATCTTTTTATCAAAGGTACAGACAGGATTTTCTTCTTTACCACAAAGAGTAAAAAGATGTGCCTTATAGAAAAATATGTTAAATAACTGATTACCAAAAATACTACCACATGTGACAAAACTACAAAAATAACGTAAGTCAGTTTTTAGTTAGGTCTTATAGCTTACATATCTTAAAATAAACTGCCTTCTATAGTATTTTACATTGCAGATTATATATAAATCACTAAAACGAAATCTATAGAAGTTATATGTAATTAACTATCTACTCAGATCAGGAAGCATGGCCTGATTGGAAATAAGATGAGGTATCCAACACAGAGCCAGGAAAGACATAAACTTGGAATCCATTTTGAAAAAAATCTGACAGTTTGTGTCCCAGGCATGCTGAAAAAAATCCAATCATTATTAAAGTGACTTGTACTAAACCTATAACTGTAAAATTTTGTACAAATAAAACTGGTTATCTTTGGACTAATGATCAATTATGGCTAAAATTGTATCCTTAAAGTCCAGGCCATACTCATTCATTTCCAGGCACAGATGGATTTATAATAACAACTGAAATGGTGGGAGGAGGAGGAGTAATAATCATGATAATTCACAAAACTTACTGAATGCTTAGTGTGTGTCAAGCACTGTTCTCAATGCCGTTCATGTTTCAACTTGCTTAACCTGTACAAAAAAAACCCTCTAGTATTCTAGGTTGGTATTATTATCTACACTTTTCACATAAGGAAAACAAGACACAAGGAAGCTAAGTACCTTGCCCAAAGTCACACAGCTAGCAAGTGGCAGAGCTGAGATTTGAACGAAAACAAACAGGTTCCAGAGCCCATGCTCTATCTTAACCACTACTCTGTATTGCCCCTCTAGGTGGGCAGTAATTACTGAAAAGATAAGGGCACTTACATTCTAGTGAACAAAACAACTTCCTAGGAATCTGATGCTTCAGCTGGTCGCTGTGACCTGAGGCAGGCCATTCATCTGAAACCTGGGGAAATTTTTGCTACCTGCCAGAATTAGTTCTTAAAATTAAACACATAAACAGCCCCAAATGGTGCCTTGCAGACAGAAGTTTCAGTGCAGTAACTTCTAAACATTTCTTCCCCTTTTCTAATATTGGCAAAGTCAGAGAGTCTGGGTGGCATAGTCAGTTAAGCATCCAACTCATGATTTTGGCTTAGGTCATGATCTCAGGGCTGTGAAATCAAGCCCCATGCTGGGCTATGCGCTAGGTATGAGACTGCTTAAGATTCTCTCTCTCCTGGAGCATCTGAGTGGCTCAGTGGGTTAAAGCCTCTGCCTTCAGCTCAGGTCATGATTCCAGGGTCCTGGGATTGAGCCCCCATCGGGCTCTCTGCTCTGTGGGGAGCCTGCTTCCTCCTATCTCTCTCTCTCTGCCTGCCTCTCTGCCTACTTGTGAACTCTGACTGTCAAATAAATAAATAAATTAATTAATTTAAAAAAAAGATTCTCTCTCCCACTCCCTTTGCCCTTCCTCTCTCTCTCCTGCTCAATAAAACTAATAACAACAATAATAATAATGCTGGCAAAAGAGTTGGGGTAAGTTAGCGAAGGGAAATGAGACTTCAAAAATTACTTTCATGAGCTTTCCCCAGAGACTGGAACTGTGACACAGAAAAGCAACACGATGTGCTTCTGTTATGATTCTTACATTAACGGAATCATATTTTAGACCCAAGTCCTCATATTGCTAAGACTGAAATATAGACACAAGGGGTAGACTGCTATGAAGGAAATCAGAGTTAGGCACTAAGGTGACTTGCGGGAAAGAAGCTTACCGGAGTAAGTTTCTCAATGCTAGCTTTTCTTGATTTAAATGTAACTTTGCTATGCTGTCTTTCTCTGTACAGAGAAAGGTACTTAAAGAGGTTCCTATGCTGGCAACCACAAGGAAAATGAGAGTAAAATTATAAAAAGCAGATATAAACACTAAAAAAGCAGAGCAATTTAGGGGCATTAACCAGAGGAATAAATACCCTTAGAAATGAACATTGCAACAGACAAAAAGAACAATTAGAATACTGATGAAATTATGTATTCATTAATGAAAGGCTGAATAATACTCTGCATATTCTGTTAAAGGAGTGAGAAAATACATAATTCACTTATGGGTAATTTCTATGCAAATCGTACAGATAAAAAAGTTTAATAAAATCTTTTGAACAAGAGGATTTGTTCCCCAAGGTTCCCGATAACTGAGATTTTAATATCCTACAGAATAATTAGCAAATTGGTAAAATATTAGCTCATTAATCAAATATTTTCAAGTCATAAAGGTCCAGCATTATAATCCCTGCCACTTTGCTTCTTGAATCATTGAACGGCATTTTCTAATATATCCAAATATTCCAATTAAAGCAACACTTCAATAGCTTGCAGATTTTCAATTCATAAAATGATAAAATGGTCACGTGATTAATTTTACCTTCTCTGCACTTGATGTACTATCATCTTTCCCTTGAACCAGGTTTATTAAAGTTTTGTAAGATTTTGAAATAATTTTTTCCTTAAGCAAGAGATGCTGCTGCAATTCCTGAATACAAGTGAAACCAACCTGTAAAGTAGAAAGAAAACCCATTGTCAGAGACATTTCAAATGAAATCTGACAATACCATTAATTCAGAAAGTACTTTCTCCAAATTTGCTTATTAAATTCATTTTTCTGTAGAAAAGCAGAGAATACTTCTCAGCAAAACTATTCTCTTCACAAATGTTAAGTAATTATAAAGGAAACGAACATGGCAAGAAACTGCAATAGAGTTTATGTACCCAACTGGGAGAATGCAAACATGTTAGCGTGCATTTCCCCGCTGAATTAAGTAATCAATCGATACAAATATGAATGTCTAATCAATAGGACTAAAAATCAAGGGCTACCAACACTCCTACCCCCACACGTAAACTATTTTTCTTGTTGTTGAAATAGTTACTGCTTCAAAAAGCACAGACATCATTATGAGTAGAAATGGTCACTTTTGATACTATTTAATCCTGTTCATATAATATTTATAGCAAATTTTAAAAAGATAACACATAGCTCCCAAACTGTCACAAGTTTATTTTTGTGCTAATAAATTCAGCACTAAGATGGGCTCTTAACTACAGGAAACAAAGATTGGCTCTCAACTGGGCAGGGAGCAATCCATTGTTTTTATCACACCAGATCAAGAGATTTCACTACCAAGGACGAAACATTCATGAAATGTATTTTGCTACTGAAAATATAGTCATGTCACTGAACTAATAAAAGCGATTTCATTTCAGATGGATATCTGAAACTGTTCAAGTATTAATCCAGCTTTTAATCTAACATGATTTTCTAGATTGAAAACACAAAACACATCCTGTTTCTTAATCCCCTTCTTTCAAATTACAGTTTCAGTCAGGTAAATTCCTTTACTTTTTATTGGTGAACAGAAGCATGAAAATGAAGACTGAATTATATCTTACCTCATTGCCCAAAACATGTAAAGTGTCTAACTAGTATTTTAAAACTTCACCTGTTGACCTATTTCTGCCGGCTCCCCATTATTCACACTCACTCGCTGAGTAATTTGTGACTTAGGGAAGGGAGCTGTACACATCAGAGGGGGAGAGCCAAATGGGAGAATCCTGGAGGGGCAGGGAATAGAAGAGAGGAATATGTGGGCAGACTGACAATGGAGGCACCCTCAAAAGTTATCTGTGTTCTCTCTTCCCTACTCTCCTCAAAATGCCCCCTGCCCCATTCCAGGACTAAACGCTGAATCACTAGACTATGTAAATATTCTACGTTGTAAAGTTTTGTTATAAAACTATAAAAATAGCCATATGATGAAACATTTAAACAGCATAAAAATACCTCTCAACTTCTCTTTCTAGACCCTCAATTCCATTTGCATAGTCAACAGATTGTTTACCTTTCCAGAACCTTTCTCTGTGTATGTTAAGGAATCTTTGCTTTCTTCTCACGACAAACAAGCAAATAAAACTTATCCCAAACCAAATACAGGAGCATACTGCACTGCAGGACAATAAACCTTGTTTTTTTTGGTCTTTTTTACTGTGATCTCTCTCATACACATAGAAAAGGACATAATACAAAAAAAAAAAAAAAAAAAAGAGTTTACAAACTACCCAGGTAGTTACCCAGGTAACCATATGTAGTCAGCTGCCCATGGGCACTGACCAGTCAGGGACTTCTCTTGTTTCAATGGAGGCAACACTATCCTAGACTTTTATTTTTTTCAGTGGGAATAAAGTTTTATTGGAACACAGCCACACTCATTCATTTGCATATTTTAGGTGGGGGAGTTGTGACAGAGACTATGTGGCCTGCAAAGCCTGAGATATTTACTATCTGGCCCCTAACAGGAAAAGTTTGTTAACCCCTGGTCTAGACACTTATCACACTCTGTACCCCATTCTTCACCTTCTCCAACTCACGTGACAAATACCTCCACAATAGTTGGCTCCTCTCCCCATCTGGTGGGATTCTAGGCTTCTGCCTACCCACACTAATGCCCTGCCCCAGGGCAGAGAGGGTCTAATAGAACCCTGACTGGCCCACACCTGTGCCCCCAGCCCTGCCAACAATGAGAACGGCTCAGGGACAGGGTGTGAGCTTTTACCCTAGCCTTTTAAGGTAACTTTCTTGTATGTCTTCATAATTTTACCATTACTATATCTCCTAAAGAATATTTTTAGGTTTTTGTGTTTTGCTTTGGAAACTTTTATGAATGAAGTCATTCTGTATGTGCTAGGTTTTTAGTCATCCCATTTGTCACTAGTAGCTGTAGTCTGTGACTTTCACTGCTCTGTAGCATAATATCATATGACCACACCAGCTCGCTTTTCCATTCTCCTGCTGATGAACATCTGGGTTACGTCCAGGCATGCATGGACTATTACTAACAGGGCTGCTGTGAACATTCCTGTACATGTGCACAAATTTCTCTAAGGTCCTGGTTTCCCCATTTCCCCTCCAACTGGTTCCTTTCCAACTTGCTGGAAAACAAATTCCATAGGGGAAAGAACAGTGAAACAGACACTGGTTCTAGCTCTGCCTGTCCCTTAACCTTTCTGGTTATTTGTTTCCTAATATGTAAAATGGGGGAGGCGGGGTAGACTTGTTAATCCCTAAAAGACCATACAGGAGTGCCTGGTGGCTCAGTTGGTTAAGCATCTGCCTTCAGCTCAAGTCATGATCTCCAGGTCCTAGGACTGAGTCCCATGTCGGGCTCCCAGCTCAGTGGGGAGTCTGCTTCTCCCTCTCCCTCTACCCACCCCCCACCCTGTTCATACTCCCTCTCTTTTTCTCAAATAAACAAATATCTTAAAAAATAAAATAAAAATAAAATAAAAGGTTTGGAAATATTTTTATGCAAATTGGGAGCTAGTGATAACATGTGGATACTTGAGACAAAACGGACATGAAATTCTCACTTACCCCTTCCATATGCTCCTGCCTTCTCTCTGTGTTCCTTTCTTATTTTACTTCTATGAGTCTGTGCTACCTCCTGAGTACTTTTTTGGGGATTTTAATTTATCTTTATTTTTTTATTATGTTCAGTTAGCCATCGTATAGTACGTCATTAGCTTTTGACATAGTGTTCAATTATTCATTAGCTGCATGTAACAACCAGTGCTCATCTCAACACATGCCCTCCTAGTAATTTTTGTAACACAGTTTGGTTTACTTCTTTGCTCTGAATCTCTTTGAGTGAACTCTTAAACTCAGCTGATGAGACTTTTTTATTTCAATGTATTTTTCGTTCATAGATAGGCTCTTTGGTTATTTCCTGGGGATAACTGCTCACGATGTCTTATTTATGTCCTTAGTCATTCTGTGAGTGGTTCATTTTCTTTGAAAAATTACTTGTGAGATTTATAAGAGGCCTAGGATAAAATGTGTATTTTGAGAAAGGATTGTATGTTTGTTTCTGCCAGCTGTCTAGAGTACTACTGCTTTCGGTTAAACACAAATGCTCCCAGGGCAAAAGTATTAATAGTGTTCTCTGGTTCTCTCTGGATTCCAGCCTTTACAGTTTGGCCTGATAATTTATTCTTATATTTTCAGCATTTTGAAGCTTTTAGGGGAAATTTTAAAAACATATTTCAACTATGATTTTAACTGGTTTTTATCAGAAGACTTGGTCTAAATAAATTAGGTAACACATTAGTAGAGGTGGAATTTCTGAAAGTCATACTTCATAAATTATTTTGGCAACATTCCTAAATCAGTATAAAGACCTACTGTTTTTTGACAGCCGCACACCATTCCATACTTCAAGTATATTATAACTGATCTACCAAACACCTAATGATGGATATTTAAAATGACTTCATTTTGTCATTCTTAAATACTATATAAACATTCCTAAAAAATCATCTTTGTTCATTGTACAAGTATATCCTTAGAACAGATTTCTAGAAGTAAAACTGCGAGAGTAAAAAGATATGTCCAATTCACATTTTAATTAGCAATAATAAAATGTTGACGTTGAGCCACTTTACGTTCTTGAGAATACTGTTTCAGAACGCATATCTACATTATGGAAATTTATCCTTTGTCTCTTGTTACAATTTCTATTTACACAACTTGTCTTTTTATATAATTTATTTTGTCCAGAGAATCAAAGTTTTTAATGTATTGGTCTTTTCCTTTATGGTTCTATGCCCACTATGATATCTTACTCTCTATTGACCACATTAATATCTGTGTTCAATAAGCATTTAGTAAATTCACTTTCAAAATTAAAATGGTTGCAAAAAATTTCTTACAGAACCCTACAAAGTACAAATATTTACTATTTGGCCCTTTAAAAAATGAGTTTGCCTGGGATAGAGGAAAAAGTTAAATGACACACAAGGAAATAGACAAATCCACAAAAAGGGACAATTGGCCTGGCCTCCTCATTAGTATCATCGTAAGAAAGTAGGGAAAGGCATTATTCTAGATAAAAAGACCAATAAGACGTATAATAATCAAGTGCAAGTGTAAACTTTGACTAGATCCTGAAAAAAAGCATCTGTAAAAAACATTTTTGTGGTAATTGAAGATGTCTGAATACAGAAATAGTAAATAAGAGTAAGAGATTATTAATTTTCTAACTGTAATAATAGAATGGTGTGTTTACATAGGTGAATGTCCTTATTTTTTAGGCAATCCCTGCTAAAATACATAGGAGTGAAGTTATGATATTTGCAATTTTCAAATGGTTCTGCAAAAATGTACATACACACATGCATATGCATATAAAGCACAGATGAGGAAGACAAATTTTTTTCAAAAGTACAAATAGTTAAATTCACGTGGAGACTAGAGATAACTACAGTGCTATTCTTTGAACTTTTTGGAATACTTAAAAATTTTCATGAAAGGGGTGCCTGAGTGGCTCAGTTGTTAAGCATCTACCTTCGGCTGAGGTCATGATCCCAGAGTCCATCAGGCCCAGAGTCGCGCTCCCTGCTCAGCAGGGAGTCTACTTCTCCCTCTCCCCCTCCCCCTGCTCGTGTTCCCTCTACTGCTGTCTGTCAAATAAATAAATAAAACCTTTAAAACATATTTTATGAATGAAAAAAGGCAGGTTACAAAAGAACATGGATCTTATAATCACATTTCTATGTAAATTTGCATATATTCATAAAAAATCTACAAGAATATACATGTCAAAGTTGTTAAAATGGGTTATATCTCAGTAGTGGACTCATAAGTAATTATTAGCTTCTTTTTAATATTTCTTTGTACAGTTTGAGTATTCTACAGGGACTATGCATTACCTTCATACACTTTGAAAAAACCAAAAGCTCTTTTTCAGAGAGCTTTGTACGGAAAATTTGAGAGCAAACTGTTCATGTTTGGGACATGTTATGAGTCACTATATTTGATGCTCCTTTAAGAAATACTATGATCCTTGGGGCACCTGGGTGGCTCAGTGGATTAAGCCGCTGCCTTCGGCTCAGGTCATGATCTCAGGGTCCTGGGATCCAGTCCCGCATCGGGCTCTCTGCTCAGCAGGGAGCCTGCTTACCCCCACCCCACCCCCGCCCCCGCCTGACTCTCTGCCTACTGGTGATCTCTCTCTCTCTGTTAAATAAATAAAATCTTAAAAAAAAAAAAAAGAAAAGAAACTTTAAGAAATACTATGATCCTTAAGACCAGAAAGAAATATGTTTTCAAAAGTGAGCTTCATATATTTTATCTTATGAGTCTTATGAAATTTATAATCCTACTACAAAAAGGTATCATTTTTAGATAATACATTTATAAGTAATGTCATAATATTTTTTACAGAGGTATTAAAAAGGCAATGATCCTTTGACTTATCACTTTTTTTCTCAATCACTGTGTTGTTTACACATTAAGATCCTTTCTTTCAAGGTTCTTTGCATCTTTTAGAATAGCACTAACCCAAAAAAGCAAAAACAAAAAGCAAACATAGACACTAACTTTCAATCCTCTTTCCAGAGGTGGAACCATCATATAACGATTCCGTTCTTTGTCTTCAAATGAGTCGTCTTCATTGCAATCCAATGTTTTGTTCTAAGAAATTAAAAAAAAAAACACTAAAATGAAATTTTGAAATAAATTGAAAATTTATAAGATTAACAAAATACAATTAAAGTTTATCCAAAGGGCAGTTTTCCATGTTATACACCACTATATAAGAGACAGAAAATATGTATTTTCCCCATCACTTCTTGTAACTAGAAAAAACTACTAGTACTATTACCACTGACCTAACATTTATATACTGCTTCAAAAAGTACCAGCTTACTAAATTTTTATAAAAAATCCCACAACTAAAGAAAGTAAGAATGATTTTCATTTTATTAAGGAAAAACACAGACTCAGATATTTTTTGCAGATCTGAAACTCCAGGGGTATTATTTCCCTTCTGTCCAAGATCTTAAGACATTATTAACTATTACTTCTTTTAATAAAGCAGGTTCACTTCATTTTACTCCTTAATTAATCCAATGTTATCATGTTTATTGGTATAAAATGTGATTTTCAAAGCAATAATAAGTTAATCTACAGTGTTACTATCACTATACTCCAAATTTACATCAAAAGCATAGTCAATTTGTATAACATTTCCTGAAAGGGGATTCGATGTATAATTTTAAAAATTCAATCTGTGTATTTCTAAAGTTCAAAATGTTTACTGTAAGTATGAAATTATAAACATTGACACAGTGGGTCAAAAGCTTTAAAGCTTCAACTTTCTAAAATGGTTCTTGAAAAAAACCGTTCTTAAAGTAATATATATTAAGTATACAGAACTTACTGAATAGCTTACGTAGCCAAGATCTGTTATTGTAAACGAACTCAGGCAATCTGAATTCAAGGACTCCTGAAAAAGTAGCAGTACTTGTTCACTTCCAGTTCCTATAAAGTCATCTATCAGTACTGATCTAATTTTTTCCCACTTAGCAGCAACCTGAAAGAAAGAGAGTAGAAAAGAAAAACAAAACCAGACATGAAATAAACTCAATCCTTTTGGTGCATGTAGGTGTAATGTGTCCTCTTCAACCTTATAAACAGAATGAAAATGGTAAACATTAAAAACTAAAGATATTGGGGGATCAGACAACATAAAGAGTTATAACAGTTTTACAAACAGCAAGATACTGAAATTTAATGTTCTATCAATGTCTGTCCAGGGTCTGTCATATTTCTGCTTTCTATATTAAGATTTTATTATGATTTATAAATTCTAAACTTATGACTATTTTGGAAACTTTAGGTAATTAGAAGGTAGTGATAAACACTCAAAAATTCTAGAAGCAGAGTAACTTTTCTTAATACACTAAACTCTGGTAGAAGAAAACAAAGCCGATATTAGGGACACAGAATGGGAGGGATCCTATTAGTGAGGCACCTAGAACCATCCTAGCCAACTGGAATGATTTGATCAGTTTATACCAGAACAGGGGACCCCAAGTTTAAAACAGAAGACAAATTCGTAAAGGTCCATGAAGCTGAAAGCCTCCACATTGGTCCCCTGGAGAACTAATACCATGGGGACTAGCTTCTCCTTCTCGCTTAGACAGAAAAGCTAAAACTCCCACTCAGAATCCTGGAGGTAGCACAGATAGATGATAGCGGGTGGCACGTATTAGAGCAAGACTGTAAGTAAGACTTCAATCTATATAACCAAATATTAATCTTTCCTATATAAGGCTGATTTCCAAAGCCAGGATTTTTTATGTATGCAGGGAGAAAGCTTATTTGTATACCCACCCCCACCCCCACTCCCACCATGAGGATCAGGAATACAATGAACTAGCGAAGACATTAGAGGTATGAAATGTACTCAACGGTGGCACTTGGGTGGCTCGGTTGGCCGAACGCCCAACTCTTGATTTTGGCTTAAGTCATGATTTCAGGGTCATGAGATGGAGCCTGGCATTAGCTCTGCACTCAGTGGGGAGTATGTTTGTGATTTCTTTCCCTCTACTCCTCACCCCACTCTAATAAATTTTTTTAAGAAGAATGTGCTTGACAAGCAAACATGATAGAGCTATGTACTCATGTATGCACACACACACACACACATTTATAATCTATAGCTCTAGAATAGTGCTGTCCAGAATATAGGAGAGAGACAATGCAAGGCATATATATTTAATTTTAAATTTTCCAGTAGCCAATAAAAGAAAATTCTCTAGCAGCACTGAAAAGAAAAAGGTGAAATTTTATATTTAATTTGATGTGCTATATCCAAAAATTGCATCATTTCAATTTAATATTATCAATAAAATTATTAATTTGACATTTTCCTATCATTTTTTACTAAGCCTTTAAAATCTGGTGTGTATTTGACACCTATAGCACATTCCAATTCAGACCTGCCACATTCCAAATGTTGAATAACTACATGTGGCTAGATGCTATCATATTAGACAGCACACCTCTAGAACATACAAACCACTATCTGCAACATACCAATATCTGTTTTAGGTATATGATTCAGTTTTAAAATACCTGCTACATAGATTCTTGTCAAAACCTACAGAGACAATTTCTACTCAGGAGAGAAAGCCTAAGAGAAAAGTTAATCACGCATTTGTCTAACTCAGCTCTGTTTCAAGTTCTATCACTCTCTATCAAGTTCTATCAAACATTATACCTGGGGCTTTTATGAAGGACTGATCTGAGAACATGCTAACCTTGATTTTTAGTATTTATTCTAATTTATGCTTGTTTGCACTTTACCTGTCGTTTAAGCTGCCTTAATTCTCTTATAGAACGAGGTAGTAAAAGGATGGTTGGATGAATCCGTAGCCAACCCAAAGGAAGATTGTATCTATTGGTTTTTCCCATTTTGGAGCAAAACTGTTATCATAGACACCATTTTATTATTCAATAATGTTTTCACTTTATTATTCAAAACCTCTTACATAATACCACAAACAGTAAATCCCTCTCAGAACTCAATGTTAGAAAAAAAAACTTTGCCTTGACAGTATGTTCCAATCAGTTGTAAAACCTGCTATATTTGTTTTTTTGTCCTAACTACTAAACTAAGTATAATTCCTCAAAGGCAATCACTTCCCTTAACCCAGGTTTTCTGACATGGTCATCTCTCCTCCTCCTTAGTTTGTAGATTCTTAGCCTTTATTCCTGTTTTTAAACTAACTGCATATTTTACCTTAAGATATATATATTTCTTAAGTAGGTGAATATAAATTTAACACCAAGGTTAAGGCAAGAGCTGCAAAATTCCCAGAGTAGCAAGGTTACCAAAGGAATTCATGAGCACTTAATTTGTGGATATCAGGGTGTAATTCCAGAGCTTTTGATACAGGGCATTTGAAAACAGCTTAGACATACAGAATCCTGAAGAAGTAGCTTAAGAGGTCTGTCAGTAGGGACTTAGGTAAGTAACTTGTGCAAAGGATGATGGTGCATTGTAGATAAAGAAACCTAGAACACAGTTTCAAGGCAGGAAAGCCAACCAACAGTATACAGGCTCACTTCCAGAGTGGCACAGTATCCCTCTTTGGGTAATGTGTTAGCAGCAGAGCTTTACAGTGTCCAAGCAGGCGACCCACTTACAGTGTATAAGGACTATATTACACTGAATTAATGAGGCACAAGGGGACTGTTTTTCCTTATCCGGGTGAATAAGGGACTTCAAAGGTCCAAGTCAATGATGACAGTCCTAGCCCTTGTATAACATAATAGCTACTTACTGAGCTTCTCCTGTGTGCCAAGCACTGTGCAAGACACTTTACAATGTCATTTGCTTTAATTCTCTGCTCTCAGAGGCAGGATGATCCCAATTTCATTAAGACAGGAAAGGAGTTCACAAAAATTCAACACATTCCTTAAGGTAAGACTAGTAAGTGGCTCAGTTGGGATTTAAACCTAGGTTAAGTGTGCTCTTTCCATTTCCAGGACCCCAATAAGAATTATAGGCTATGCTAGATGTTTCCCTGCTACCATTTTGGGAAAGGAAAAGAGAGTACAGAAAGACAGAAAATGTTACTTTCCAAATAACCTTCAAATAAAAGTACAATATGCTTTTAAAAGATCGCTTTCAAAATAAAATAGGGTACTTTTAAATTACTTTTCTTTCAAAAATTTAAATTTACTTATTTATTTTAGAAAGAGAGAGCAAGTGCACACAGGGCGAGCAGCAGTGGGAGAGGAGAAAGAATCTTTTAAGCAGGCTTCATGCCCAGTGCAGAGCCTAACCCAGGGCTCAATCTCACGTCTCTGAGATCATGACCTGAGCCTAAATCAAGAGCTGCATGCTTAACTAACTAAGCCACCTGGGTACTCCTTTTGAGAATTTAAGTTCTGTATGTATTACACAGGTTAAATATCGTTACATAACCCCTATAAACACAAAGGTGATTTACAAGGCAAAGCCTGATAAAACACAATCTCAACCTGATACTTTCATACACACAAACAGAAACACACAAAGTAAGGATTCACCTAAAAAATGGATGGCCTGGTTGGGTACGAGTCCGACTCTTGATTTTGGCTCTGGTCATGATCTCAGGGTCCTAAGACAGAGCCTGGCATTGGACTCCACGCTCAGCACGAAGTCTGCTTGAGATTCTCTCTCTCCCTTGCCCTCTGTCCCTCCCTCCACTCACACACTCTAACTAAATAAAATCTTGGGGTGCCTGGGTGGCTCAGTCAGTTATAGTGTCTGCCTTCGGCTCAGGTCATGATCCCAGGGTCCTGGGATCAAGCAGTGAGTCCGTCTCCCTACTCAGTGGAGAGGCTGCTTCTGCTTCTCCCTCTCCCTCTGCCTGCCACTCTATGTGCTTGTGAGCTCTCTCTCTGTCAAATAAATAAACAAATAAAATCTTTAAACAAATTAGAAATAGTTATACTAAAAGACAAATAAATCTATAATAATTGTAGCTATATATTTATATATTTCCAAACTCAAAGGTTTTATGACTCAAAACGGGGCAAGGCAAAACCTTTACCAGGTAGTATTCAGATAACTTAAAGAAATAAGAATGATGCAATATATATGATTTTAAGTGCAGCACTAAAAATTGATTTGGATAATAAGACTCCAGGATAGGGGTGCATGGGTGACTCAAGTCATTTAAGTGTCTGCCTTCAGCTCAGGTCATGATCTTAGGGTCCTGGGACTGAGCCCCACATTGGGCTCCCTGCTCAGCAGGGAGTCTGCTTCACCCTTTTCCATCCCCACCCCACTGGTGCTTTCTCTTGCCATCTCTCTCCCCAAAAAATAAATATTTTTTAAAAAGACTCCAGGATACACTCTCTGAAACATATAAATGTGTAAAAGGTCTAAGGCTACACCAATGGAATGATTATAAGAATAAGTACTCTACCTGAAAGTTCTTTTTCCAAATGGCACAAGCATCACCAGACCTAAAGGATACGATGAAAAAGTCTCCTCTGCCTGAATCCATAAGTTGAACTGCACAAGGATCTCCAAATGGAAGCTGGCACACGCTTTTAGGAGTCCCATTTTGAAATAAAATCAGCTGATTCTTTCGAGTAAGGGCAATCAGAGACATTCTTAACTGATTGTTGACAATCTCAGTTGCACAGACATGCACATAAGTTATTACACTGGTATAAGCAGGAGGTATAATGTATGCATCACTTACTACTTCTTCATTTTCAAGGGAGTATACACAAAATTTGGTATTCCAAATTGCATAATCTGATTTTGAAAGCTTTTGAGTGGATCCTTCTTCAGATAAAAAACATGTCTTCGGTCCTAATAAAACCATACCTAGATTTTCAATCTCCCCTGCCCACTCAACAGAGGAAAAATTAAGAGACACAGTAGTAACTTTGCCTGTTTGGGAAGAGATACAGTAGAATGTTTTGACATGTCTCCATAAAACGAACGGACCATTAAGGACCCTTACACCATCCTTCAACTCATGGCTTAGTCTAAAGCTCAAACGCTTTTCGAATTTATTGGTACTGTGAAGAAATAGAAGAAAATATGTGAAGATGTTATTCTTTTTATTGCATTGTATCATAATATAAGGGAGATTAATTCCAGTTCTGAAATCTGACACACAGTTGCAACACATAATTTTTAAATGAGAGTTTTCTTCCTTTAGCATAAAGGATCCAGTGGACTTCTGAACAAATGCTCTTGTTCTTCTGTCAAACACCATTCTCCTGACATGTAATACAGGTGTTTTTGCAGGCCCTTTACCTGCAAAATGTCCCTCAGACAGCCGAAAAATAAGGACTTCCCCATTATAACACAAGAGCATTTCTTGTTCCTTAGATGACACGGCTTGTTTGCTAGACATTCCACAATATCAAGTCTTTGTGTTGGTCCAATTTTCGAATTCAAATGGATTCCAGTTGATGCTTTTAAACCTAAAAATGTAATGAGAAAAACTACCATCAAGAAAGCAGTTGAAAACACATTTCTGCTAGAGAACTATTAAGTTTTATGAACATTTTAAAGCTTTTTATGCCATCTTAATAATGTTATACTTATCAAAAAACTACATCCCAAATATCATCTTTGTACAGTTAAAAAACAGAGTTTGCAAACAATGCAAATAACCACATCACAAAAGATAACTGAATGTGTTAACAGCATCTATTAAAAGTGGTGGGTGGTCTGCTGAAAGTGCCTGAAGACGGTTTTCTGGTTTAGGGGATTTCTTAAGGGTTCCACTTCTGTCTCTCTTTTAAACCTACCAACCTAATCTAGTTTTCCCATTTTCTTCCAACCCCACCCCCCTGCCATTTTCTACTCTGTTGACTCAAACCTGTTTTTCTCTCACCCTTACACCCTCAACAATGACAACTGAGTAGTCAACAACTCAGATTGACTGCTACCACAACCCAGGCACTTGGGGGTCCTGCTTTCCTGAAACAGGAGCTCATACAGACTCTATGGCCAAAATGAAAGAAAGAAAAACAAAGGATTCTATGCTATAGTTTAAAAAAAAATCTCCATAGGAGTAACAGAAATAAATATTAAATCATATTCTGCAAAAACAGTGCAGCTTTGGGACTTTAAGTCATTATTCCTCTTACTAGAGGTATGACTTTGGCCAAGTTACTTAGTCCCTCTATGCCTCATATCCACCTATAATGGGGTGAAGTACTACCCTACAAGGTATTGAAATTAACTAAAATAACCCACTTAAAATAGAACCTGACACACACATATATATAAGGTGCTTGATAAAGCTTAGCTGCTACAGTTGTCCTTATCATCACCATGGCCAGCTCTGGTTTATATAGTATCCAACCTTTGAAACGTCAGTACAGTTGCATACTTAAGTTTGTGAATGCTGAAAGGTCCCTCTCCACTATAGATAACTCTAACTCACATTCTTTCTTTTCTCCTACTTGTGGATCATTTACACCAGAAAATTCAACTATTTCAGAAAACTACATCATTTGTAATTAAGTAATGTTTTCCTCTGCTGAATGAGAAACTGCAAAGGCTTAGGTTTTGTTCTTTTATTATAAAAATCTACCAAGAGTCCAATTAGAAAAAAGTTACCACTGAACCATCTACAAATTTAACTTAATGTAGCATTTTGTAGAAATGATTTTAATTTAGAGGCAATTCTATTAAAATGCAGACTCGATCAGTCAGCATCTACTTTCAAACTGGAGATTCTGTGGCTTATTGTCTAATTTCCAAATACATCATTTGTTGTGGTTTTTTAATTAAGATTTTTTATTTATTTGACAGCGAGAGAGGGAACACGAGCAGGGGGAGTGAGAGAGGGACAAGCAGGCTTCCCGCTGGGCAGGGAGACCGATGTGGGGCTCGATCCCAGGACGCTGGGATCATGACTTGAGCCAAAGGCAGACGCTTAACAACTGAGCCACCCAGATGCCCCCATTTGTTGTAGTTTTAAACAATGTTCACAAATTATTTGAAATTCCTTCCATCAATTAATTCTTCTCTCCTTGAATGAGGGCTGGTCATTATGATTCACTTCTAGCCAACAGAATACAACAGAAGGGACAACGTGAGACTTCCAAGACTGGGTCATAGAACATTGTGGCTTCCTTGATGACTTGATCCTTGGATCACCTGCAAGGAGGAAAGCCACCTGCTAAATAATTAAGACACTCAGGCAGCCCCATGGAGATGTGTACACAGCAAGGAACTATAGCTTCCTGCCAATGGTCAGCAAGAGACTGGGGCCTTTTAACAACAGCCATGTGAGGGAGACTTCTTGGGATTAGATCTTCGATCTCCAGTCAAGCCTGCAGATGATTCAGCCCCCTGGAGAGCTCCTGAATCAGAAGAACCAAGCTAAGCTGCTCCCAAATTCTTGATCCTCGGTAATTTTGAGATATGTTTGTTGTTTTAAGCTGCTAAATTTGGGAATTATTTGTTATACAGTAACAGATAAATACATTTCTCTATGGTAATTTGTTTAAGTTGATGATACGGTTTTTGAGAATTTCACGAAACCTATTACTTGAAGCAACTGGAGAAACTGTATCATAATACAAACTAGCAGAAGTCACTGGCTTACTGGTTTGTTGTCAGGCAATTATTGCAAAGATCTGGGACAACAGGTATCATAAAGTAGTCTCAGCTTAATGAGTAAAGAAGATAAGTAGATAAATCAAAGGTGTGGCTTTTACTTATGAAACTATCTTTTAGTTTAAAGGTAATACTGTATTACAACAAAATGTATGAATAATAATTTATTTAAAATTTCTCACAGATATGTCAGGTCTCTTAGATTTCTAAAAGAAATTTCCTTTTTCAGCATTAAATGATACATTGTCCTTTTAGCATTAAAATGATATAATCTGGGGCACCTGGGAGGCTCAGTCAATTGAGAGTCTGTCTTCGGCCCAGGTCATGATCCCAGGGTCCTGGATTGAGCACCGCATGGGGCTCCCTGTTCAGCAGGGATCCTGCTTCTCCCTCTGCCCCTCCCCCTGCCCATGCTTTCTCTCTCTAATAAATAAAGAAAAATCTTAAATAAAATAAAATAAAATTCTATAATCTGAGGTAAGTGTATAAGAACGTGTCTTTTACTACCTATTTGCTTTTCATATTTCTTAAGTACTAAAAACAACCAAAAGTAACCTCTATACAGAAAAGGATTTTGGAAGAAATGTGTGAGACCCTTAATAGAGAGATAAGGAATAACATAACAGAGATAAAGGGCTCAATAAACGAAATGAGAAACACACTTGACAAAATAAACAGCAGGCTGGAAGAAGCAGAGGAAAGAATTAGTGACCTAGAAGGCAGAGTAATGGAAATTAATCAAGCTGAACAAAAGAAAGAAAAAAGAATTCTGCAAAACAAGAACAGACTTGGGGAACTCAGTGACCCCAATCAAACATAATAACATTTGTTATTTTACTATTAAATGTCACAACTAATGTTTAATCAACGCAATGCTCTGGTTCACCAGTATCTGAATATGACAGAAGGAGAATCTGATTGCTAAAAGGTTAGCAGAATATCCCCCTTTACTAAACTCTAGAGTATGTACTGTTGCACCTTGATAAAGTTATGACTTAAGAAAATCAGACTCCTAACACTCTCTTCTTTCAATGCTACCAGCAAATATCTTAACTTAGAAACTACTATCTTCCAACTCTGTGCCAACTACCACTACAGTACTTCAGGCTTTCAACTCTCACTGAGGCTGACGTAAAAGCTTCTTAAATTGATTTTCCTTTCTCTAGGCTCTCCCCTCCAACTTAGCAATTTATTTATGCTACCTCACTTACTGTTCTAAAACACAAACTTGATCTGGTAACTGTCCCCTACCTCAAAAACCTTGCATGGACCCTCTCCCCCTTCTCAACAGATATATATGTGAATTACTTCCTGGAAAGATTAGATGCTAAACACTGTGAACTGAACATACGAATGACACAGAGACAAAAGACTGCAACCCATTGTTATAAAGTTTATCATGGCATTCAAAGCCCTGTTATAATCCTAACCCAATATACTTGCAGCATGAGCTCTAGGCAAAATGCAAACTTATTCTCATGGATTTAGGTTCAAATAGATTTAAATGACTGTTTTATGAAAGGTCTTTATTTTTAAATACTAGTGCAAAACCATGCACATTTTAAATATAAGTTATTTAAAATTGATCACCTTCAGAGTTAAAAATTAGAAGTCAATATATTTACTTACGAAGAAAAATTTTTTTCCTCAAACTTTCTATAATCTCAAGGCTTACTGAATTTGCATACCTGTGTACATTTTATTTTATACTGATGCAACATCTGTTTTAAGAGTAAGAGTTCTTAGCATATGTTCATTAAAAAAACCTTTGAGCCTATGGAATAAATGCTGATTTTATTTTTTTAGATAAAAACAGTATGGAAACAAGTGAGACTAAGGTCAATTTAGAGGTTCTAAGACCACCATAAACAAGCCCTGATTAATCAAACCCTGATTATCAGGGCACCAGACTTACTATTCCAGTCTATTGGTCATCTGACTTTTTACTTATCCTTACAACAGTGGCTTACACCTTTACGACAGAAAACAAACAAACAGGTAACTCAAACCGGTTAAGTTTTACCTCCTATTGCAGCTAATGGGGTGGGGAAGGGGTTGGAAGATTATTTATAAAATACTACATAATTAAATTGAGTTTTTCCTGTTCTGTATTACCATACATCATAGGTGATTGTACATATTTTGTACATAAAAAGAAAATACATGAGTATACTGGGGAAATAATACATGCTAACAGAAATATAGTAGATTGGCAATAAATCATCACTCTCATCCACTCTTCCCTACCAGCCTTCTGTCAAATAAACAATGATCCTTTTAAATGCTAATAAATTCCTCTGGGTGTCATAAATTTCAGAACTCTTCAAATGAACTACCTGTCTGGTGAGGAAGATCCAAAAAGAGCACTATATTATCTGCAGATAAAATCTAAAAATGTCTCTAAGAAACTGTATCAAGCGTGAGCAATAGAAAGTATCTTTGGAAAAAAAGGTAGAATTAAGATACTCAAATAAAAATTTCAAAAAAACCTAAGACCTCAAAACCTCAAAAGAAAACCTAAGAATATTAAACATTTTACAAGCATAATACGGATAGATGTACTTTTCACAACCTTTAGGACATTATTTACCTAAGTAAATTAACTTGGCTACAAAGTAGGTCTGCTGATAAAAACGTTTTTCTACCTATATAACTGGAAATCATTTGTTGGAGCCTACCCAGAATCAAGTTCCATTTTCCCTTTTCCAACAACGCTTAGGGTATCTGAGAAGTAGGTGAACACAGGGGAATGGTGATGCACTAAGAGAATTAGGAAAGACTACATTAAAGGTTTTCTGTGTCATCCTAAGGACTTCTCACTTTATCTGAACAGTGATACATCACTGAAAGATTTCAAAGACAGAAATCACAGGACTGTACTTCTGAATGACAAAGATCCTGGTGACAGTGTTGAAGATGGGGGTAAGGTGAGAATGGAGGCAGAGCCCATCAATTAGGAGATAATTATGAGTTCTTAATTAAAAGATGTGCCTTTGGAAGGCAACTTGGCAAGTCACCTGAAATACATATATCCAGCAATTTCATTTCTAGATATGAACCCAGAGAAACAATCTTACATACTAATGTACAAAGACATTGCTCTAGAATGTTCATTGTGCTGTTGTTCGTAACAGCAAAAAAGAAACTTCAATGACCATCAATAGAGGAATGAACAAATACAAATGTAATATCATACTACAGTTAAAAATGAATCAGATCGGGGCACCAGTGGGTTAAGCCTCTGCCTTTGGCTCAGGTCATGATCTCAAGGTCCTAGGATCAAGCCCCACATCAGGCTCTTTGCTTGGGAGGGAGCCTGCTTCCCCCTCTCTCTCTGCCTGCCTCTCTGCCTACTTGTGATCTCTGTCTGTCAAATAAATAAATAAAAATCTTTAAAAAAAATGAATCAGATCTATGTATATACCACCATGGATTAATTTCAAAAATCAAATGAAAAAAAAACTGAGTTGCAGAAAAATGTATTCTGTGGTACATTATGTATCTAAATCAAAACACATAAAACGACATTACATATTTTCTGTTTACCTACAAAGGCTACATTCCCTGAGTGCTTCTCTGCCAGGTACTATTCTAAGCACTTTGGACTCATTTATTTCTCACTACATTCTTATGCTATAGGCAATGTTATCCCATTCTACAGATGGGGAAATTGAGGCATGGAGTTTAAGAATCTTCTCAAAGGCCTAAAAATAGGAAGTGACAGAGCCAGGATTCAAAACCAGGCAGCTTTGTCCAAAATTTAAAGAGCAAAGATTCTGTAAAGATTCATGCCAAATTCCAATGACTATTTATTCTGGAGAAGGGGAGAGATATCAGGTAGGGGAGTGGAGCCAGAAGGAGACTTCAGCTAGAGCTGCAATGTTGTTTTTTAACAATGTATTCAATATTTTTAAACAATATGTCCATTTCCCCCCATAAAAATCTGTAGCATATTAAAAAAAGTCTCGGCCAAAGATGCTAAAGTGTCAATCACGGTTGACTGCAGACGGTGAAAATATGGGGACTTTTCTTCCTGCAATTTCTCTGTAGTTTTCATTATCTTCCAGTTTTTTTTTAAAAGCCTGTATTGAATCGTTTGAATGCAAAACGACTTCCTTTCACTACTTTAGCCAACAACTACAAAATTGTTCCAGTGCCTTATAAACCTACATCTTTCTGAAGTTTGGCACTTAATGTCATTTTGCACTGGATAACTGTCAGAGGGGCCCCCCTGTGCGTTGCAGGCTATTTAGCGATACCTACTAGTTGCCAGTATTAGGCCCCATCCCGGTTGTGCCAACCAAAAACATCTCCAGACACTGCCAAATGTCCCCTGCGAGACAAAACTGCCCCAAGTTAAGAACTACCCCAGTTCATAAACTTTTAAGATGCTTTGAACCTTTTAAGTTTATATAACTGCTTTAGTTTAAGGATTTCAAAAACATGATCCTTGTTAAGTTTCTCACACTCCAAGCGGGAAAGATGCGGCGAGGGTGAAGAAAGGTTCAAGCGAAATAATCCTATACAGCAAGGACATGATGAACATAGGCCGCGGCACACTCGTTTCCATCCCCTTATTCCGCAAAGACGGGAACCAACCCAGCTCTGCCGCCCAGCCCCGCGAAGGCCAGGTAGGGGTAAGGGACGACTGGCCAGCCCTACCTCACTGCGCGAGGCCCTGCGTCCCAGAGCTGCCACTTTCCCGACTCCCTACGCGGGCGCGGGATCCCTCCGCTCCAAACCTCCCGCCCGCGCGCTGCATCCTGGGAGATCCGGGCTGGAGGCTGCGTCGAAAGCGGGGGGGGCGGAGCCTGCCGAACCTTCCCGGATACGGTTGCCAAGGGAGGCTGAGGGGGCGGGGCCTCCAGGGAATGTTGTGAAAGCGAAGAGCAGGCGGAGCTTGTTCGGGCGGTGCTCCGCGCGGGAAGCTCCCGTGATCCGGCGGTAGGCGGAGGCGGGCCCGCAGTGCAGGGGACGTCGGGGGAGCGGAGCCCAAAGGAGAAGCTAATGGAAAGCCAGGCTGGGGCCTGGTTCCGCCTCCAGACCCAGGCGGCCACAGTGGATTGGACAACGCAGCGACGCTTCCGCCCGCCTCCCGGTGTCACGCGACCGTCTCCACCTCCCGCCCTTCCCTCTTTACCTCCCGCCCTTCCCTCTTTACCTCCCGGCCCGCCTGGCCAGTGATGAGATATTCGGACAGGTGGAGAAGTGGCCACGGCGATCAAAATCACGTCCACGACCGCGACCATGGCCGAGGTGAGGAGGCACCCACGCCGCTGCCGGCCCTCCCGGCAGACCCGGAAGCTTCCTCTGAAGCCCGGGGGCTCTGCGCCCAGGTGTAGGTGGGTTGGGCTGAAGGGAAGCGGGGTGGTGCGCCTGGTGTCTAAGCGTCCCTTCGTATCTCCCTTTCAGTATCACGCCCAGAATAAAGCCAAGCTCATCTCTGAGACCCGACGGAGATTCGAAGCCGAATACGTGACAGGTGGGTACCGCGTTCTCGCTGTTGAGGCAGGTGTGCATGAGCGTCCCCAACTTTCCAAAGGTGTTTGCAGGTGTCTTTGGGAGGCTTTAGGGACCATTTCGACCCTCACAGTAATGATGCCCTGCACGTTTCCAAGGTTTTCTTTAACATAACACGCCATGCATACTGCTCCCAACTGGTCAGGTGATACGCCCGTTGCTTCCTAAAGGGTTAATGTAAGTTGGAAATTGGTCAGTTTCTAGCATCTCGAGTTCGTGGAACTTGAAGGACACTTTCAAGGCCCATGGTACAGGTGACACTGCCCAGTGCACGGTTTTCTGCTGACCTTTCACCGGCAACAATAGAGAAAAAGAATCTGGAAACCGCCATAATGCTATTCACGTGTGCTTAATTGGGGATACAAATTCCTTGGATATTTTACATAATTCCACTTCATACAACCCAGTATGCTACCCACGGAGTAGGCTTTCCAGGGCTGGAACAAGTTCTCTTTCATCCCACACTGTACCTAGACAAAGTACCTGTGAGTCCAGAATTGATTTATTGGTTGAACATTATGTGTTCATATGGTTGAACAGATGTCCCAGATACTTGAAACTGATGATTTAATCCTTGTACAGTAGTTTTTGAAACCTGCAGGGTGATTTTATCATAAATATGAAATATTGAATCCTGGCCCTGCCACTTAATAGCTTAGTTGTCTTTTCTAAGCCCTGTTTCCTTATCTGTGAAATATGAATAATTAGGTTAAGAGGATTAACTGAAAAAACACAGATCAAACTTTCTAGCATGGGGTTAACCTATTGTAGGCTCTCAATGAATATTTTGTCCCAGGTTGATTTGGTTGCTGTGGAAGGGTTTAAGCTTCTGCATCTTGAATTCAGTGCCCTGTAGAGATTCTCTGCAACTTTAAACTGCCCTAGATTAAATGTCAATGATGACCTAGAACAAGTAAGGAAATGTGTTCCAAATAACCTGGTCAGTAAATCTGTTCATCCTCCCTGTCAATTTTCTTCCCATCCCAAACTTTGCACCAGAGAGTTGCAAAAGCACTTGATTTCACATTTAGCCCAGAGATCCCATTTAAATAATATAGGTGGTTCCAGTAAAAAGATAATTCTGAGATTGCTTTCTATAGAAATGTTCTTATAGGTACATGGTTTATAGTATTTTAAGAACCCAGAACCTGACCTAAGGGGCTAGTGTCTTCCCATTAGTCGGGTACTCATGCCCAATGGAGGAAGCAGGATATATGTATACATATGTGTGTGTGTGTGTAGTTATACAAGTTTAGCAATAGATAAGATTTTAAAAGTTATCTTGGTCCAGCCTTCTCTTTAAAATGAAGAAAGTAAGATCTAGAGAGATTAAGTGATTCACTCTGAATCCTTGGTGTTAATGGCTAGGCCTTGGGCTAGTTTTCTGAATTTCACTATAGTGAAAATCTTTTGGCAACACCATCATGTTGCCTTAGATCATGTCACTCCCCAACTTAAAACTCTTCAATACGTTCTCACTGTGTCTAGAATAAAAATCTCAATTCTTAAAATTTTTTAAAGGATTTTATTTATTTATTTGACAGAGATCACAAGTAGGCAGAGAGAGAGAGGAGGAGGAGGAAGCAGGCTCCCTGCCTAGCAGAGAGCCCGATGCAGGACTTGATTGCAGGACTCTGAGATCATGACCTGAGTCGAAGGCAGAGGCTTAACCCAGTGAGCAACCCAGGCGCCAAAAATCTCAATTCTTTATGGTGGCCTACAGTGCAGGGCCATATATGCTGAAGCTCATGCCCACCCCTTACATCCTAATTTGTAACCACCCTCTTCGCTTAGTACAGATTTCACCACTGCCCACAGTAAGAAACATATCACACATTGCAACACATAGCAATCCCTCACACACTTACACATGCACACATAACTGGAACAAAAGTTCCTTAAAGAATATTTATTCAGAAAACCCATGACCCCTGTTGCAGTGACCCACAAAATTGACATCACATCCTACATGACCCAAGGTTTGAAAAACATGACCAGCCACACTGCTTCTTTTATGTTCTTCAAACAGACTGAATCTGTTTTTATCTTGGGACCTTTCCACTTCTCTTTGTTTGGGAGGCTCTTGCCCAGATAATGTTCATGGCTTAGGTCCTTTTTTTCTTTTCCATCTTGGTTTAAATGGATCTCAGAGGCCTTTGCTGATTACTGAATAGCCTCCCTGTCTTGTTTGTTTTGTCCCCTTTACAGCTCTTACCATAACCGGTAATTAACGTGTTCATTTGTTTACTTATTGTTCATTTCCTCCAGTAAAATGTATATGGGTCTGGGGCAGCCAGGGCAAGGACTGACTCACTTCTGTATACTTAGCACAGTTTTCAATATATACTTAATATAGCAATGCTTAAATATATACATAGGAAGATTAATCTGAGTCTGCTTTATGAGTTGTCCTAATTGGTTCCCCATCCCATCTCCCCACCCCCCACAAAGTCTGGCAAAGAGCAGCCCTCGCAATATGTTTCATAAAGACAAGCATTATTTCCAAGTAGAGCACTCTGGCATTAGGTATAGAGAGGGTTTTGTCGTTAAATATACACACTTGGGTTCATGTGAATGGGTTACCTGCACAGCTGTTGTAAATACTAATTTAATTAATTTAAAGACTTGAATGGGAAAGGAAAAACCTGCGAAGACTTTTCTACCTTGTTTCCTGAGATACTGCATCAGGTAAAGGTAAAGTAGGAAAGTGGTAAAAAGGGATTTTTGGTCTGCCTGTATTCACCCTTTCAAGTTTACTTTTTAGAAATTGACTCAAGTGCTTAGAGAACCTGCACTTTCCTAATTCCTCTTTCATTTCACCCGTTCTGTTGTCACTAACAATATTTTGTTTCAAAAGATGCTTAAGGCTGACTTAAGCAAACAAACATGACGTTTTTCCTAAAAGAAAATATTATCTGCAAATACATCACTTTAAGCATTGGCTATACTCCAGAAACTCGTTTGGAGATAGGTTCTTTTGAATTCCAAGCACAATTTTGTTTCCATAGGAATTAAGTTGCCAATTATGGATAGATTTGTAGCTGTCAGAAAGAATAAAAGTTCATAATTGTTTTATGCATTACAAGTGGTCCTTTTTTCCTCACTGTTTCTGTGAGAAATTCCATGCTGAGTCTCAAATGAGAAACATTTCCCGTTCTCTCTTCCTCCTTCTGGAGGCCAAGGCAAAAGCCTACTCCCTTGTGACAGTAATTTATTTGGTTCCTCAAATACTCATTATGTGCTTAATTCTGAGAAGCAGTGTGTCCTTATTAGAGAAAGAACTGAAGAAGAATAGAGCCACTTCCTGAACTACTACACTCTAGTAGAGGCATTAAGACAGAGCTAACTATTAGAATTCAGGCAAATTGTATCAAGAGGAATAAGTGCTAAAATCATTTTTGTAGAAGTCAAAGACAAGGAAAAAAATCACATATGGTTGGGGTGATTGGGTTAGCACCAAGTGGGAAAACAGAAAAGGTGGAACTTTGGAAAATGGTAGAACTTGGGCAGGTAGAGGATGTGATCCAGATGGATCAAATAGTCTGAGCTAAGGCGCTGTAGTGAGAATGTACAGGGCATGTTCAGGAAGCCATGGGAAGTCCGCTTTGATGAGCTCTAAGAGGAGGGTAAGCACACCTGCTGAAACCAGTGGGCATGCAGTGTAGAGAGCTTTGAACAAAAACGATGTTTGTACTTTAGTGAGTTTGGAGAGCAGTTGAGGGATTGGTGTGTTATTTTAGGTTTGTTTCTTGACTTTACAAGTATATGAATTCATTTGAATAAATTTGGATGATACCAGAAAAGCCAGAAAAGTCCCCCATAAGCTAACCATCCAGAGATAGCTCTGCTAACAATGGAGGCATTTTTTTTTCCATATGGTTTTTTGTTTTATTCTTAATGGGCTCCACACCCAGCATTAAGCCCAGCAGGGGGCTTGAACTCACGATCTTGTGACTGAGACCTGAGCTGACATCCAGCTGCGACACTTAACCAACTGAGCCCCCAGGTGCCCTCTATATGTTTTTTTTTTTTCCCTGTATGTTAAAAAGTACTTAAAAGACTATCATGTATGTAATTTTAGGGCTTGCATTTTATACTTGACACGATCAAGTTTATTTTCCCTAGATTGATGAAGTAAATAGTGTTTTTCATTACTGTTTAATACTCAGCTCTGTAAAAAGAGAATTTTCTTTTAAATACTTCCTATTTGGATATTTGGATATTTATATTCCTTCCAGTTTTTTGTTAATACAGTTTTTTGTGCAGTAGTTCAGATTGTTTCCTTAAGATTCATGTCTAGAACCAGAATTATTGGTTTCAAGAGTGTGAATATTTTTAAGATACTTCATGTATGTGCTACCTTTTCCTCCCCAGAAGTTGCACCAAGCTTCATTCCCACCAGCACGTGTGATAATGTTAGTCTCACCACAGCCTTACCCACGTGTGGCGTCGTTACTCCTTAATTGATGGTTCTTTGTTTTAGTTTGCATCCTGGTTGCTAGTGAGAGTAAATTTCTTTTCAGATACTTACATCGGTTTGTAGTTCACTTTTTTTTTTCATTACTATGGCTTTTAAAATTGGTTTGGGCTTTTCTTATTTATGTCACTTTCACTTTTTTCATTTCTAAATTTTTTTTTATTGTGTGATGTTAGTCACTATAAAATACATCATTAGTTTTCAATGCAGTGTTCCAAGATTCATTGTTTATGTACAACACCCAGTGCTCCATACAATCCGTACCCTCCTTAATACCCATCACCGGGCTCACCCATCACCCCACTCCCCTCCCCTCTAAAACCCTCAGTTTGTTTCTCAAAGTCCACAGTCTGTCATGCTTTGTCTCCCCCTCCAATTTCCCCCAATTCACTTTTCCTTTCCTTCTCCTAAAGTCCTCCATGTTATTCCTTATGTTCCACAAGTAAGTCAAACCATATGATCATTGACTTTCTCTTCTTGACTTATTTCACTCAGCATAATCTCCTCCAGTCCCGTCATGTTGATACAAAAGTTGGGTATTCATTCTTTCTGATGGCTGAGTAATAGTTCATTGTATATATGGACCACATCTTCTTTATCCATTCGTCTGTTGAAGGGCATCTCAGCGCTTTCCACAGTTTGGCTATTGTGGACATTGCTGCTATGAACACTGGGGTACATATGGCCCTTCTTTTCACTCCATCTGCATCTTTGGGGTAAATTACCCAGTAGTGCAATTGCAGGGTCATAGGGTAGCTCTGTTTTTAATTTTTTGAGGAATCTCCACACTGTTTTCCAAAGTGGCTGCAACAACTTACATTCTCACCAACAGTGTAAGAGGGTTCCCCTTTCTCCACATCCTCTCCAACATTTGTTTTTTCCTGCCTTGTTCATCTTTGCCATTCTAATGCCTGGTGTAAGGTGGCATCTCAGTGTGGTTTTGATTTTTATCTCTCCGATGGCTAATGATGATGAACATTTTTTCATGTGTCTGTTAGCCATTTATCTTCATTGGAGCAGTGTCTGTTCATGTCTTTTGCCCATTTTTGACATGATTATCTGTTTTTTGGGTGTTGAGTTTGAGAAGTTCTTTATAGATCGTGAATATCAGCCCTTTATCTGTAGTGTCATTTGCAGATATCTCCTCCCATTCTGTGGGTTGCCTCTTTGTTTTGTTGACTGTCCTTTGCTGTGCAGAAGCTTTTGATCTTGATGAAGTCCCAAAAGTTCATTTATGCTTTCGTTTCCTTTGCCTTTAGAAACATGTCTTGAAAGTTTTTTCATGTTTCCAATTTATTCAAAACTATCCATTCCTTTGTGGTTTCTTTCATTGCCATTAAATAATTTTCTCTCATTTGATAATTTCCTTTTAATTTTTGCTTTTTCTTGGTTTATTATTTTTTACAATTTGAAATATCTTTTAAGTACAGATTGTATGAAACACGAATAAAGTGAACACCCATGTACTTAACACTGCCATTCAGGAGCAGTGGTGTGTCCTGCATTTGGTGTTACTCATTCTCTTGCTTTTCATTAGCTTTACTGCCTATGATGTATTCTTCACCAGTACTTTATTAAGTTTAGCTATTTTTGAACTTTAAGTGAAAGCTGAATGTAGGAGCACCTGGATGGCTCAGTGGGTTAAGCCTCTGCCTTCGGCTCAGGTCATGGTCTCAGGATCCTAGGATCGAGCCCTGCATCAGGCTTTCTGCTCAACAGGGAGTCTGCTTCCCCCTCTCTATCTCTGCCTGCCTCTCTGCCTGCTTATGATCTCTCTCTCTCAAATAAATAAATGAAATCTTAAAAAAAAAAAGCTGGTGGGGGGGCACCTGGGTGGCTCAGTGGGTTGAGGCCTCTGCCTTCAGCTCAGGTCATGATCCCAGGGTCCTGGGATCGAGCCCCGCATTGGGCTTCCTCCTCTCTCTCTCTGCCTGTTTCTCTGTCCACTTGTGATCTCCGTCTGTCAAATAAATAAATAAAAATCTTTAAAAAAAAAAAAAAAAAAGCTGGGGCACCTGGGTGGCTCAGTGGGTTAAGCCTCTGCCTTCGGCTCAGGTCATGGTCTCAGGGTCCTGGGATCGAGCCCCACATCGGGCTCTCTGCTCAGCGGGGAACCTGCTTCCCCCTCTCTCTCTGTCTGCCTCTCTGCCCACTTGTGATCTCTCTGTCAAATAAAAAAATAAAATCTTTAAAAAGAAAAAGCTGAATGTATTTTCCATGACTTGCTTCTGCTACTCAAGAGTCATTTGTATTGTCTAACATAAGTATAATTGATTGCTTTTGATAGCTGCATAGTAGTGCATGGAATGGAAATATTAGCTGGTGAATTTGGGGTTGTTTCTAGGCTTTGCTATTATGTGCAGTGCTGCTACAAACATTTTTAAACATGTCTGGTGCCTAGACTTTCTCTAGGGCAGTGGTTCTCAAAGTTGGTCCAGGAACTGTAGTTCCTTGATACCATTTCAAGGAGCTTGAGAGGTCAAAACAACTTTTATAACACCAAAGCATCATTTTCCTTTTTCACTGTCATTCTCTCACAAGCATACAATAGCATTTTCCAGAGGTTACCTGGCATGTGGTGATGTCATTGCTCTGACAGCCATTAGGATATGTGCTTATGTGTTCTCATGTTTAAAACTTTCCTTAGTTCTAATACCCAATAGAATAACTACTGGTAAATATAACCCATATAAACAAACAAACAAAAAAACCCTTTGGAGTCTTTAGTTATTTTTAAGAGTGTAAAAGGGGTCCTGAGAACAAGAAGTTTGAGGACTGCTGCTCTAGGATTTGCACCCAACAGTGAAATGTGTGGGTCATTGATGAGGCACGTGTTCAACTTTACTTGGTAATGCTGAACTGGTTCCCAAAATGATTATACCAGCTTTCATTTTAACCAGAGGTCCTTGTTTTTCCACACTTTAAAATTTGGTGGTGGTGGTGTTTCATTGTTTTGTTTTGTTTTTTTAATTTTTGCCCATCTGATTAAGGTGTAGGGATAACTCATTATGGTTTAAATTTGCATTGCTTTGAGTACCAGCGAGACTGATCATTTCTTCATATTTTTATGGACCATTTGGCTTCTGCTTCTGTGAAAATCACTCCTTCAACAGGCTATTGGCCCGTTGTTCCTCCATATAAATTATAGGATCAGCTTATCATGTTTCTGCAAAAATCCAACTGTTGTTGGAATTTTGAATGGAATTGTATTAAATCAGAAGACCACTTCTGGGAGGCTTGACATCATCAGGGCTGTGTCTTCCTAACCAAGAATCTGGGATATCTTTGCTAAACTCTTCCTTATAGAAAGATTTATAGTTTTCTCCGTAAAGGTTAACTCACTTTTGTTAAATTCATTCCTGGGTACTTACATGTTTTATTTTTGTGGTGGTTTAAATGGTATCTGTTCAGAAATTATTTTCTGATTGTTCGTGGTTAACAGAAAGTACATTTGACACTTTTACATTAATATTGAATCAAAAACCTTACCAGCTCTTACTAATTTTGATAATTTATCTCTAGATTAGTTTGGAATTTCTCTGTAGGCACTGACATCAGCTTGAAATAATGACAGTCTTCTATCTTCCCAGTTCTTACAACTTTAAATGCTTTTACTTTACACTGGCTGGACTTTAGAACACTGCTGAATTGAAGCAGTGAGAAAAGCCTACTTGTCTTGTTCCTGATCTTAGAAAGATAGCCCCAAACATGTCACCATCAAGTATGATCTCTGTAGATATACTTTATGAAAATGAAGAAGTTTCCATCTACTTCTGGTTTGTTCATTTGGGTTTTTGTTTGTTGTTTTTTTCCCCATCACTACTGATGGTTGAATTTCATTTACTAAATGTATTTTCTTCATGTGTTGAACACATTTATTGTATCTGATGAGACATTCACTTGTTTTTTTTTTCTTTTTTAATCTGTTAATATGGTAGCCTCTATTAATCAGGTTTTTTAAAATGCATTGCTGTTTTCAGTTAGCTCACATTTTGTCTAGGAGTTTTACATCTATATTCATAAATTAGCCTATAATTTTCCTTTCTTATACTTCTCTTATGCAATTTTGACATCAAGATCATGCAGTCTTCATAAAATGAGTTAAGAATGTTTCCTCTTTTCTACTCCATGAAAAATAGAGTCATTGTGTAGTTCTGACCTCATTCTCCATTGTCACCTCTCCCCCCATTTCTTACGGTTTTATATGTTAGTGTTTGTCTACTTACTATATAGTTACTAGTATCTTTACCATCCCTTCTTGAGTTTTGGATCTTGTATCTGGGATCATAATATTGTTTCATCTGAAGTATAACCTTTAGGTTATTCTTTAATGTCTTTCTTCTGTCTTCTTTTTTTCCCCATTAAGCAATTAACCTTGAAGAGTGCCTTCATTTTATTAGGACGAAGGAGACAAAGTGATTAGAGAAGTAGAAGAACCAGGATGATCTCAGAGAATTTCAGGGACAGGATGATTAGCAGTGATGGGAGGGAACCTCTGTAGGTAAAGGGTGCATAAAACGGGGATTGTCCTTATCAATTGCCCTCTCTGGAGAGGAAGAATAGAAGGAAAATGACATTTAAAGTGTAACTACACTATTGAATGTTTTACATAAGCTCTCTAGATCCACTCAGGCTTTATTCCTCTTTGTATCTGCAATACCTGTCTCCATTTTGAGCTAGCATATAGTGGGAGATCGTAAGTTAGTCCTCAGAGCTAATGAGTTATGTATTATCCTCCAATAGTGAAAGCCTTTAAAAGATAGGTAAACAGACACTTGCATTTTCTTAAATTTTGTTCCATCTTTAACATTCTCACAGTTAACCTTGTAAAGTTGTCATGATCAGAGCAAGAGGAAGAGATTTTAAGAGTTTATCAATTTTTGTCCTTGTTTTACCTATCTAAAAATACCAGCCCTCTGTCATAGAGACTATAAGGTTATAACTTTTTGATATTGTATTTTATTTTTTATTTAAATTCCATTCGTTACCATATAGTGTATTATTAGTTTCAGAGGTAGAGTTCAGTGATCCATCAGTATTATACCCAGTCCTCATTACATCACCCGGGTACCCTATCTCTTTACCCTCCTCCCCTCCAGCAACCCTCATTTGTTTCCTATGATTAAGAGTCTCCTATGTTTTGTCTCCCGCTCTGATTTTGTCTTGTTTTATTTTTCCCTCCCTTCCCCTATGATCTTTTGTTTTGTTTCTTTAATTCCACAGATGAGTGAGATCATATCATTGTCTTTCCCTGATTGACTTATTTTGCTTAGCATAATACCCTCTATTTCCTCCATGACATCGCAGATGGTAAGATTTCATTTTTTGATGTTTGAATAGTATTCCATTGTGTATATATACCACATCTTCTTTATCCATTCATGTAAGATTGTAACTTTACATGGTGACTTGAGTGGTAAATTGGTGATGGGATAGAGAATTGGTAGACCTGCTTATTTTTTAATCTTTATTCTCAGTAATGACTTTTATCAGTGCCTGGCAAATATTTTTTTTACTTACCTCTTTAAATTGTTGATACCTACTCTTCATATATGTTCATCCTGAATGTTAAGTGAGATATGCAACGTTAAAGAGTCTGTCAATAGTATACTGTCACTTCTTAGGATATCACCTTGTATTTAGTGAAGTGTTATTTAAATACAATGGAATATTACTCAGCCATCAAAAAGAATAAAATCTTGCATTTGCTACAACGTGGATGAAACTAGAGTGTATTATGCTGAGTGAAATAAGTCAAAGACAAATATCATATGATTTCACTCATATATGGAATTTAAGAAACAAAACAGATGGGGGCCCCTAGGGGGCTCAGTCAGTTAAGTATCTGCCTTCAGCTGACGTCATAATCCCAGAATCCTGGGATTGAGTTTACCATAAATATGGACAAATTTAATACTTATTAACAGAGCAGATTTTAAAAATCTTAATTGCATTCTACCTACAAGACACTAATGTAGAAAGGTTGAAAATAAGGAGATGGAAAAAAGTTTACAAAAACAAAGTGTACCAACCAAAAGTGATAGATATCTTGGCTGCACTTTTGTTAGACAAAATATTTAGAGTGAAAAACAGTACATGTAGAAAGGAATTCTACTGTTGATTAATGGAACTCTGAAAAGGTATAACATTTAGAACTAAGAACATAAGTATCTCACAGTATAGCCTTCACATATATAAAGCAAAAGCTCCCAAAATTATGAGAGAAATTCAAGAAATACACAAACATGTTGAAGATTTTAACAGACCTCTTTCAGAAATAGATAGAGCAAGCAGGCAAGAGATCCTTAAAATTTTGTTTTGTTAAGTAAACTCTACCAACATGGGGCTCCAACTCAGGACCCTGCGATCAAGAGTCTCCTGCTCTACTGACTGAGCCAACCAGGCTTCCCAAGATTTTAGATTCTAACACAGTGAACAGAGTTGATCAAAGATATATATGTATGTGTATATATGAATGTATAGTCCCTTCTCAACAAATTGGGAATATATATACTTTAGAAAATATATTTGTGCTCTTGGAGCTTTTGCAAACATTCACCACAATATTAAGTCATAAAAGAAGTCTCAGAAATTCCAGAGCAGCTACATCATACAAACCCATGTTTTCACACCACTAAGCAACCATATTAAAGTCACAATCCCGAGTTTTGGCACCAAAAAACAAAAACAAGTCAACCAGGTACTTAAATGTTAGGAAACTAAAATAACACACCTCTGAATAAGCCACAGGTTAACAACTTCCTTGTATTGTGTGTAATTCTTAGCTCTGCTAAATAACAATTGGGTTAAAGAGGAATATCACAATGGAAATTACTCGTTAAAGCTGAGCAACAGAATATCTATGGTTTTACATTCATTGATTAGAAAACAAGGCCCAAATTAAAATCAGCTAGAGATTGAATTCAAGGAGTTGCAAAATGAACATAAGTAAATAGAGAAAGTAGAAGGAAACAAATAGGAGCAGATATTCATGATATAGGAAAGAAGCTACTCAATGTAATAAACATAAACTGGTTTTTTGAAAGAACTAGTGAAACAGACAGGATAACTGATTAAGTGCAGAGAGAAAATGCAAAGACACAAGGAGCAAAAAAGCAGACCTAATTAAAGATGTGATAGAGATTATAAAAATCATAAAAGAATACAATCACCAGCTTTATCACAGTAAGTTATAAAGCTTAGATTAAGTGGAAAACTTAATGGAGAAGAGAAAAATCATCTCACATTGTCTCAATGAGAAGTAAAAAGCCTACCTGGATCAGTAACCATCAAAGAGACTGAGTCAGCAGCCACAGGTCCCTACCACTGTCCCCATTGCAGAAAGACGTGCACACAAATAAGGCCCAGGCAGTTGGCTAGTCCCAGGACACAAAAATGATAATCAGAAAATGTAGCAGAGGAGCTTACTACCTTGATAACATGCTTCTCAATGACATTTCTGAATAGGTCTGGTTCAACAATCAAAGCCACATACAAAAAGTAAACACTTAGAAGTCTTTCATCTCACGTGCCTCTTCTGCCCCTTCTCTTTTCTCTTTAGCTAACCATATTTGTTTTCTCTTTCTTTTTTTCTACACTTACTTGAGCAAATAGAAATATATATGCATTAACAAAATTAAATGAGGAAAAGCTTTTATCTCAATGAGGAAACCACACTGGCTATAATTCAACATTGTGTAAAGCAAACAAAACTTGGCGCAAACAAGGAAAACTTTCTTTGCTCTAAGTATATCTTCTAAAAACCTACAACAAATGGTACGTCTAACTGAAACTTCAAAATAACTCCCATAAAGTCATCTCCACTATCATTTCTAAAATTCTACAGTATATAAAATAACCTAGTTACCCATATGGCAAGGAAAATAAGAGGTATAAGGTTTGCCACTCATGTTATTATTGGCTCATATAGCAACACAATCTCTAAACTACTTCAATCTAATAGAAGAAATTTACATTTTTTTTTCTTTTATCAAGACAGTTGTGTTCCTAAAGAACATTGGAAGACCACCTGTATAAATAAATGGAGATACAGATCATCTAAGATAGAAAGCCCCTCCCCTCTCTAAACAAATCATAGGTCAGCAAAGTTTTCTTCTTGTACAGCCCTTGTCCTAAGAATGGTTTTTGTATTTTTAAAGGAAGGCTTAAAAAAAAGAAGAATCAACAACGGCAGCCATCTATGCCTTCAAAGTCTAAGACATTTAGATACTTACCATCTGGCCCTTGGCGGAAAGGTTTTCAACACCTGTAATAGACGGGTGGTTCTCTAAGTGTGATCCCTAGACTGGCACCCATCAACATCCTGTAGGAGCTTGTTACAAATGCAGATTTTTGGTTCCCATCCATGAATTAAGCACTCTGGGAGTGGGGCCGCGTAATCCCCTTTTAAACAAGCCCTCCTGGTGATTTTAACAGGCGCTCAAGTTTGAGAATCACTGCTGTAGCCTAGTGGCTTCATCCCATCTCAAAAGAGCACCTACCTCTTAGTCTTTCACCAGATGACATCACAGGAAAGTGGTAGTTTAGGGTAGGTTGTGGCCTACTACCATTCCCTTAAGGATGTCCTTCAGGGAGTGTTTTCTTATTTCAGCCTGATCACTCCTGACAGTAACACGGTCCAGCCGATAGAAATGGTCCGACGGGTACAGATGCTCTTCCAAGGCCTTGCCAAGACTTGAAGTGGATCAGTGCTCAAAGTCCTGCAGAAATAAGAGGGTTTAGGAGGTTTTAAATTACTATAATGTTTGATAGTTATATATTTGCTGCTTTTGAACATCACTACATTGTCTAGTTAGGAACTGTTCTCTAGTTTTCATTAACAGAATACTTCTGTATTTTTTCCAAACTTGATCTGAATTTTATTTAGGCACATTTACAATAACTACAGTATACTTCTAAGATTTTCTCAGTGGATTAGTAGGTCAATTAGAATTTAATCTTACATTCATGGATAGCATTCTACCTTATGTTAATGAAAATTCATTTATATAGTATTTAAAATTTTCAGAATGTTCTTGATCTTTGTAAGGCTGCGGGTAGGAAGACCTTATCTCCATTTTACAGAGAAGAGAATCAGGCCTAGATGACTTGCTCAGTACCTATAGATAGTAGCATGGGTCTTCTGATTCCATCACTCTGCCCCATATCCTGAATTTGGCTAGACGTTTTTTCATATTCATTACCTTTAAAATACAGTTCTGACCTGTTGGTAATTTCACCAGCCGACAAATATGGGGGAGAAAAAGTTAATAGTAAATTTCACCATTTTACAAATAAAAACTGTATTTATCCTGCAAAACTTAAAAATTTTTTGGAGTGTATATGTGAGAGACAGTATGAAGGGGTGCGAGTAAGGGTGTGTGTGTGTGTGTGTGTGTGTGTGCACGTACACAAGAGAAAGGATGAGAAGCTGAGAAAGAGAAGTCATCTTTACCCTGAAACATGTAGTACTGTCTTTCTGAGAGCTCAACCTCCATTGCCATTTATCTTTAGTTCTTTCTCTGCCAAATTCTAAACTTGATTGGTGGTGATCCACTGTGTGAGTATAGGACCTATCTACACAGCAAAATTCATATAAGAAATAAATAATGGAAAGACAGCGAACCATAAGTGAACATTAAGGTTTCTTACAAAGGAGTGGCCAAAATGAGCATTGAGCTCTTTGGAAGAGCTGCAGAGTTTAGGCTTAAAAAGCCATTACTTGAGATTAATGTTGGTTTGCGATGAAGTTTTCACTGGTTTTCCGCAAGACGAAAGTAGTGAGGATAAGGTATTACGAGAATGTAGGCATATAAATACCTGATCTCTTCCTCGTTTTTATGCTTTAATTATTGGAGAGGTAAAGTCTTTCAAAATGATGTCTTGAGTAGGTGGGAAGGGCAGAAGTGTACGTGCACAAACATGTGTTTGAAAGCTCTAGTTACCTTTCGAGTGTACCTCTTTAGTTTATTCCTATAATACCTGCATTTACCAGAGGACCAGTTTTCTGAAAACCACCTCATACTTTTGAGGGTTAAGTTGCCTGGGGGCCGTGCTTGAAAGCAGCAAATTGTTTCATTGGCCAAGCTTTCCTTTCCTTGAATGTTCAGCTGACTCTCTTTTTCTCTGTCTCTGTCTCTCTCCCTTTCTCCCCTCTCTCCACCTCTCTCCCCCTCCTTCTCCCCCCTTCAGCCCTCCTCACTGTCCTGACTTTCTTCCTGCCTCCCTCCCTCCCCACCACCATACAGACCTCCTCTCCAATCCTCTCCTCTGTCTTTTCCTCGCTCTCTCTTTCCCTGTCTATGTGTAGAGGGGCAAATGTTGAACAGGCATTTCATATATAAGCACAGGTCCTGACAATAACAGTAATTAGTCATTTTGATATAAATGGAGATTTCTAATTTCAAAGACTTGCATCCCTAAAAGCTATCCAAAAGCAGTTCGCTTTACATTTCGTAGTAACAGGCACTGTCTCTTTTATGGTATCCCTAGTGGTAATACCGGAAGTGGTTATAATGATAGTAACAACAGTCATGGTGTGTTCGTCTTACTATGGCTAATATTTATTTTTTACCACTTGCCATACATTGGTCTAGGTAAGTTGTTCTGAGTTTCGTCTTTGGACCCTGGGGGTTGCCCAGGATTCTGCAGGAGCCCGTGAGGTCAAAACTATTTTCATAATAATGCTAAGAAGCCATTTGCCTTTTTTTTTTTTTTTTAAATAATGCTGACATTTGAGCTGATTGCACAGAAACCAGAATGGGCAAAACTGCCAGCTCATCACTGGCTCATCAAGGCCAGTGGTCATAGTAGTCTTCACTGCGGCCACTCTCAGTTCAAAGCAACAAAAAAAGAAGCTGGTTTTATTTTAGAAAGCCCCTGATGAAGCAGTAAATTTTATTAAACCTTGACCCTTTATTACATGTCCTTTGAATGTTCTGTGTGACAGAATCGGGCAGTACACATGAAACACTTCTGTGTGCTTAAATTGCCAACTGAATTAGTCACGTTCTTCGTGGCCAGCAAACTGCGCTTATTCAGACTTCAGCATTTGGCAGAAATGTTCTTGAAAATGAAGGAGTCTAGCCTGTAAGTCCCAAGGACAGCACTGTATTGGCAGAGCGGAGAGTGGCCGGACTGGAGGGTGCTTTCCCAGGGCTCAGGTGCTCTCACGGGCCCTCCTGATGTGAAACAGTGTCCGCTCTTTCCTATCCAACTCATGTTTATAAATTAAAGAAAATTTTTACTTTACATATGTACTTTTGAGGAACAGAGCCAAAAAACATTTTCCAGGGTTTACCTGCTATAGAATCAGTCATCGTATAGATTAGAAAGGTAGAGCCCAGATATCCAAGGTAACACAATACCAAATGCATGATTCGTGGTCTAATCTTTTATTTGATCGTGCTTTAAACTTCCAAGTACTTTCATATATACCTTTCATATATACCTTTTCATCTGATCTTCACACAGCCCTGTGATTACCTAAAGCAGTTTAAAGATAAGGAAATTGAGGCTCAATGAGGCATCTTTGCAGTTTATATTTTCCTGCCTTGTTGGCTATTATCTCTGATGGCTTGAAATAAGGCGGAGCAAATAGGAGATAAAATCTATAAAACTTGGCATCTAACAAGATGCAAAAAAAAAAAAAAAAAAAAAAGGAGAAGAAGGAGCCAGGGAATTTTCTAAAGTTCCCACTTGGGCCCCTGGGAGGGTAGCATTAACTGAGAAAATGAAAATGGAGAAGGATTAGATTCAGTGATCCTGCAAGCCTTTTCATTGGCACTAGTATAACCTGCTTTGAAGGAGTCCTACATTGTATGTAGGCTGTACTGTTACACATTGTCCCTACATGGGAAGTTCGGGCACTCTGATTGAAGGGAAGACATGTGAAGTGCCTTAAGAAAGGCTTAGTTTACGTCCTGTAGCTGGTCACAGGAGGGAAGGAATTCCTTCTGGGCTGAAGGGAATTTGTGTGGAAGAGGAAGCATTTGAAAGAAGTCTTACATAATGGTAGAATTTGGATGTGCAGGGGTGCTTGTGACAAAACCAAGTTCACTTTTCACAAGAAAAATAAAGCAACATGTGGAAAGAGGAGTATCAAGTACCGTAGCTTATGTGTAAGCAGATAAGAAATTACTCTCGGAAACAGTTATTCCAATAAGTTATGGGATATATTGACTGCTACACACATGGTCAGTTTTCCATTTTGTACTTCATTTTTTTTTTCTTTTTTTTTTATTTCTTTTCAGCGTAACAGAATTCATTGTTTTTGCACCACACCCAGTGCTCCATGCAATGCGTGCCCTCCATAATACCCACCACCAGGCTCCCCCAACCTCCCACCCCCCACCCCTTCAAAACCCTCAGGTTGTTTTTCAGAGTCCATAGTCTCTCATGGTTCATCTCCCCTTCCAATTTCCCTCAACGCCCTTCTCCTCTCCATCTCCTCTTGTCCTCCATGCTATTTGTTATGCTCCACAAATTAGTGAAACCATATGATACTTGACTCTCTCTGCTCAACTTATTTCACTCAGCATAATCTCTTCCAGTCCCGTCCATGTTGCTACAAAAGTTGGGGATTCATCCTTTCTGATGGAGGCGTAATACTCCATAGTGTATATGGACCACATCTTCCTTACCCATTCATCCGTTGAAGGGCATCTTGGTTCTCTCCACAGTTTGGCGACCGTGGCCATTGCTGCTATGAACATTGGGGTACAGATGGCCCTTCTTTTCACTACATCTGTATCTTTGGGGTAAATACCCAGTAGTGCAATTGCAGGGTCATAGGGAAGCTCTATTTTTAATTTCTTAAGGAATCTCCACACTGTTCTCCAAAGTGGCTACACCAACTTGCATTCCCACCAACAGTGTAAGAGGGTTTAACTTTCTCCACATCCTCTCCAACACATGTTGTTTCCTGTCTTGCTAATTTTGGCCATTCTAACTGGTGTAAGGTGGTATCTCAACGTGGTTTTAATTTGAATCTCCCTGATGGCTAGTGATGATGAGCATTTTTTCATGTGTCTGATAACCATTTGTATGTCTTCATTGGAGAAGTGTCTGTTCATGTCTTCTGCCCATTTTTTGACATGATCATCTGTTTTGTGTGTGTTGAATTTGAGAAGTTCTTTATAGATCCTGGATATCAACCTTTTGTCTGCAATGTCATTTGCAAATATCTTCTCCCATTCCATGGGTTGCCTCTTTGTTTTGTTGACTGTTTCCTTTGCTGTGCAGAAGCTTGTATTTCATTTTTTTAAACTGACCTTGCCAGGGGCATGTGGGTGGCGCAGTCAGTTGGGCCTCTGACTCTTGGTTTTGGCTCAAGGTCGTGAGATTGAGCCCCAGGTCAGGCTCTGCACTCAGTGCAGAGTCTGCTTAGGACTCTCCCTGCCCCTTGCTCCTAAAATAAATAAATTTTTTTTTAAAAAATTAAGACGATTTTGCCAAACAGATGTCTTCTTAAGTAGAGCTTTTTTCTTTACATATAAGACTTCATTTTTTTCTGGACCAGGGTAAGGATTTCCAGTTGAGGCAACACAATCTTCCTAGATGTTGGTTTATAGTTTTAGTTAGGGTCATGCAAAATATGCTACTGTGGTTTTGGCCTGCCTAGGTGGCTCACATGGTTAAGTGTCTGCCTTTGGCTCAGGTTGTGATCTCCTGGTCCTAGAATCAAGCCCCACATGGTAGGACTCCCAGCTCAGCGGGAAGTCTGCTTCTCCCTCTCCCTCTGCTCCTCCACCATGTTCGTGCTCACTCTGTCTCTCTCAAATAAACAAATAAAAATTAAAAAAAAAATTTTTTTAATTTATTTGACAGAGATCACAAGTAGGCAGAGAGGCAGGCAGAGAGAGAGTGGGGAAAACAGGCTCCCCGCCGAGGAGAGAACCTGATGTGGGGCTCGATCCCAGGACCCTGGGATCATGACCTGAGCCAAAGACAGAGGGTTTAACCCACTGAGCCACCCAGGAGTCCCTAAACAAATAAAAATTTAAAAAAATATTTTACTGTGGTCTTATGTTTTAATTCTACTGTGGCTTATTTAAAGTAAGCTTGCCATCCTTGGATGACTTTATTCTCCTCTCAGTTAGAAATCCCATCAGTCCTTTACATTGTATTTTCATCTGAACTGCTTCCTTCAAGTAGCTCTCTTCTGTAGCTTTGCTTTGTCTTGCCTGAATTTTTCTCTCCCGGCATTGGTGTTACTGTTCACTGCAGAATTTATCTGACCTGGCTGTTTATTACTGTTTTCCCCAGATAAGCCAGATAAATATGATACACGTGATGTTGAAAGGCTACAACAAGATGATAACTGGGTTGAAAGTTACTTAATTTGGAGACATAATATTGTCGATGAAGCACTGAAGATGCTTGATGAGAGTTTTCAGTGGAGGAAAGAAATGTGCGTCAACGGTAAGACGTTAAATTTAACCTTGACCGTATACGGTCCCTTGCATAAATGTTAGTTTTACATTTATCAAATAGTGTGTTTGCAGATATTCTTGGTAATCGTCATAAACATCAAAATGTAACGTTTTATAAAAACCCACTGGGGCGCCTGGGTGGCTCAGTGGGTTAAGCCTCTGCCTTCAGCTCAGGTCATGATCCCAGGGTCCTGGGATCGAGCCCCGCATTGGGCTCTCTGCTCAGCGAGGAGCCTGCTTCCTCCTCTCTCTCTCTCTCTCTCTCTCTGCCTGCCTCTCTACCTACTTGCGATCTCTGTCAAATAAATAAATAAAATCTTTAAAAAAAATAAAAATAAAAACCCACTAACCCTTTGAAAGGAGCATCTTACAAATGTCTCCAACGTGGTATCATTCATAGGGAAATGCAATCACCAGGGAGCAGAATTACATTCAGACTCTTTCACTCAGAACAGAGTCTAATCTGTGCGTGCTTAGTTCAGTACCATGAAGCCATAGCCAGACTGCATCATCTCTACTTGTTTTGTCTGTTTTTCAGTTGTTGCCTTATGTCTTTCTCTCTCCCCAGAGTTGCTTGTGCTCATAGGTGCCCCCTGTAGCATTACGAAATAACTGGGGTCCCTAAAAAAGCAGGCTTATCCCCAAGGACGCCTACGGCAGCCTCTGCTTAAGTTACTGATTTCAAGACCCAACTCTAGATTGACATTTTCCCCCAAAATGGGAGTTTTAAATCTTGGAAGTGTTGTTTTTTTTTTTTTTAATAGTCTTCAAGTATATGAAGAACCCTTGACAGGAAAGGTTACCCATTATCTCTCTTCTAAATATTTAACAGGCGGAATCTGGCATAACTACTGGTTTTGATGAAGTACAAAGAAGGATTTCTTGACTTTGAGGGTTACAGACCCTGGAGTGAGTGAGTCTGGAGACTTAAGACAAAAAAATCAACAAATAAATCCAGAGCAGATGCTCTCCCCGGTCTTCATACTTAGAGAAAGAATCCGTGAGAAGGGGAGTATTTAAGAGATAATTTGATTGGAAATATAAAAACCATAGATCATTTCAACAAACGGTGAAGCATTTATTAATCAAGCAAAGAAATGTAAATCATTTAACTAGAGAATGAACTTTAAAGCTCAACAGTAGTTTTTCTTATATGGAATTGCTAGTTTCCAGTGACACGTGGCCAAGATACGGTAAAGGGGTGGTGCAGAAAGGTAAAGAACCTTCTAAAGTTCTCGGGGAACTACTGGTGAATAAAACAAAAGCCTTGGCATTTGCTGCCTTGCTGTGTTCTCACTAGAGACTGGGCAGACCCTTGTTTTGTTCCTCCTGCTAAAGGATCTAACTTTTTTTTTTTTGAAGTATTTTCCACTTACCCCAAGATTATAAAATGTGTTAGACTCTATTGGATATCAGTCTTCGTAGAAAAATATTTTACTAGAGAAACCGTAAGTGATTTTTAAATCAATCCTGAGGCTGTAATGTGAATATTTACTAGCACGTTATCTTGAAATTGTCCAGTAGTGATAGTATTTGTTGAAAGTTACTATGTGAAACACAACCAAGACATGGGAATGTGTCCACATAATAATAGCTGATGTGTCACGGGAAATGGATTTTATTCTCATTTCTTTCATCCATGTCTTTATGTAATATGTTTACTTAGTCAGAAACACCATTTTTTTATTGCCAGAGGTTCTTTCCAGATATTTCAATAAGCTTATCTTTTTTAATATCAGACCTACTATATAACATCACCTTTCCACTGTAAGTTTTCTTTTTAAAAGGCCCCCGAGTTACAACTACTCATCACGTTTATCCTTTTTTAGACCTGACTGAATCCTCCATTCCCAGATGGTTATTGGAAATTGGTGGTATTTATCTCCACGGTTATGACAAAGAAGGCAACAAGTTGTGTAAGTATATTTAATTGATGTGCTGGCTTTTCAAGATTTTGAGATGCATTTATCTCAGCTGAATTAATAATAGGCAGAACCTTCTTCATATGTGCCACACATTAAGTTTCCCACAATTGGGGACCATTAGGGCCATTTTGATGGAGTGTCAAACACTTAGTTGTATGTACTGTTTGCATTATGATAAAGTAGGCGGTGAAGGCAAATGCCACATCCTATAACATAGCCAAAATAATGTAATTCAGAGCCGTTATCTTCTTTGTAATTTAGTGATATTAAAATTCAGCACAATATTCTCATGGAAAATCTTTTCAATTGTTGCTAAGCGTTTTTCAAGTTCAAAGTCTGTCCCTGTCCTGTCCGTGACCCCCTAACCCCGACCAGTCTTCTCCCTTAGCTTCTTGTGAAATCTGTCATAGCAGAAGGACCAGTAACAACCATCCCTACGATTCTGATGACTATCTTGTTATTCCTCTCTCCCCTTTGTCCAGAATCCAGCTTGGTTTGTACCAGGGCTGTGACTGGGCAGGAGCGCCTGAGCCGTACCCCGAGCGCTTGCTTGCCTGCCGTCCCTCTCTGCAGCTTGTGGTCCATTCCTGTTTAGCAGCATTCTCCTGGCATTTCCCGCTGTCACCGGCTCTCTTTCCCCGTCTTCATTTCGATCTTTGCTGTCTTTCCCCGTCCCTTACATGTGCTTCCCAGGCTTCCTTCCTTTCTTGGCTGCTTTTCCTTCCCAGCTGATACGGCCCCTTGGGTGATCTCAAGGACCTTGCCTCCCCACAGACGGTGATGACCCCACACGGTTCCCGGGGGACGTGCATCTATATACCCCGCTACCCACCTGACCAATCCCACTGGACTGATTGCCGGCCACCTTCCCCACAAAAGCCCCACTGGTCCACATCCACCGCCAGCCCTCCTTCTGCGTCACCCAGCTCAGGCCCACAGCCTCTGTCCCTTCCGCACCTCCTCTCCCGCCACAGCTTCAGTGGAGCCCCTTCCCCGTTTCGGTCATCACTTCCTCAGTTCAGACCCTAACTGCCTTCCCAGGGCATAGCCTGTTGGGTTTCCTTCTTTGCTTCTTCCATTCTCCTCTCCGTGCTGCTGCCCCCAAGAGATGTCTTAAGTAGGAAGAGCACACCTCAGCGTATGACTTGGAGTCTTTCCAGCCCAGCCCTTGTCTCTTGAGCTTCTTGTCTCAGCACTGGCCACATTTTGCCCTAGCTGCCCTGCGCTGCACTTTGTGCTACTCTGCCCACCCCGACTCGTGCCGCCCTCGTGCCTCTGTCTGGGCTGCTTCTCCGCGTGGGATGTTGTTCTGGTCTTCTCAGAACCACTGGCTTGCTTTCTGGTCACGCACAGTGAACAGTACTTTTAGGTTATTACCAAATATTGTTTGTTCACCTGTATTTTCTTTTCCCTCTTACTTACTAGAGAAGTTTGCTTATTTTCCAAGGCTGGGGAGAAGACTTTCCCCTTCTACTCCTAAGTTCCCAAGTGCACACTATTTCTTATTTAAAAGAAGGAAGAGATGTTTTTATTCTGAGCAAGCAAATGAATTGTAAATGAAGAAAAATGTCAAGGGAAAGGAATGGTCTATGTGTATAATCATATTCTATTGACAGATATTTTTCTTATTTTTATCCTGTGTTCTGTTAAAAGTCTGGATCAGGGTGAAGTATCACGTAAAAGACCATAAAACCATGTTGGACAAAAAGAAGCTTATCGCATTCTGGCTGGAACGTTATGCTAAAAGAGAAAATGGGAAACCCGTAACAGTGATGTTCGACCTGTCAGAAACTGGCATAAATAGCATAGTAAGCATTTCTTTAATTCGCAAGCATTATTTATCGTCATGTCCTCCCCGACCCTCCTCCCAACCAAATATTGCTGTGTGTTTGAGCTGACCAAGGTCTGTTTGGGATTTGCTTTCCTTGTGTATTGTGAGTCAAGTGGGACATCAAATAGGATTGCAAAGAAAGAAATTTGCTTCGGTAGTTGGCATGGAAAACTGTGTGTTTCCTAGAAATGTTCTTCATGTGACATACAAGATGTCAGTGTGGGCCGTGGAAGCCGGCAGGGTAATGAGTAGCTGTGGTACCACTGAACTCTTCTGTCAGAACTAATATACCGCAGCACCTAGCCCCGTGCCTGGCACAGAGTAGTGGCTCAGGAAACACTCAGAGAAGTGACACATGCTCTCTGTAGTACCGTTAGACTCATACCGCGTTCGGCTGTCGTGAGATGTTCGCCTGACTTCTGCACCTACGGCACTTGGTCATTTTGTTGGCGATTTTTGTTTGCTTGATTTGGTTAGCTTTGGAAACTGGCTTTCTTCAGGTAATTTTGTCCAGCTTAAAAAATAAGGAAAACCCAGGAGACTTTAATTTGGGCCCTCGTGACCTCAGTAACTACAGACCCTTCAGCAGCGATGAGGATCCTTTGGCACACTGATTACAGCTGTTGTCTCTTACAGTCAGACCTTAGCTACTTCTGGTGGCAGTGAAGTGGCCTTCACACACCTGCCTGGGGCAGTAATGAAACCTTTTTGCAGAGCCGCTCGGCAACGTATGTTAAGAATCTTAAGGTGTCCGTATTCATATTCTTTGGCCTGGTAACGAAGTTCTGGAAATTTCTTTTAAAGAAACAATCCCGAGTACAGAAAAAAGCATTGTGTGCCGAGCGTTTTTTTCAGAGTATCATTTAAAATAGTGAAAACTTGGAAAAAAATTTTTAAAAAATAAGATCGGGAAAACTTAGAAAAAAATGTAAATGTCACCATGGCCAAATGGTAAATTATGGTGTATTAATTGATAGAGTATATCTAGCTATATAAAATGATGTTTATAAATAAGTTCTAGTAATACTGGAAAATACCTTTTTTTAAATGAATAATGAGCAGCACTCGGTGCTTTATGCAAACAATGAATCATGGAACACTGCATCAAAAAAATTAAAAAATTTAAAAAATAAAAATGAATAGTGAAAAAGGGGACAGGGTTATGTGCTAGTGATACCTAGCCTCCAAAAAAGGAACTCTTAGACATCAACAACAACAACAACAAAATAACAACAACAACAACCTAGACAGAACAAGAGGTTATTTTGGGTGGTGGAAGCACACATTTTTATTTTCATCTTTATCTCTATGTATATTTTAGGAGTCCATTGCCCTGGATCTTTTCAATCTTGTTTCCATTTCAGTGAGTTGTAAATACAGAGTAAATTGTTTTATACCCAAAGTCTAAATCAAAATACCTAGATAAATAGGTATTCCATAAAAATCATGATTCTGTCATCCTTTGTATATGATGGTTTCTAATTATTAACCCGGAATCATAAACAAATGCTAATGTTTTTTATTGCCAAACACAGGGGCAAGGAATTGACTTGAATGGTCTGATTTTTTTTTTTAAACTACTTATATGCTGTCTCTTTATCTTTAATTTATAAATAAGGTTTATTTGCATTACTAAGTATTTAAATCATTATTGATGTTTTAAAATACTGAATCCTAATTGAGTTATTTTTATATATGACTCCCTCATGATTCACAGATGATTTAAGTTGGCTTATAAACAGTATGCAGAATTACAAGGCAAAAAAAATTAAAAGCTGTTTGTTAGAGTTGGGCCACTAATTGGAGTCCAGTCTTTCATCTGCCTGCCTGAAAGAAATGGAATCATTTAAAATTATTTCAGTGGCCATACTTTAAAACCAGTATCTAAGGAGAACTTTATTCATTCCTGATACTTGTACTAGAGAGAAAAGTATTTCATGTGTCCCCAAAGGGAGGACATTTTACAGGATACTAAGTAGTCCTTGAAGACATCCTCACAGAATGCATAGCAATAGGTTTCATGGAGCTTTTTCTTGTAGTACCCACTGATATACTTAAAACCAGTGGTATCCTATCAAATCCACTTGAATTAGCAGTAACTTGGGATTTGATAAGTAAGGCTATTCAGCTAAAAGATGAAAACAGGAATACTGGATGAAGACTTTTTGGGCAAAGTCTCTGGGGGCCACAGATCATATACTAAGTAACCAAGTTTTTATACATCTAGTTATGAGATATTTCTTTGACTCAAATTATTAAACTCGGTGCACAGTAGATATAATGATTAGTTGTAAAGGTACTATTATATGCTAGGATTTATTCCATAAAAAATACTTAAGACAATTAAGAATGCTTACTTTCAGTTTACTGAAATTAAAGATGCTCAACTCACGTCCTAGAAATGACTTTATAGATTCATCTCTGGACAGCTCACCTTTCAGTAATTGATGGGTTTAAGTTTGCATGATTATCTTTCATCCTACAGTCCTTATAAAACGGCTGATCAGGATTAGTAAATCGGCTTGAAGCCATGGAGTAACAGGGAGTGAAATGATCCATGTGAATGAATAGTGACCCTCGTAACCTAATTTCATTTTGCTGTGTTCAGTGTGGTAGAACCAACAGATAGTTATGTTCATAAAGTTTCCCAGGAATTGAGCTCAATTGAGCTCAGATACAATCTAAAAAATTCTTACTCTAATTCGAGGTCCCTAAATAAGAGGAAAGAAGCTAAAAGTGAAGTAGATACAGCACACCAGTATGTTCAGATTAGATGTTGTGGAAAAGATTGATAAAACATATTTTATTGTAACTGTTACAAGTTGTAGAAATCAGGTTTCAAAAGCAAGTATACCAGGATTGATGTTACATGTATTACCATTCCAAGTAGTGAGATTGGAAACTGTATACATGTTTCAGTAATTCCTTAACTGTTTAACAGATTTTTAGAATTTCTCTATAGGCATTGCTCTTAGCTCCACTTTGTAATGTCATGTTACTTAAGCAGCCTGAAGTATCTCACTAGTTAGAGGTAATGGGAATGAGGGAATGATGTTTAAGCATCTGATTTCTTTTACTTGATTTTAGGACTGATTGTTGTAAGTAGCTTAATGACTTAAAACCTTAATCCCTGGCAATATAGATAGGTATTTATATATGAGCTTATTTTTTAAAGAATTGTCTCATTTGTATTTAATAGTTTATCACCTTTAGAAATGTGCAATATAAAATTCTCTAATGTAGATAGTCTTAAAGATTTAAATGTATAATCTTTGTTTTAGGACATGGACTTTGTACGCTTTATCATCAACTGCTTTAAGGTTTATTATCCTAAATACCTCTGTAAGTAACTTACTCCTTTATAAAAATACAATATATAGAAGCTATAAACAATGGCTGAGATTGCTTTATATTATCATAGACTTTAATTCATGAAGTGTTATTTTCTGATGAGCTTAAATGTGTGCATACAAGTTTAAGTGTGTTATCTTAGTAGATATAAAGGAAAATTTTCATAATCATTGTCCTTTGTAGTTTTAAGAAGCTAAGTTCTAAACTGCATCGATGGCATCCTTTAACACACACACACACACACACACACAAGTACATAAAAATACCTTTATTTCAAAGATTATTCCGTTTTTACTCAACTCATTTAAAATAATATTTATTATATGGAACTTCTTAAGTTCTTCCATGGAAGAAACAGGAAAGCAGTATTGATAAAATACGCCATGTGATAAGCAGTACTCGTATATAAAATAAACTGTGTTACTAATTGTTATTTTAAAATTGTCATTAAGAAAACATTAGACTTGGGTGCCCGGGTAGCTCAGTGGGTTAAGCATTTGCCTTTGGCTCAGTCATGATCCCAGGGTCCTGGGATCAAGTCCCACATCAAGTTCCCAGCTCAACGGAGAGTGTGCTTCTTCCTCTCCCTCTGCCCCTCCCCCCGCACATGCACACACTCTCTCTCTCAAATAAATAAATAAAATCTTTTAAAAAATTAGACTAGCATACACTACATTGAAATCTGGCATTTAGAGCTTTTTTTTTTTTTAAGATTTTATTTATTTATTTGACAGAGACACAGCAAGAGAGGGAACACAAGCAGGAGGAGTGAGAGAGGCAGAAGCAGGCTTCCACTAAGCAGGGAGCCTGATGCAGGGCTCGATCCTGGGACTCTGGGATCATGACCTGAGCCAAAGACAGACACTTAACGACTGAGCCACCCAGGTGCCCCTTAGAGCTTATTTTTAATTGATTCTTGCATTAATTACCTGAATGAAGAACTCCTAAATCTTACATACTCATTTTTGATTTATTGGATTTATATGATGGTTTCCCAGTGGAGAAGTCAAGATGCTGTCCCACATATAAAAAGTCATATATTTTAACTCCAGTGGACTAAAAGTGAAAAAAGCAGAAGAAAGACAACAGGGATATCAGAAAATGGAAACTCACAGGTCTGCCTAGGCACAGCCCTGGCCAATACCACAATTAGGGTCTTTTGAGACTCCTGACTTGGGTGATATTAAAGCTTAAAATCCCTAACTCCTCTTACTTTAGTATGCTTTCACATTATTATTCATGTGAAGTAAGGAATAGAGAGCAGGCATGATGGATCTCAAGAATCAGTGCATTTGCTACCCCTGTGCTCTCATGTCTTCAGAGGGTGTACTCATGAACCTTTTTAGGTAAAAAGAGAATGTCTGGTTAGGAAACCTGGAGGATCCGCTGTTCCTTCTGAATTCATCCTGGATCCACCATGTACCCTGATTCATTAAGTTTTATAGTTACCAGTCAAGTGGCCAGTAGGGAATCTCAGCCCCATATTACTAGCTTGTTCTTTTTATATATGAAATGAAAATAAAATATCCACTTGTTTATTGAAATATCTAAAAGTTTGTGAAGAGCCATTTATAACTAGTATAGATAACATTATTACCTTATAAAACATATCTAAGATTCTTTTGAGAGAACTATTAATACATTCATGGGTCTATATAAAGATGAATTAGAACCCTATTCATTCCAGTGAACTAGAGGTCATGTGACTATATCCTGCCTACATAATGCAGTTTTGCCGACATTAAATTTGTAGAATCTTAAACTGATTATGCTTCAAAATCTATCATGAAACAACCATTATTTCATAAAACCTTACATCCACTTCTTTTTAGGCATATCATAGATGAAAACTGAGGTCTTAAGCACCAGGCTACCTCTGTGAAGATACCTTGTTTCTTACACATACTTTATTTGTCCTACATTAATATAATCATTCTAGGAGGTTCTCTGCTCAGAATGGAATGAAATTACATTTTGATTCATTTGAATAGAACAATGAACTGGATATCAAAACTTCCTTTGTGATTTCTGGTTCTTTCTCATAATTGTTAATAGGGCTATTCAAGTCTTCATCTAAATATGCAAATAATACTTCTGTATACTTGGGAATTATTGGCTTCCTGAGGCTTATAGTATAAAGAAAAGTATAAATTCTGTTTCTTAAAAACATAATAGTGTATTAAAGTTGGGGTGAGGGGAAAATATGCGAGTGGTTTAACAGTATAATCTCTAAAAAAATTATCAAAACCAATAAATTAGACATTGAAATCATTTTTTAATTTTTTTTAATTTAAATTCAATTAACATAGAGACATTGAAATCATTTTTAAAGTTCATGGAGCTTCAGCACTAATATGACATGCCACATCCGAAGACACCACTTACCCATTTAACTGTTTTCTTTCGTACCTTTCTGCAAACAGCAAAAGCAATAATTGAACAAGAGAATAGGCTATTTGCCAGAGGACAGTGATAAGGCAGTGGTCATTTCCAAAAGCTGCTCTGGGTGGGCCCCTCATCAGTGTGAGAAGTTAACTTGGTTCAAGCACCACTCACACTTCACTGAATTAGAACGGAGTCAACTAGCTCAGTTTTTAGTTAGGTTTAGATCACCAGCTTTTTCTAGACCAGGTGTAAGTGTGATACTACTATATTGTACTAAATCACATTCAATGAACTTTTTTTGTCTTTCAGCAAAAATGGTGATCTTCGATATGCCTTGGATAATGAATGGTGAGTGTATTATAATTTGCTAAAACAAAATCTGATTCCTTTTTTCCAATTTAGTCATATTTCTGTGGTGTTTAAAAAAATGTTTATGTTGTGCTTGGTGTGTCCTCTTAAGAGGCTGGAGCTAGAACACTCAAAGGCTGTTCCTAAGCAAACCCAGTTGAAATTCTACCCCCGGTTCTGGACAGGACATGCATTAGCCTTCTCTAAAAACAGTGTCAGGATGTTCAGCCCATTCAGGTACAGCTAGAGCTGGATGCCTCAGTTTGTCACCCACAGATGGGCATGTCACAGAACATAGGCATTGGCTAGATTTTCTCAAGGGCTTCTGGTGTTGAGGAAGAAGGTGGGATGAATCTAAAATTTACTCCAAATCTCTGTAGCCGCATTATCCTTCCATAAGACAGTCATGATACATTTTTTGGTTAAAAAAAATCATTGAAAGAGTGGAAAAACACTCTTTACCAGCTTTTAACATGATCATAAATTTAATGTTATTTTCAGAATGTACATTTTTATTTGTGTTTGCCAGAGTCAATTTTTATATAGAAAGCAGTAGAGAAAACTGGTGAAACTAAACCTTGGTTCTTTGAAAAGTTAAATAAAATTGACAAAACTTTAGCTAAGTTGATAAAGGACAAAAAGATTCCAGTGATGAAGACCAGGAATGAAATAAGAGACATCACTGCTGACCTTACAGAAATTAAAAGGATTATAAGGAAATACTGTAAACGCTTGTATGCCAAGAACTTAGATGATATAGATGAAATGGACAACTTCCTAGAAAGACAACATACAGAAATAATTCAAGAAAAATCTGAATAGAAATATAACAAAAGACCTTGAATTAGTAATCAAAAAACTTCCCACAAAGAAGAGTCCAGGCCTAAATGACTTCATCAGTAAATTCTAGCAAACATATAAAGAAGAATCAACACCAAACCTTGGCAAACTTCCAAAAGATAGAAGAGGGACCACTCCCCAACTTATCTCATGAGGCAAGTATATTCTAGTAACAGCACAGAAAAAGAAAACTAGAGACCATTATTCCTTACGAATACAGGTGGACCAACCCCCAATAAAGTACTAACAGAGCCTAGCAGCATATAAAAAGGATTATACACCACGACCAAGCAGGATTTATCTCAGGAATGCAAAGTTGGTTCAACATATGAAAATCAACCCATGTTATTGGGTGTATTCATAGACTAGAGGAAAGAAAGCATGTGATCATCTCAGACACGAGAAAAGCATTTGACAAAACCTAGTACATTTCCATGATAAAAGCACTCAAGAAACTAGGAATAAAAGGTGTAAAGAGTTGTGATATCTGCAGAGTTAGGGAGACCACAGTTGTCCACGCAAGACTACTCTCACTTCTGACACCACCTGTAAGTTCAGGGGGTTCCCCAAATCACCCTCAAGTCCACTAGAATTACTCATAGACCTCACTGAAAGCTGTTAATACTCACAGTTATGGTTTACTACAGGAAAAGGATTCAGATTTGAATCAGCCAAGGGAAGAAAAACAGAGGATGGAATGCAGGGAAGTACCAAATGTGGAACACATTAGTTTCCCAGCATTGCCAACCAGGGAAGCTCACCCAGACCCGCAGTTCAGAGTTTGTATTAGGGCCCACTACATAGACCTGACTGATAAATCACATGCTTGAGGTCAGTCTCCATTCACTCCAGAGCTCTACTCATACTGTGTGACCAAAGTCCCCACCCTAAATCATACTGTTTCAGTGTGACCCGAGGCCCTCAGGGAAACAAGGACACTCCTGTCAGGCCTGAAGATGACCTTCCAAAAGCGGAGGGCAAAGGGCAGACCTCTCTTTGGGTAGAGTTAATTCTTGAATATATAGAAGAGAACTTTCTCAGCCTGATAAAGGGCATCTATATAAAACTTGCATCTGTGGAAACTCAGAGCTAACATCATACATAGCAATGAAAGAAGGAATGATTCCCCCCCCCCTAAAATCAGGAACAAGACAGAGTAGTCTGCTCTCACCACTTACATTACCAGGGCACTTAGGCAAGAAAGTGAAATAAAAGGCATCCATGTTGGAAAAGAAGTAATGCTTTTTATATTTGCAGGTGACTTAGTCTTGTATATGGACAGTTTTAAGGAATACACACACCAAAAAAAAAATCCCTATTAGAAGAACTAGTAAGTTCAGCAAGATGGCATGATACAAATCAATATACAGACTCAACTGTATTTCTATACATTAGCAATGAATAATCCAAAAATGAAATTAGGGGAAAAAATCCATCTATAATAGCATCACGAAGAATAAAATACTTAGATTACTAAGTAATCTAGTTTAGTAAAATACTAAAAATTAATAAAAGAAGTTCAAGACTCATACATTGAAAGCTACAAAATACCATTGAAGGAAATTCAAGACCTCGGTAATCAGACATCTCTTGTTCATGGACTGGAAGACGAAATATGGTTAAGATGGCCGTACTTCCTGAATTGATCTACCAATTCACTGCAGTCCCTGTCAAAATCCCAGCTGCCCCCCTTTTTTTTTTTTTTACAGAAATTGACAAGCTTGTTAAGTGCACATGGATGTGCAGGAGACCAAGAGTAGTAAAGATAGTCTTGAAAAAGAACAATGAAATTAAAGAACTGACACTTCTTAGTTTTAAAATTCAGTACAAAGCTACAGTAATTAAGATGTGGTATAGACATAAGGATAAACATATAGATCAGTGAAATAGTGTTGGGAATCCAGAAATAAACCCTAATATTTATGAATAATTGCTTTTTTTGACAATAGGACCAAGACATTTCACTGGAGACAGAACAGTCTTTTTTCAGTTTTTATTTTAATCAGGCAGTGCTCATCATGACAAGTGCATACCTTAATCCCCATCACCTATTTTTTGTTTGTTTGTTTGTTTTTGTTTTTGTTTTTTATTTCTTTTCAGCGTAACAGTATTCATTGTTTTTGGGCCACACCCAGTGCTCCATGCAATCCGTGCCCTCTCTAATACCCACCACCTGGTTCCCCCAATCTCCCACCCCCCGCCCCTTCAAAACCCTCAGATTGTTTTTCAGAGTCCATAGTCTCTCATGGTTCACCTCCCCTTCCAATTTCCCTCAACGCCCTTCTCCTCTCCATCTCCCGTTGTCCTCCATGCTATTTGTTATGCTCCACAAATAAGTGAAACCATATGATAATTGACTCTCTCTGCTTGACTTATTTCACTCCCCATCACCTATTTAACCCACTCTCTCCCCTCTGGTAACCATCAGTTCTCTATAATTAAGAATCTGTTTCTTGATTTGACTCTTTTTTTTTCCCTTTGTTCATTTGTTTCTTAAATTCCACATAGGAATGAAATCATATAGTATTTGTCTTTTCTCTGACTCACTTCACTTAGCATAATACTCTTCTAGCTCTATCCATGTCATTGCAAATGGCAAGATTTCATTATTTCTCATGGCTGCGTAATATTCCAGGTGTGTGTGTGTGTGTGTGTGTGTGTGTGTGTGTGTGTGTACGTACACCACATGTTCTCTATTCATTCGTTAATTGATGGACACTTGGACCACTACCATAACTTGGCTGTTGTAAATAATGCTGCTATCAACATAAGGGTGAATGTATCCCTTTGAATTAGCGTTTTTGTATTCTTTGGGTAAATACCCAGTAGTGCAGTTGCTGGATCATAGTGTAGTTTTATTTTTAACCTTTTGAAGAACCTCCATACTGGATTGTTTGTTTTGTTTTTTTTTTTTCAGTGGCTGCACCCGTTTGCATTCCCACCAGTGGTGCATGAGGGCTCCCCCTCTCTCCGCATCCTTGCCAACACCTGTTGTTTCTTGTGTTGTTGATCTTAGCCATTCTGACAGGTTTGAAGTGATGTCTCACTGTAGTTTTGATTTCCATTTCCCTGATGATGAGTGATGATGGGCATCTTTTCATGTGTCAGTTGGCCATTTGGATGTCTTCTTTGGAGAAATGTCTATTCGTGTCTTCTGCCCATTTTTAGTTGGATTATTTTTTGGGTGTTGAGTTTTAGAAGTTCTTCGTATATTTTGAATGCTAACCCTTTATCAGATACATCATTTGCAGGGCGCTTGGGTGGCTCAGTCAATTAAGTGTCCAACTCTTGATTTCAGCTCAGGTTGTGATATCAAGCCCTGAGTTGGGCTCCATGCTCAGCAGGGAGTCTGCATGAAATTCTCTCTCTCCCTTTCCCTCTGCCCCTCCCCCCACATATTCTGTCACACATTCTTTCCCTTCCTTCCTCCCTCTCCCTCTCTCTCTCAAATAAATAAATCTTAAAAAAATTGTCATTTGCAAGTATCTTCTCCCATTCATTATGTTACCTTTCAGTTTTGTTGATTGTTTCCTTCACTCTGAAGATTTTTTTTTTTGGCTGTAGTCTTAGTAGTTTATTTTTTCTTCTCTTTCCCTTGCCTCTGCGGGACCTATCTAGAAAAAAGTTATTACAGACAATGTCAGAGACGTTACTACCTGCACTCTATTCTAGAATTCTTATGCTTCCAAGTCTCACATTTAAGTCTTTAATCCATTTTGAATTTATTCTTGTGTGTGGTGTTAGAAAGTGATCCCGTTTCATTCTTCTGCATGTTGCTGTCCAGTTTTCCCAGCACCATTTGTTGAAGAGACCATCTTTTTCCCATTGGATATTCTTTCCTGGTTTGTCAAAGATTAACTGACCATATAATTGTGGGTTTATTTCTGAATTTTCTGTTCTGTTATGTTCAACAGTGTTTGTGTTTTTATGCCAGTACTCTACAGTTTTGATCACATATCTTTGTAATATAACTTGAAGCCTGCAATTATGATGCCCTCCATCTTTGGCTTTTCTTTTTTGAGATTGCTTTGGCAATTCAGGGCCTTTTGTCATTCCACACAAATGTAGTAGTATTTGTTCTAGTTTTGTGAAAAATGCTGTTGGTACTTTGATTAGCGATTGCATTAATTGTGTAGATTGCTTTGGGTAGTATAGACATCTTAACAATATCTTCTTCCAGTCCATGAGCATGGAATGTCTTTCCATTTCTTTGTGTTGTCTCGAATTTCTTCTATCAGTGTTTTTATAGTTTTCGGAGTACAGGTCTTTCACCTCCTTGGTTAAGCTTATTCCTAGTTATCATATTATTTTTGGTGTAATTGTAAATGGGATTGTTGCCTTTAATTTCTCTTTCTGCTGATTCATTATTGGCGTATGAACTGCAACAGATTTGTCTACGTTGATTTTGTATCCTGCGACTTTACTGAATTCGTTTCTTAGTCCTAGCAGTTTTTTGTGGAGTCTTTCAGGTTTTCTACATGTAGTATCATGTCATCTGCAAATAGTGAAAGTTTTACTTTTTCCTTGCCACTTTGGATGCCTTTTATTTCTTTTAGATGTCTGATCGCATGTGGCTAGGGCTTCTAGTACTGTGTCAAATAAAAGTGGTAAGAGTGGACATCCTTGTCTTGTTCCCAACCTTAGGGGAAAGGCTCTTCGCCACTGAGGATGATGTTAGCTGTGGGTTTCCAAATATGGCCTTTATTATGTTGAGGTGTTCTCTCTAAACCTACTGTGTTGAGGATTTTTATCATGAATGGATGTTGTACCTTGTCAAGCACTTTTCCTGCATCTATTGAAATGATCGCATGGTTCTGTTCTTTTCTCTTATTGATGTATCACATTGATTTGCAAACATAGAACCACCCTTGTAACCCAAGAATAAATCCCACTTGATTGTGGTGAATGATTTTTTTAATGCATTGTTGAATTTGGTTTGCTAGTGTTTTGTTGAGATTTTTGCATCTATGTTCATCAGAGATATTGGACTGTAGTTCTCTTTTTTGTGGTATCTTTATCTGGTTTTGGTATCTGGGGAAATACTGGCTTCATAGGATGAATTTGGAAGTTTTCTTTCTTCTGTTTTTTTGGAATAGGTTGAGAAGAATATGTATTAACTCTTCTTTAAATGTTTGGTAGGATTTGCCTGTGCAGCTGTCTGGTCCTGGACTTTTGTTTATTGGGAGTTTTTTGATTACTGATTCAATTTCTTTGCTGATAATTGGTCTGTTCACATTTTCTATTTCTTCCTGTTTCAGGCTTGTTCATTTATATGTTTCTAGGAATGCTCTTCTGGGATGTCCAATTTGTTGACATGTAGTTTTCATAATATTCTCTTATAATTGTTTATTTCTCTGGTGTTTGTTGTTATTTCTCCTCTTTTATTTGTGATTTTATTTATTTGGGTCCTTTCTCTTTTCTTTTTGATAAGTCTGGCTATTTTATAGGTTTTCTACAAGAATCAGCTTCTGGTTTCATTGATCTGTTCTGCTTCTTTAATTTCTAGATCATTTGTTTCTGCTCTGATCTTTATTATTTCCTTCCTTCTGTTGGTTTTAGGTTTTGTTTATTGTTCTTTTTCTAGCTCCTTTAGGTGTAAGGTCAGGTTGTTTATTTGTGATTTTTCTTGCTTCTTAAGGTGGGCCTGTATGGCTATAAACTTCCCTCTTAGAAATGCTTCTGCTGCGTCCCAATGGTATTAAATCATTGTGTTTTCATTTTCATTTGTTTGCACATACTTTATTTCTTTGATTTCCTGGTTGACCCATTCATTGTTTAGTATCATGTTATTTGACCTCCATGTATTTGTGCTCTTTCCAGATTTTTTTTTCCTGTGGTCAGAAAAGATGCACAATATGACTTTGATCTTTTTAAATTTGTTGAGGCGTGTTTTGTGGCCTAATATGTGATCTGTTCTGGAGACTGTTCCATGCGCATTTGACAAAAAATGTGTATTCTGCTGTCTTTGGATGGAATGTTCTGAATATATCTGTTCAATTCATCTGGTCCAGTGTGTCACTCAAAGCCATTGTTTCCTTGTTTATTATCTGTTTGAGTGATCTGTCCATTGATGTAAAGGGGTGTTAAAGTCTTACACTATTGTATTGATTAGCTCCTTTATGTTTCTTATTAACTTTTTTGTGTATTTGGGTGTTCCCACGCTGGGTGCATAAATATTTACAATTGTTATTTCTTCCAATTGTTATTTCTACCAATTGTTATTTCCTCCTTTGTGATTATTTAGTGTCCTCCTTTGTCTCTTGTTAATCTTTGTTTTAAAGTCAAGTTTGTCCAATATAAGTATTGCTACTCTGGCTTTTTTTTTTTTTTTTTTTTTTTGACAACCATTTGCATGATAAATATTTCTACATCACCTCACTTTCAATCTGCAGGTGTCTTTAGATCTAAAATGAGTCTCTTATAGGCAGCATATACATGGGTCTTGCTTTTTACTCATTCTGTCACCCTTTGTCTTTTGATTGGAGTATTTAGTCCATTTAATAAGAGTAATTACTGATAGATATGTATTTATTGCCATTTTATTACTTGTTTTGTGGTTGCTTCTGAAGATTTTCTCTAACCCTTTTTTTTGTCTTTCATGGTTTGCTTATTTTCTTTAGTGGTATACTTGGATTTCTTTGACTTTATTCTTTTGCATTAGTGGTTTTTGATTTGTGGTTACCATTATGTTTGTATGTAAATAACCTTTTCTGCATATAGCAGTCTATATTAAGTTGATGGTCTTTTAAGTTTGAACCCATTCTTTGTTCCTCTATCCCCCCATTTTAAGTGTAGGGTGTCATATTTTACATCCTTTTATTTTGTGCATTCCTTGACTGATTTCTTACAGAAATACTCATTTTTACTGCTTCAGTGTTTCCTACCTTTTACTATCCCTTTTGGTCTCTCCTTTCCACTTAGGATCCCCTTTAATATTTCTCCCAGGGCTGGGTTATTAGTAGTCTTGACTCCTTTAGTTTTTGTTTGTCTGGGAAGCTCTTTATTTCTCCTATTCTGAATGATAGCCTTGCTGGATAGAGTATTCTTGCCTTCAGGTTATTCCCATTTTGCATTTTGAATATATCATACCATTCATTTCTGGTTTATAAAGTTTCTGCTAAAAAATCCACTGATAGCCTTATGGGGTTCCCTTTGTATGTAACTGTCTTCTTTTGTCTTGCTACTTTTTATATTTTTTCTTTAATCACCATATTTTGACATCCTAATTACAAATATGTCTTTTTCTAAAGATTTTATTTATTTGAGAGTGGGGGAGAGGGACAAGCACCTCTGCAAAGTGCAGAGCCTGATATGGGGCTTAGTCTCATGACCCTGAGATCATGACCTGAGCCAAAACTAAGAGTTGAATGCTTAACTGATAGAGCCACCCAGGCACCCCTAACAATATATCTTGATGTGGATCTGCTTTTGTTAATTTTGTTAGGGGTTCTCTGTGCCACCTGAATCTGGGTATATTTTCCTTCCCAGATTAGGGAAGTTTTCAGCCACTATTTCTTCAAATAAATTCTCTGCCCCTTTTCCTCTTTATTCTTCTGGGACTCCTATAATATGAATGTTAACTATGTTTGATAGAGCCACTGAGTTCCCTAAATCTGTTCTAATTTTGCATAGTTCTTTTTTCTCTCTTTTGTTCATCTTGATTATTTTCCATTTCTGTCTTCGAGGTCACTAATTGATTCCTTTGCTTCTTTCAGCCTGTTGTTCATTCTATCAAGTGTGTTTCTCATTTTGTTTATTGAGCCCTTTGTCTCTGCTTTGTTATTCCTTATCTCTGTGTTAATGGTCTCATGGATGCCATCCACTCTTTTCTTAAGTCCAGTGAGTATCCTTGTGATCATTGCTTTAAATTCTCCATCAGAGGGCGCCTGGATGGCTCAGTCGGTTGAGCATCTGACTCTTGGTTTCTGCTTGGATTGTGGCCTCAAGGTCATGGGATCAAGCCCCTTGTTGGGTTCCACGCTCAGCATGAGTCTGCTAGGATTCTCTCTCCCTCTCTCTCTCTCTCTCTCTCTCTCCCCCTCTGCTCCTACCCCTGCTCACACTGTCTCTCTAAAATAAATAAATCTTTTTTAAAAATAAAAATAATTAAATAAAAATAAATTCTCCACTGGACATGTTACTTATATCTGTTTCACTTAGATCTCTGGCCAGGGCCTTATCCTATTCCTTCATTTGGGGCAAATTCCTCTGTCTCCTTTTTTCCACGTCTTCTATGCCCATTTCTGTATGTTAGGAGAGGCAGCTCCATCTCCTATTCTTGAGGGTAATGGCTTTGTGAAGAAGAGGTCCTGCAGTGGCCTGCTGTGTAGTATCTCCTGTTCCCCAGGGTCTGGCACTTCTGGGAGTGTTTCTAGTTTGTGCTGTGTGGGCTCCGCTCTTGTGTCCTGCCCACTTTATCCTTCAGGCCAGTCATCTGCAGAGGTTCTCTTTGCCTGCTGTGGGCCGTGTTTGGTCCCTGGCCTGAATGTGGCCCATTGTAACTAGTCGTGCTTTGGTCTGTTTGTGAAGTGAGACCTGTTGGTGCTGCCACAGGATCTGAGGCCTCACAAAACTCTTGGGTCAAGAGACGCAGTGTTGGCAAGGGTTTGGGCCAGTCTTCTCGGCCTGCAGACCTGGGGCTAAGGCAACTGTGACTGGGAAGGGCCTTTCTTTTGGAGCGTATGGGTGTGGAAGAGCTTGGGTGTAAGCAAGTTAGGTAGCAGGTGTCCCTGCTGTGCTGGTTCCTGCAGGTGGCCCCGGGCTTACGCTGAGGGGTGGGCAAGTGAAATAGTATCAGCCAGTTTCTTTGTTACCTGAGGGGTCTCTCCATGAATGCTGCCTGTCTGGGACATGCTCCCAAGGTGAGCAAATTACCTCCATACTGTGTGCCCCGGGCGCTCTTGAGATCTCTGTTTCTACACTGTGTATCAGTGGGCTGTTGGTCCTTCCTTCTCCCCAAGAGCAGCCTCAGTGTCCTCTGAGCTCTCCCAGAGCCAAGCACACTGACATTTAAAACTCTAGGCTTTGGGGCACCTGCATGGCACAGTCATTAAGCGTCTGCCTTTGGCTCAGGTCATGATCCCAGGGTTCTGGGATTGAGCCCCAGATCAGGCTCTCTGCTCCATGGGAAGCCTGCTTCTCCCTCGCCCACTCCCCCTGCTTGTGTTCCCTCTCTTGCTGTGTCTTTCTCTGTCAAATAAATAAGTAAAATCTTAAAAAAATTAAACTCTAGGCTTTAAGCCCTACTGATTGCAAGAACTCACGAAATTCAGGCCCTCTCGCTTTCCAAGACAGTTGCTAGGGGGGATTTGTTGTCCCCACATGTGTCCCTGTGTGCTAGTCTGTCTCTTGCCCTTCTCCATGACCAAGGCTCCGTCCCCACTGTGGCAGCCATAATCTGTTTCTTTCCCAAGCCAAGTCTCTGTATTGCCTACCTTCTTCAGTGTGGCTTCTTCTCTACCTTTACTTGTGGAGTTTGTTCTACCAGTCTTCAGAGAAGCTTCTGGGGCATTTTAGGATGATTTGAAAGTTATCTAGTTGTATTTGTGGGACGAGGCAAACCTTAGGGTTCTTCTACTCTGCCACTGTCTTCCAAGATCTCTCTTGAGAAAGAATAGTCTCTTTAATGAATGATACTGGAATAATTGAATATCCATATTCAAAATAATGAAGTTAGATCTCTACCTCCCTTCATATGCAAAAAGAAGCTCAAAGTGGATCAGAGACCTGAACGTAGGGTTAGAATTATAAAACTCAGAAGAAACCATAGGAGTAAATCCTTGTGGCCTTGGATTAGGCAGTGGTTTCTTGATATGACACCAAAAAAGCACAAGCAACAAAAGAACAGATAGACTGGACTTCATTAAATTTAAAATTTTGTACTCCAAAGGACACCATCCAAAAGGTGAAAATACAACCCTCAGAACGGAATAAAATATTTACAAATCCTGCATCTGATAGGGGACTTACATCTAGAATATTTAAGTAGCTTTTACAGCACAACAATAAAAAGACAAATGGCCCAATTAAAAGGGGCAAAAGATTAGAATAGACATTTTTCCAAAGAGGATATGCAAATGGACAATAAACACATAAAAAGATGCTCGACATCATTAGTTATTAGAGAACTACAAGTCAAAACCAAATAAGATATTACTTCATACCAACGAGGGTGACTCTCATCAAAAAGGCAGTAACAGGTGTTGAGGATATGGAGAAATTGGAATCCTCATACGTTACTGGTGAGAATGTAAAATGGTGCAGCCACTCTGGAAAGGAGTTTGGCAGTTCCTCAAAAAGTTAGATAGAATTACTGTAAATCCAGCAATTCCATTTGTAAGTATATTCCCAAGAGAATTGAACAGATACGTCTACATAAAAACTTGTACACAGATGTTCATAGCAGTATCAGCCATAACAGTAAAAAGTGGAAACTACTGAAATGTTTATCAGTTGATGAATGGATAAACAAACGTTGTAGATCCATAAAATGGAAAATTATTCAGCCATAAAAAGGAATTAAATACCAATACATGCAACATCATTGATGGTGAAAGCATGCTGAGTGAACAAAGCCAGTAAAAAAGCCCCACATGTTGTATGATGGCATTTATATGGAATAGCCAAAATAGGCAAATCCAGAAAGTAGATTAGTAGTTGCCAGGGAATGGAGTAGGGAGGATAGGGAGAGATTGCTTATAGGCAGGGGTTTCTTTTTGGTGTTAGAAACATGTTCCAAAATTAGATCGTGGTGATGGTTATACAACCCTCTGAATATACTAAAAACCTTTGATGGGCATACTTTAAAAGGGTGAATTTTATGATATGTAAATTATATCTCAACAAAGCTGTTATAAAAAATTAGATTTAGCACTTTGGTTAATTCAAGTAGCATAGCTTCCAACATGTCAACTCACAGACTTAAAATTGAAATTAATGAAAATGTAAATCTTATGTAAAATTTAAGCATAATTAGCCAAAGTAAAAATGCAGTTTTCTGAACCACTATTTAATTTTTATCATACTGTTTTATTTCCTCATTTTTTTCATTGATGCTTTTGCAAATTAATGCAGGATTCTTCTTTTAATTTCTTTAAAATGTGTTTAGAATGTCAGAATGGAAACAAGGTTTAAAGAAATTAAGTATAAATTAGAATAGCATGAAAGAACAAGATTGTTATTACAAAACAGCTGTGTTTGATAGTGGTGTATTCTTGTAGATTCCAGAAATAAGATCCTCACAGTTATATAAGCTACAGGGCTTGGGAGAAAGGCTGAGAAGTTTAGGGTTAGGATGAAGTCTGAGTTTAGCTCAAACCCATGAGGAGGGCTACTTCCTTCTCTTGTTGACTTCCCATTTGGGAAGGTTTTTCAGGTTGGGGGTTGAAGGAAGGAAAGATTACTCTTTCCATTCTATTGTGCAGTTATTCCTCAAACCACAGTGCTATTTGATTCCGTGTATGGGAATCTTAGTAGTGGGGATTATTGACAGATTTGTACAGAGGCCAGAACCTTGATAAGTTTCTTGATGCACATCAAGGTAATTTCATCTTCCTGGATCTTCCTGGAATACTTGAAACCCATAACAGTCACAATGTAGATGCCTACAGGGATTAGTGAATGTTAATTATCATACCACGGAAAGATACATATTAACAGAGTTTTGCCCAAACTAATTTCAGAAGACCTACATTAGCACATGCAGAAGATTGAGAAAGAGAATGAATTTAATGAAGTGACTGTTTTTTCTTTAGCTGCTTTCAAAATTGTGAAATCCTGGCTTGGTCCGGAAGCAGTGAGTTTGTTGAAGTTTACCAGTAAAAGTGACATCCAGGACTATGTCAGTGTGGAGTACCTGCCTCCCCACATGGGTGGGACTGTAAGTATCGTCCTTGAAATGTGTTTCTAAAATAAGACTGCATCATGGCGCATTAGGCTGCCATTGGCGCATTCTTTCCTTAAGGAAAAAGAAAAAGCAGTATCCTAACATCCAGAGAAAGATCATAGATACTCCAAAATAACACCAATATAGACATTTTTATATAAGTTTTCAAGTTATTCAGTTTTCATTTTAAGTACGTTCTGTATTTACGTGGTTCTAAACTGAAAAGTATTTGGTATTCAGTACAAATATTCAGAAACAATATTCCATAGAAAGGCTTTCTACTGCTATCCCAATCACTCTCTTCCTCTGCCCAGTTCCATGTCTTATATCTATTTCCATGAATCTGTATCGCCCATGTAAGCAATGCAGGATATATGTAATACATATAAGCAAAGATGTATGTAATTCTTCCTCCCTCCCATCTCTTTTAAACAAGTAGTGTATTTTTACACCATTGTGCATCCTCCTTTTTTCTTTACAGCATGTCTTAGAGATCATTCCAGATCAATATGACAAACTGTTTTTTACTCTTATTTATGGTGACATAGTATTCCTGTATCTAGAGATGAGCCATAAATTATTTAATTGGTAACCATGAGTTACTGAATTTTTTTCACGTGCCTTTAGTTTGCTTCCATTTGTTTACTGTCGAACAGTCTTTTTAATTTAAAAGATCATATATATTAAGTTTTTTGAAATGGTTTTGCTACTTACAAATAAGAGACCAGGAATAAGTAGGTCTATGTTAAATTTTTAATACTACATAACAGTGAAACATACGGTGATAATGATTTTTCTTCTGAACTATGAAAGCCTGTGGATTTGGTGTGCTTTTGGTTAACTTGATTGTTAATATTTCAATTGTTTGATTTTTACAATCTACTACATACAGTGTCTTACCTGGTATAATTGTATTCAACCAGAATCAAGTGACTAGCAAGATAGAAAGTTTTGGTATGTCCTTTTGTTTTCTTTGATTAGAAAAAAACTTGAACCAATACTTTTACTTTGAAATTTGCAACTTTCGTATTTTGAGGCTTTGTATTTTACATTTTAATAGCAGAACACAGTATGGTTCATTTCAGGTACTACCTTTAATTAAATGAGCTAGTTGACTGATTTGTTTTTAATAATTTGCCCACAGAATTGTTGTACCTTAAAATTAATGACATCTAGCAAAAAATATTTTTAGGGGTAGAAAATATCTCCCTTCTCTGTCATTAATGGTGTAGTTTTTTAGGACTAATTTTTCCCCAAAGTAATACATAGACAGCATTTTTTAAAAAGCAAACAGTACCAAAAGACTGAAAAGTACAACAGTGTAGTGAAAAGCATGTCTCCCTCCCCACATTACTCCCCACTGCCACTCTCCAAAGGCAGTCAGTCACTGTTTTCCAGGTTTTCTCTCCTGGAGATATTCTGTCCATTTTATTTTTTCATGTATGTTGTTTTGCTGGTTTTCCCACATCATTTCTTGCCAGGTTATACCATACTGATTCTTAGAGGTCTCATTCTTTAAACCACTACAGACTATTCCATTACACAGATGTAACATAATATATTTTAATCAGTTCTCTTTTAAGGGACTGGTAGTTGTTTCCTAACCTTGCCATTATTAATGGTGCTGCAGTGACTAGCCTTGTAAATAACTCTTGGTACATGGGTACAGCAGTGTAAGTAGAAGATGAACTCCTAGAGGTAAAATCATCAGGTCAATGGGTATTCGTAGTTTAAATTTTGTTATCTGTTGCCAGTTTCCCACTAAAGAGATTGTGTTCACTCCCCAATAGTGTGTGGCAATGCTTGAACGACTTCCGTGCCAACATCACATACTCTCATTTTTGTAATCTTTGCTAGTCTTGGGTGCAAAATATTGTGGCTTTGCATTTCTGTTATTGTAAGTGGTGTTGAGCATTTTTTCTGATATAAAAGCGTAGTCTGTTCTTTTTCTATGAACTCTATCATTCCTTTATTCTTTGTTCTGTTATGGCTCTTTTCTCCTTGATTTGTATGTATTAACAAAAGCTGTCTTGTTTCTGATTCATGTGGTACATAATTTTCCCAGTTGTGGCTTTAAAGAAACAAACTTGGCTTTTTAGGGGGTTTTCTTGGCAGAGGGTTGTGGGTGGCTGGTTGATTGCTGGGTTTTACTTTTTGCAATTCAGAGATGTTTCATTTTAGCGTGCTCCATTTTTATCAATATGTTTATGCCTGCTAGGTTTTGTGCTATGATTAGAAAGGTCTTCGTTACTTAGGTTTTGTGTTTTGTTTTCTGTTTTTTAAGCCTGTGTGTTGTTCTGGAGGTTTTTTTGTGTTTTTTTTAAAGCTTACATGGGTTTTAAAAAAGACACACTTTTGGAGTGCCTGGCTAGTTCCATCGGATGAGTGTGCTACTCTTGATCTCAAGGTCATGGGCTTGAGCCCCATGTTGAGGGTAGACATTACTAAAGATAAAGAAATAAACTTTAAAAAAAATACACACTTTCAAGATTCTAATCCATCTGAAAATCTTCTGGTGCGAAGAATGAGCTAAAGATCCAGCTCGATGCTTTCACAGATGGCTTGCCACTTGTCCACACCACTTAACTGCTCTTTCCCTTTGTGTTGGGAAATGCTTCCTTTTTTAAAAATTTCACTAATTAAGTCTGGTTTTCTTTTCTGGTGGTTTTTTTTTTTTTTTTTTTTTTTTTTTTTTGGCCAGGAGAATGGATTTTCATTTTACTTAGAGAATTCTTTCTCTACCCACCTCTTAGCAGGCTGTTATAAAATTCCTTTCTCTTAGGATCCTTTCAAGTATAGCTATCCCCCACTAGTGGATGACGACTTCCAGACACCACTGTGTGAAAATGGGCCTATTGCCAGTGAGGATGAAGCTTCAAGTAAAGAAGACCTAGAAAGTGACGGCAAAGAAACCCTGGAAACAGTTTCTAATGAAGAACAAACAACTCTTCTAAAAAAGGTAATTCTAACAACACAATGGTTTCAAAACCTGTGGCTTGTCCACCACTCCAGAACTAGTTAGGTACATGATTGTGAGTAATTCATTTAACTTGCTGTCCTTCCACATCTTTGTAAAAAAGAGGAAGGATGGTACTAGCTAACCAGTAGTGTCACTTTGGTGGTTCAAAAGGCTGCTTTCAGGGGAGCCTAGGTGGCTCAGTCATGAAGCGTCTGCCTTTAGCTCAGGTCACGATCCCAGGGTCCTGGGATCGAGCCCCCGCACGGGACTCCCTGCTCAGCGGGAAGCGTGCTTCTCCCTCTCCCGCTTCCCCTGCTTGCGTTGCCTCTCACTGTCTCTCTCTCTGTCAAATAAATAAAATCTTTTAAAAAAAAGGCTGATTTCATGCATTTGTATAAAAATTGACAAAATATACTTTGAAGGAACTGTTTTATTGAAAATGTTTTTGATTTATCTGAGATAAAGTCAAAGTAATTCATTATTTTTTTTATTATGTTAGTCACCATCCAGTACTAATTAGATTTTGATGTAGTGTTCCATGATTCATTGTTGGCATGTAACACCCAGTGCTCATTGTGATATGTGTCCTCCTCAATACACCTCGCTGGGCTAGAAATCAGTTTAAAACCTTCTATTTCCTCTATTTCTATTTTGAAAGGGCACTTAGTTATCTTTTTGAGTCATCAGGGGCTTGGTAAGAGGGATAAATATGTTATAACTCAGAGCCAATTCAAAGACTGTAAGGGAAAGACCATGTTATATTTTCTGTAGTGACTTATTTAACTATGCTTTCAAATATATGTCCATGGTCATGTTAATATATGGTAAATACATAATTTAAGTGTTCTAAACTTATGTTAAAGATTGTAATTTGGATTGAATCACCGTAATGTTTACTTTTTGAGCTAATGAACTTCCCAGCTATCAGGATGAAACTAAATTTTTTTATCTTTTCTTTCTTCATTTTTTTTTTTTTTTGGTCTTTAGATTAACCTAACTGAACATACTTCCAAAGCAGAAGAAAATGAAAAGGTTGATTCCAAAATGAAAGCTTTCAAAAAGCCATTGAGTGTGTTTAAAGGGCCTTTATTACACATCAGGTAATCATAGTTTATTTTATTAGCTATGCTTTTATAACCTGTCTTGATTATCTTGAAGGAATTGCAAAATTAAGAAAACTCCTGTACTGTTTTTCAAACTGTGGAAATACAAAATTAAAAGATATCCAAAGACTCACCTTGGTTTCCAGTCATCGTAGGTATTCTAGCTACCTTTTTGTTATTTATTCTATTAAATGTGTTTAAAGGGCCCTCCTTTCATACCAGGTAATAAAAATGAATATTCATATATTAATAGTTAATCTGAATGACACATATTTTTTCTCATTTTACTGGTACTGTTTGGCTTGCATAGGTTCAAGGATGTCACAAATGGCATTGAACTAAGCATTTATCAGTTTGACCTTCTAAAAGCTAAAGCTGAACTAGAAAAATAGGTGTTTTACCAAAGCCAGATTTCAGTACATCTCTATTTTTTTTCTGGGTTACTCAATCTAAGATTCAGGGTTGTTGGTAATTAACCATTATGTAAAGATCTCTTTCTCACTACTGATTCTTTTCGTTGGTAAATCTGTATGGCTTTATGTTAATACTGCTATAACCAACTTTTCTTAGTGATGATCTGATGTATCATGTCCCATCCCATACTTGAAATCTCTGTGTTTCAAGTATGACTCTTACGAACAGTACAGCTAGACTTTTTAAAAACCTAAAATTTTAATTGAGAAATCTGGTTTGTTTACACATTTTTGATTACTGTTCTATTTGGATTTATCTCTACCATCTATGTGTGTTTATGGGGAGTGCCGAGGAAGGGGACAACATATGCATATTCTGCTGGTCATGGTTTTTCTTTGCCGGTTTCCCCCCTGTGAAGTTTGTTTTCCATTTTTCCCTTTACTGTTGAGGAATTACACACTGTTTTTTCATTGGAAGCCTGTCAAAACCATAGGTCTCAGCTTACCAGTGTGAAGGGTTGGCTGGAAGAGCTGCCTAGGGAGAAAGCCGGAGTAGAGCCAGAGTAGGGCTACAGGTCACAGCATTGCTCCTGCACAGGCACAGGGACGGACCTCCACCAACATCTATCTCCCCACCATGTCTCAAGGCTTTTGAGCTGGTTACTGAGAGCGGTTTTGAGATTCATGACCGACCTTCTTCTCCTTTCTGTGGTCTATTTCCGATTGGGTTCTAAAAGGAAGCCAGCCAGCATGCTAATTTGTCTTGTCCAGAGTTGGGCAAAGCCCTCCTCGGAAAACACGTCTTTAAAAATGTGTGTCCTCCAGATGAATGGCTCTGATATATATAGACATTCCTGATATAAAACAAATCTACTTAAATATATAGTTCGAAGTGAAGGCCAGTCTGAAGAATTCACCTTTTTATCTAAAACAAAAAAACAGTTCTGCCCATTGTTTGGAGGCACCTGATATAGTTCGACTAATGTAATTAAACTACACAAACTTTGCTTCAGTCTTTTAGTTTTTCTTTTAGGTCGTGAGTACGACCAGGACCAGTAATAGTAAAATTTGCATTTTGAGGTTCACTGATTTTACTGCTTAACCAATACTTCCCACCCCAAATTTTATTTTTGGGTTTTTCGTATTCCATAATACTTAGAAAAAGCTGTTTTTATTAAGGAATTACATAAGGAATTATTCTGTGACTTAAATACATCTCTAATGACCTTCCGTTTTAAGTTATGCTTTTCTCTGTTGGTGTATAAAATTATGCCTCCATCTAATCTCTTTGTAATTAAAGTTGCAGCAACAGTTTCTTCTTTGTTTTGATTATCTGTAACCTTCCGAAGAGTTTACATGCACCCTAAGATGGTGCTGATTATAGGCTAATTTAGCATATTCCTAATTCTCTCTCCTTTCCTTTTCCTAGTTTGCTTTTGATTCTTGGGGGAAACCACAGGACTTTTAAATAGCATGCAATCAATTAGTAAGATTAAAACACAAATTCTATCAGGTAGTTGCTTTGTAATCTTTTCTTTCTTGATGAAATCTCTTTATACAAATGAGCAGCAAATATTAACCAAATACTTTCCTTCCAGCTAATGATTAGATTGTCATTTGTTCTGAATAATACAAATGCCTTATATTTTTGTCACCACCTAGCCCAGCAGAAGAACTGTATTTTGGAAGTACAGAATCTGGAGAGAAGAAAACTTTAATAGTGTTGACAAATGTAACAAAAAACATCGTAGCTTTTAAGGTAAATATCAGAAAGATATAAATTCTAGGTGGAAATCTGATCTGGGAAGTGATTTCAGACATTTTAATTGAACAATTGAGAATTTTTTAATTTGCACAGTGTTTTTATGACATTTTTAGGCATGTTATACTGCCTTCTAGTTTTAACCACATGGCATAGCTTATCTACAGTTTTCCCGGGGATCTGTATCTCAATCTTTAATGAGCCATAATAGGCTAATGTCCAAATTAATTCCAGGCCTTAATGTTTGTGGTAAATAAAAAGCCAAGGAAAATCACTCATTATATAGATAATTCATATTAACGGTGAAAAATAAAACTATAAAATCAAAAGTGCATTTTCCCCCGAGTGTAATATAGTTTGGAATGTACTTTATACTGGATACTAACCCAATGATTGAGTTTACCACTGCCCCATAATGTTATTTCCTTAAATCTTTTTAATTTAACCACTAAGATGTTCTAGATGTTCTTTGAATATCTAATGTGTTTTAATGTATGAATGCTATTAAAACATGTCCTGATCCCCAGGTTTTTTTAAATTTTTAATTTGCATTGAAGTTAAGAAATCACCAGACACAAGATATTTCATAGATTTTTTTTTTTTATTTAAAAGGAAGGCTAAGTGAGACTAGATTGAGATACTGTTTTCCTGTTGATGGGGAAAGATACATTCTATGCCTAACCACCGTGGTTGTTTTTTAGACTTCATTATTAACTATTAACTTTTTCCATCTCATTTTTAAGCCATTTATCCCCCAAGAAGCACTTTTCTTATGTTACTAGTTACTATAGGACTAGTATAATTGTAAAAACACAATTATACAATTATAATTATAAATGCATAATTGTAAATATAATTGTAATTACAAACAGGTGAGAACAACTGCTCCAGAAAAATACAGAGTCAAGCCGAGCAACAGCAGCTGTGACCCTGGAGCATCAGTTGATATAGTTGTGTCTCCCCACGGGGGTGAGTGGTGGCCCGATGGCCTCAGAGGGTGTGCTGGAGGGTACCTGGGCCGGGTGGGGATCCGTAGAGCCAGACTAGAATCTAGAAATCAGCTGAGTGTCAAGAAGTCACCTCATTGCACTGTAGGCCTCTATTTTCTCATGTGTAAAATGAGATAGGTCCATGGGTCTCGTTAAAATTTTTGTAAATATTTTATTTCTCTGACAGAGCAAGCGTAAGCAGGGGAAGCATCAGGTAGAGAGCGGGAGAAACAGGGAGCCCAGTGCAGGACTCGATCCCAGGACCCTGAGATCGTGACCTGAGCCAAAGGCAGAGGCTTATCCAACTGACCCCTCCAGGTGCCCCTAAAGTTGTTTGTTGAAACTGTTGCCAGTTTACATTGAATTTTTTAGAAAGTCCCCCTTTTTAGAAAAATATTTTAAGGTACTTCCATACTATTTTTCCATTGTGTTCAAGAATATAATGTCTTAAACCCTGTGTCCAACCCTTTGTAAAGGTTCTTATTTATATAATAAGTTATATAGTAAGTCATCCTTTTGGAACGCAGGTTTAACGGTCTCTGCCCAAGACCGTTTTCTGATAATGGCTGCAGAAATGGAACAGTCATCTGGCACGGGCCCAGCAGAATTGACTCAGTTCTGGAAAGAAGTTCCCAGAAACAAAGTGATGGAGCACAGGTATGCTTTTCACTCACAGACTCTCAGATGTGATGGGAAGAATGAGAGAGAGAGAACTGCCTGCGTGGGCAAGGCAGGGGTCTCCTTCTTCTTGCATTTGGCACACATTTAGGCTTCTAGGGTGACCTCAAGCTCTATGGAGCTCTGGGGTGCCCAGGTGAAGGTGAGCGCAGTTTCTCAAGGAGCTTGCTAATAGCAGACTTGCTTCCAGGCTAGTGCAGGAATCTGGACCTGTCAGAATTACATAGATCGTTCTGTCCCAGCAGTTCCTTTGTAGGCACTTGTCTTGGGTACTGGAATGTGTGTGTGGCAGCATTGTTTGTACTAGTGAAAAATGGGAAAGAACGAACCTAATGAACCCCAGTAAAGTAACAGGAAAATGCACTTGAATCTGTAGCCATTCAAAAGAGTGTGGTAAATCCGTATGTCACGCTATGAAAAAATTCCTAGGATACATTAGGAGGAAAAGCCTGTGGGGTGATTTTGGAGTGTACCCGTTCTGCCTCCCAGGGGGCCACCTGTCAGTGTCTGGGAATGTTGTTCATTATCACAGCTGGGCAGTGGGGGACTTTGGCATCCAGCAGTTAGAGACCAGAGACGCTGCTAAACATCCCCCAAGACAAAGATCTGGCTCAAAATGTCAACAGTGCCTAGATAGAGGATTCTCGATGGTGGGTGGTTTTTGTAGGACCTGAAGGATACGAGAGAGTAAGCCATGTCAATAACCGGAAAAAGTGCTTTCCAGGTAGAAGGAACCACAACTGAAACAGGAGTGTGCTTGGCCTGTGTAAGTTACAGCAAGGAGGTAAATGTACCTTGAATCTAGTAAGGGGGGCTGGGGGAGACAATGTGGGAGATGAGGTCAAAGAGGTAGTAGGTAACCAGAGTGAGGACGTCTGATTTTGAGAGGGAAATCTATTAGTTGGTGCTAAGCAGAGTCAGGAAGTGATTTGGCTTTGTCTAAGGGCTTATTCTGGGGGCCGTGTTGAAAACAGACTCTAGGCAGACACAGGGGAAAGCGTGATATTGAGTTAACACAAATAGCTTGGGCTGCCAGCCTGTGCTGTTCTAAGTGTTTTACTCTGATTTATTTACTCCGTCATTCAAATGACCCTGGGAGGTAGTAGGTCTTTGTCCCCCTTGATAAATGAGAAGCTGGGAAACCTTGTAACGGTCGTGGCCGAGTTAAATCTTCAAAAGGAATTTAAAGAATACAGATGTAGCTGGCACACACAGGTGAAAGGATCCAGGGTAAGAAGAAAGCTGGAGAGGCAGGCAGGGCCCAGAGGAGGAGCTTGGTCACCATGGTGAGACCCATGGGAGAGCGGCATCCGGACCCGATTCACCTTTGTCAAGATCATTGCAGGCTTGTTCACAGACAGGAGGAGGATAGGTGTGGGTCTGGGAAGACGAGCTTTATTTCAGTTGCCCCAGCCTGGAGGTATACTTAGTGGCCAGAGGAAGACGGTCCAAGCAGGGACTCAGGAGGGAAACCAGTAGGTGAGCTGTGCCCTCAAAGTCTAGGAAAGCATGTTGGACAAAAAGGTAAGGGACCAGTGCTACTAAGTACTGCCATCAGGCCAAGAAGGATGAGGTGTGAGCAGTGGCCATTGGTGACATCACAGAGGTCATCACTGACATCAGAGGGAGCATTTTCAGTTGGCAGGAGCCAGGTTCTCAAGAAATGAAGGCAAGGAGACGATCCTAGAGGTTTGGCTTATTGGCGGAAGGAAGAACATGGTGTTGACAAAGGGTCTGTTTGGCACAGGTCTGTCAATGGGAGAAGCCAACTCTACAAGGTCAATCATTGACAGGTCCTGTCCCTTCAGCTTTCTTGGGAGTATCACTCAAGGCAAGGTAGGGATCAGTTTTAGTCCAGAAAAAGGAAGGAACACAGATACACATTAAGGCTCGTGGTGGGCTTGACTTGTTTTTAGATGGAGTAGTTACATATCTACATGTCCATATCGTAACAGGGTCTACTTACTCCTTATCCAGAGTTCATTTTTCTCAAAGTCATGGCTATGAAAACAAATGGAAAGAATAAGTAACACTGGTATAAAAGACAAATATTAATTTGAAGTTCTTATCAGACAGTCCCTCAGAAGCGGGTTTGGGGTTTTTTTTAATCAATTCCTCCTGGTTTGGTTTTCTGTAAGTCAGGAGAGGGTGACTTATCTCACAGAGGGAGCCTCAGTGGTTTGGTACTGAAAGCCCAGGTAAAGCACCGACTCCCATCTAGAAAGGGTGGTTTCCTTCAAGTAGTAAGACGGGATGAATTCTATTGAGCACCATAAAAAAAAGTTTCCCTGAGTTATGGAGTGGTATCTATAATTGCTTGTGTTATTATACATACATTAAGAAGCAGAAGAGGGCTGTGCAGTGTGTAAACCTGGCGATTCACAGACCTGTACCCCTGGGGATAAAAATGTTTATAAAAAATAAAATTAAAAAAAAAGAAGAAGAGGTAGGGAAGGGAAAATAATTTTGCCTCTTCCCACCTTAAATACCATCTCCAACAAAAGAAAAGTGGCAGGGGAGCCAGTTAGGAGAGGTTATCAGGAAAAGCACAGTAAACAAGGGTAAGGTTATTATACAGATTTAGATGAATTCCTGTCTTCTCGAAGACCCTGAGCTGGCCAAGGTAAGGGACCTACCTTACCTGGTAAGGCTGTCCAAAATCCTATAAGCAAGGTTACAGGTCCATTTTTCCTTTCCAAGGGGCTTTATTGGTTCCATAAAGTCAACCTTAGTTCCTTAAAGTTGTCTGGTCATACCTGATTTTATGTGTATTATTTTCAAATATGAATCCAGTGAAAGCCTTGGTAATAAAACCATGCTTCCAATTGTGTCCTAACACAACAAGAACAGATGCTTATGCAAAAACAAAACAAAACAACTCTGTTTCCATGAAAGAATACTAAGTTTCTGAGTTCTGGAGGAAGTTTCAGTTCTGCTCATAAATGTATAGTTTACCAAATTGCAGTCAATCATAGATAGCTTAGGAGAAAAGAAAACATAGATAGCTTAAATCTGGAAAAAAACAAACATTAAAGAACCAGCAGGAAAAAAAAAAAGTACAGTCATCAGTTCATTCAACCGCATGTTATTCATTCCTGGCCTGTTTGAATCCTCCTTTTTCATTAGCTCTGGAAGTTCTTACCCAGTTCAGTTTTATGATCTGAAAGTTATGAGAAACCTGTTCTCTGGAGTACTTGTCAGAGTCCTTTCCATGAATCTCTGAACATGAAACACATTTGCAAAAGGATCAGAGTCAAACCATAGCTTCCCTAAGTGACAAAAAGGCTTAAAAATGGCCATTGTTACAGCTCTGATGAGAGTTCATTGTAGTGCTTCTGACAAGGAAATTTGGTTATTTCTGTGACATACAGCAGTGTAGATACTAACTGGAATTTTATACAATTTCTGGAACACTTAGGATAATATATCTATACAAATATAATCTGAAGAAGGTATATAGTATCACTTATCTGACAGTGCTTCCCATGTAATTTAACACAGCAAATAAGCCTAATGAGTTTTATATCTCTTTTTATAAGAAGAGAGAGCAAATCTTTGGACATGTTCCAGTGGCCCTCTGAAAAATTTCAGAGATAGTTCAAGGTCAGAAAGTCTTCATTTAGAATTTGAGCTGGGGGTTGTCAAAAACATCAGAAGGTTTTAGACACTTGACTAAATGGGATCATCATCATGAAATAATACTTAATTGTCCATTTAACCATAGTGACGATAAAATATCAAAGGCAAATACAGAAAGTTGCAGAGTTGTGAGTAAAACATGGGGAAATCGTCTTCTAAAGATTCAAAGAGCTGAGCTGTTGATGAAGATAACGTTGAGCACAGGAAATTATTCTCATAAAACGCCCCATCTTTGCTTTCTAGGCAGATTACTTAAAAGCTAAAGAAAAGCCTTTTGCAATCTTATCAGTAGCTGACTGATAGTCCAAGAAAAGGTTGTCCTTTTAGCAGATGAAATTAATTTTTAGTTTTACATAAGTACACTACTGATATGGAAGCTTATTTGTATAACCTTTATAACAAATTCATTCCGTTTTAGCCAGCTCGACTACACAAAGTAAAATTTTTTCTTTCCAACTGCCTGTATCCATTTAGTTTGTCCTTTATTATCTTCCCTATTCTGAAATAACCAGCTTTGATGTAGGAGAAAATTACTTTCATTCCACTTAACGAAAATACATGTCCGTACTTCATACCTTTCCTCGGCCAAAAACACATTCTATTTTCGCTGCACATGGAGTTAGTTGCTTCTATTATTTCTAGTAATTACATACATGAATTAGAATTCTTAACCCTTAGAACCCATCATTTCTAGTGACAACTAAGTGGTAAGCAATTGTGATCTGTTAACACCAGCATTCAGTAGATTGGTAAATCTATGAATATGTAATTTCTAGAAGCATATGCTTCCTCATAGTACAGTTTTTCAGTGTGGCACAAGATATGTTTACTAACAGACTCAGTATTTGTAGTTCCTCTGTAGTAAGAAGCCAAAAGTAGATAAACCAATGTTTAGTAATTAATGTTTCAGTATTTTATCTTACTTGGAAATGATCTAGTCAGTCCGTGAATTTCCCGTTTAACTTAGCAAAACTAAAGTTTCGAGTTACCAAGGAGATTGGAGAACCTGTTTTTCAGTAGACTTCACCTAAAAACTCTTACCAGCTTATGTCTAAATCACTCGCTTCCAACAGTTATGCTTGAATACTCATGCCAGCTTCGTGAAACATCAGTCAGCCCCCATCCCAGGCTGTTTTTCATGCTGACAAATTATGTACCCGACATAACATGAACCTTTTTGAGCAGGTAAACACCAGAAGAAAAAAAGTTGCCTGTCTGCATTACATCTAATACTGATAACTTTGAAGACATGCCTATTTTAATTAAACCAACAAACTTAGCTTTTATTTTACCTAGGATTAATCTATATCACATGAACTTGAAAGACACTTAGGTTAGTTTCTATATTTCTAAGAGGTTTAGGAATACTTAATTTGGTAAATGCTTATTTTTCTTTAAGCCAGTCAAAGAGCACTTTTACAAATTTCATTTTTGCAATACCATCCCAAGTTGGAAAAATATTACACATCTATAACATACATATGTAGACACACACAAACATACAGACACAGAGACCTTTTAGCTATAGCTCTAAAATTTTAGCCATAAATCAGGCACAATAACATAAAACTCACTAGTTTATATAAAAGAACATTTAGGTTTAGAGTGTGTTTCTGGCAGTTGGAATCCGTTTACCTGCTCAGGTGGCTAAAAGCCTGTTTTGTTTTTTCATTTGCCAAAATCCCAAATAACTCCCTTTTTTCCTTCCAGTGAAAATCCCTTCCCTAACATCTGTATTTCAGAGAGGTAGCAGTCAGGTCCTAGAGAAGATAGGGTAGAAAATCTGTCCCTCAAAGGCACAGAGAATGTGTCAAGGATTTTTTTTTTTCTAGGAATTCGGGGGATATCTATTTGCCTACTATCAGATGTCTAAAGTAATTTGTTTCTGTGTTCCTTCTTTTTCTTAAGCACAGGACAGTTTTGTTTCCAACATCCTGAGCTTTTACAGTACAGGTATTTTGAGAGGACCGGGGGAGGTTTCAGCATTGGTAAGGTTAGGTGGACTTTGAACGGCTTCAGTGTTGCCTTTAAAAAGTTTTTTTTCCCCACCTTAAAGGCCTTTGTGGAATACTTGATATAAACTTTTTTAAAGTATTCCACAAAGGCCTTTAACAGTGGGGGGACCTGTACTATTGCTTCTAACAGCTCCCAAACGTGGGCCTTCAGCCAGTCTATTTCCTGAACATTTGTAGGAGGGCCTAGCAGAAATTCTGCTCATGTTGTCAGTGAGGACAGTCTTCCACAGGGGAGCTAAGTGGCTTGTCTGACAACTACAGTATAATCATGGGTGGGAAGAACAACCCTTCGTGGCCAGTCATGGTCCCTGTGAATGGTGAATGAGTGGCCACTGATCCTTGTACCTCTTCTCTATGTTTGGTACGTATCTTCTGAACGTGCACGTGGAAAGAACTTCATAATGTCCTCTAAGGGAGGCCCTCAGGCTAGTGGCCAGACTCCTTCATATTCTCCTTTCAACTTGGTCCTTCCAGAGATAGCACTAAGACCGTTGTTTAGGGTGAGAATCTCTACAAAGTGTTTTGAGAAGCTCTTCCAACTCAAAAGATCCATCGTCTGGCATTGGCAAGTAGGCTCTTCTATTAATCTCTCTCATGACTCAAGCCAATAGGCCATTCTGTGGTTTAACCACGGACACAAGAGGCATCCCCAGAGATGGTGCCAAAGATGCCGTCGTCACAGGACCCCCGGAGTTAGCATAAGAAAGCAAAGACCTCCCTTGCCCCAAGTGGTAAGAATGGTCCAGCGAAGATGCTAATCTCCAGTTTTCCACAAGAATGTAAGAGGCCTAAGACCCTCTTATCTCCACCATCAGGGAAGGACTTACAGGATTGGACTTTTCCAGAACTAGTGACCACAAAAGCTGAGAGGACAAAGGCCCCTCACAGACTGGGGCCCCTAATGACAAACTGCCCTGAGAGCTGGCACAGCTGGACGGAGAGGATGCTGCCTGTCCCTTAGTGCCTCAGATCCCCGGCCTGTTCTGCTCGCTGCCACACACCTGTGTACACATGCACCCTCCAGCTGACAGAGACCAAAAAGAATATTCTCGCTGTTCCCAAAGCCAAGCTCTCAAGACCCAGAGCAAGATGAAAGGAAGACCTCATTTGACCTACTTTCTTCTGCTCATCTAAATTTGGAAAGGAAGGGACAAGGTCAAATTTTGACCTTTCTGTCTCGACCTGGCACCAGAGAGTAGATCCAGGAAAGCGGGCTTAGGTAAGAACTCTTACCTTCGCCGGCCTCTGCCAGTTTTCCAGGCTCCCATCTGTAGGCTCCCAGGCAAGTACGGTGTCTCAGCAGGTCCCAGCATAGGCTGCCAAAATAGAGGAGAGGAAAAACAATTTTTCCTCTACCGTGCTTGGTTCTTGGCTGAGGCCCCCACCCCCTGTAATAAAGGATTAATAGAAAAGCAGAAGTTTAATACCATGTGTACCTCCTGTATATATGGGAGAGACCCAGGAATACAGGAAAACTCCCCAAAGTGGCCCAAGATACCACCTTAAATACCATCTCCAGCTCAAGACAAGTGGTTGGGGGTAAGGGAGTGCATTATGGGGGGCTGTCGGGAAGATCACAGTCAACATGGGTAAGGTTGCTGGGATGTGAATTGGTCCCTTCTCCATTAAGAGTTCTTCGAGATCTCGGTCATCCCCTCATCCTGGCATGGAGAGGAAGACACCCTTACAGGGGGACCTTTCCTTCCCTTATTGATGTCAATGACCCTGACAAGAGGTTTTCAAAACTTTCTCAGGCCTGCTGTTTCTTAAACAATAAGCAGCCCCAGATAATCCTCAAGTCAGGGAAGCGTATTTGGGGGTGGCTAGTCAGGCTCCCCTTCCAAGGTAGGTCCACTGGATGTGTATCTGGGTAAGAAGCAGGAGTACTTTTCATCTTGGTTCCGTCAACTTCTGTATTTGGCCATTCTCACATTACAGTTTACTTTTATAAAAAAAATTTTCATTAAAAATTTTAATAAGTTTGGGACACCTGGGTGGCCCATTTGGTTAAGCAACTGCCTTCAACTCAGGCCATGATCCCAAAGTCCCAGGATCAAGTCCTGCATCAGGCTCCCAGCTCCATGGGGTGTCTGCTTCTCCCTCTGACCTTCTCACCTCTCATGCTCTCTCTTACTTGCTCTCTCTCAAATAAATAAATAAAATCTTTAAAAAAATTTTTTTTAATAAGTTCTGTGTCCTTTGGATTTTCATAGGTTAAGATGCCATATTGTCGAGAGCAGTAAACCAACCACTCTGACATTGAAAGACAGTGCTCTTGCCATGTCCGATAAAACCAGTGAAGATCTTTATCTACAAGTAAGTGTTCTTTCTCCCTAACTAAAAAAGAGTTGGTAATGCTAACCAGTGTTAGAAATCCACTTCTTCCCCACCGATAAAGGGAAGATCTTTGGCATAGACACGACAGGAAGGCTCTTTTCTTTGTGAGGGGAAGCCAAATCCGAAATCCTAAGTGGTGAGTTCCTTTGGGAGATGCATTAACTTTTGAAAAGCTCTGGCCATTTTAATTTGGACAAGGTGTATGGTGCCTTGGGGGGCGCCAAAGAATTGGAGCTCACGAGAGGGGTACCATTTCAACTTGAAAAAGACGGAGGGGCTCTCTTTCTGCGTAGCTGGTTTCAGAACCTCCAGGAAAGGACTTGCTTTGCTCCTTCTCCACTGGAAAAGCCGACCTTTCCCAAACAAGAGTAAGCAGGCACACAGCTGTTCACCAAACAAATGGAACCCCTTGTTGCGTTTCCAGCTCCCAGCTGCTTAGAACAGACGGACCCCATCCTGTAAATGTTTGGGTTTCTAATATTCCTATTTGTCATGCCCATGATTCACGTACTGTTTTACTGATACCAATCTTTCATTCTTTTTCCCTCCGTAGCTCAGTCGTTTACTAGAAAGCAGTAGGAAGCTTGAAGACCAAGTTCAGCATTGTATCTGGTTCCAGCAGCTGCTGCTTTCCTTAACAATGCTCTTGCTTGCTTTCGTCATCTCTTTCTTCTATTTGTTGTACAGTTAAAGATGTGGCACTCAGTAGGAAACATGGCTCTCGATCATGAGCTGGAAAAAGACCCAGAAATTCATACTACTGAAAGTGTCGCACATCTGTGCTTCCTGAAAGGAAATGTGCAACACTTAGAGGGGGACAAATACATATCTTGAAAATAAAGTCTGTTAGAATAAGGAAACACTGGAGACATTCATCATAAGAGACTACAGCTAGAGGCAGCCCAGTCAAGGCACAGCCGTGTGTAAATTAATACGTTAGATATAATTTATTTTTTCCCTTTGAAGACTTCTAAAGTTTTAAGTTTTATTATATATATACACATTAGCTGAACTGAAAAGTGTACGGAACAAGCTTTGTTGCAGCCAATAAATGTCATCTTTTTTTGTTTATGACAAAATCATTATAGCTGAGCCAACTTACTAGCTTTTCTATACTATGTATATAGAACATGTATATTGAAAAAAACCATACTTATACAGAGTAATTTCTGTAAACATGACTTTGTAATTTTGAGAATTACTTCCAGATGCTAGTCGATATTCTTTGGGTATGTAAAACTATTTAATGCCAAACCACCTCTAGCCTTTGTTTCTTATCTGTCTTCCTTAAAGTCTGCCTTTTATTAATCTCGGACTTTTTAATGAACACTCACGTTTAGGTAGAATTTGGCAAACTAAGTCGTGTTGGGTTTTCCTTGCGTTCTGTCAGTGGCATGGAGAAGAAAAGTCCTTTCGGTCGCACTTCCCAGTCTTTTTTATTCGGTGTCACATTGCTTACAGTGGCTGGACACTGACCCGTTTGCTTCAGTTATTACAAAGGCCTACTCCCAACCCTGTACCACCTACACCCTCTTTTCTAAGCAAGTTAAAATTTCTTTGAAAAGTTAGTTTTTGAGAGGCATAGCCAAGTTCATTTACATTTCAGTTCCTTGGTAGAATCAGCCACAAGAAGGAAACTTGACAAAAAGCCTAGAGGACCTAGAAGCGTTGGAGGAAAAAAACTCAAAACTCAAGTGTCAAGTCTCCATTTTTGAGTGAAAAGTAGAATCATGGTCCACTTGTACCACCTCCAGAGTGGGGCTGGTGGGCTTGCTGGATCCTCTCCCCTTGTCACGGTAATCCCAAGGGTGGGTCCTGAGAGGATACAGCTCGCAGGACTGCAGAGGCGGAGGAAATGAGTTGGTTTTCAGTTTCAGTCCGTGTTGGTTCACGTGTAAATCTACTTGCTATGAAAGAAAAAAAAAGTCTGCCTGTTAAATAAATGTTGAGTTTTGATGGAGCCATGCTTGGAGAATGTTCTCTTCTAGAGTGTGGTGTTGGCAGCTTTCATCTGGAGAAGCGGAGGATTCCAGAGCTGAGTTGTAAATCATGATACGATAGAGTCCCCTCAAAAATGGCCTAGAAATAAAACCTTAAAAGGACACTGGTCTGATGCTTTGTCTTAATTTGGGTTTTTCTGTTGTAGTCTGCCAACTCCAGACGTGAAAGTGACTTCAGTACACCCTAAGTACTGGCCATAGTATCTCTCTGTGTGTGTGCACAGCGGTGTCCCCTTCTGTGTCACATCCCCGGCCTGCCTAGCTTCTAACCCCAAAGTATCTGTGTATGTTTTCTGTTCCTCAGCAAAGACATGAGGAACTCACTGGTCAGAATTGGAAGCGTGCTGTCCTAACAGTGTCCCTTTAATGTTTCCAGTGAAAACGACATTGACTCACTAAGTTGTTCTTCCCCGATGTCTGGCGGGTTCAATTGAATAACCTATCTTGTTAATGTTTGTGTGTCTATTCAGTGTGACTATGCAAGATGACTGAAAATTAACCATAAAATCAAAGGCTTCTAAACTTTTGGTCTTGTCTTAACTAATCACATATTTACATTCGATTTTCTTCTGTCTCTTATTTCATCACACTTTGTATGATTATTACTCTAAGGACTCTGATGATAATTTTATTTTTTTATCTTGTCATTGGCTATTCATGAGCAAATTACCAAGGATCAACACCGAGATTTAGATTGTTTTCACTTGAGAATGGAAATTAATAGACTTTCCACGAAAACATTAATAAACTATCATTAGCTTGATCTGAAAGTAGCCTAAAAATGCAGTTGCGGTTAAATCTAGCCTCAAATTTCATAATAATACCATAACTGTTTTTATATCTTGCCACTAATTTTGACTGGATTTAATAGCACTTTATTGTACAATTGCAAAAAAAAATATATTCCTAGAATTGTTGCCAGTGTAATTTCTCTAATATTCTGGTGCTTTTCATATATTTTCAGTATTTTTATTACTATATTGGTATTTTCTTTGTATAATTGATCAAAAAACATGTTTTCTATTTTAATATGTTTTAGAAAAATAATTACATTTATGAAATAAATATCATCAGGAAAAACTTCTGGTCTCTAATTGATAAAGCATCTTAAAATCAATGTTCAGGCACACTCTGACCTTTCAAATATCACATTAATTTCTTTTGGACCTGCTTTGCATTTTTATAAGGACAGTGCCGTGAGCTTCCAGAATTACAATTGTGTTATCAGGTGAACCTGTCCTTCGTGTGTCCCATTTCTTCTCAACCCGGGTCAGGGTCGGGCTACTCTTCAGTAGAGCTCTCTGTAACACTGGACTCACTGTCAGGACCATAAGCTCTGTCATGGAACCTTCTCTAGGCTGCCCCACATGAGCCAGAACCACCCAACGTCTTCTCAGTCCTAGTACACCTTCCTGCCTGACAGGAACCAGCAGGAAGCAGGCTGTGGAGAGACAGCCCTAGCTGGCTCCTGGGTCTCGTGGGTGTGGTTAGGGGGGCCCTGAGGATTATTGGTGTGGTCCCCTCACCCCTGGAAGATAACCCCCACGTGGCAGCTACCACTCCATAAAAAAATAGAATGAATGGGACAGACCCATCTTCTAAACTGAAAAGGAAGTGAAAACACAAAATGATGAGAAAAATTCAGAACAGAGCTACAACAAAGACAAAATGGTGACCTACCAAGAAGGAACACATCTACCTAGGACTGTGAGGCCATGCCCTGCTTTCCTAAAAGATACAATTTTCTAGGAAACAAAAGCTCCCATGAGGAAAGTTCCAGCTAAGGAAGGGCTGGTTCCTTTACAACCATCGTCTGCTTTGTTCCCTAAGTTTTCACCAACAACTCCAAGTCCTTGATGTCCAAACAACATCAGCCCCCAGAAGTACTGGGCTCCCTTTCTCTCCCCACCCCGGGAAGACAGAATGGAAGTTGTCCCATCTGTTCCGTTGGAGGCAAAGGTGGTTAGGAGCGAGGGCTCTGCAGTCGGGCTAGCTGGGTGCAGCTGCCCTCTGTGCCACCTGCTGCCTGTGTGACAGCAATGTTCATTGACTTCCTTGGGCCTCAGTTTCCTCGTCTCTGAGGCTGATAATCCTAGGGCCGCTATGCAGGACGAGTGTGACAAGGATGGAAAAGAATGCACTTAAAGCAGCCCTGGAGAGGCTGGCCTTGCTTTTGCTGCTGTTGCCCCCACCACCTTCCATCCCATCTTCCTAGAACCTTCCACACTTGGGTTGATCTTACTGAATATCCCACCTCATTCAAAGCCAATCATCAGTTCTCCAAATGTTTCCCTCCTTTGTACTCCTACCCTTGCCTTCTTGCTACCCCACTCTTAATTCTAGTGCCCAAGTCAAGGGACACGCTTTAGAAGGGTAGTGATGACTGGCTGCCTCGAATCCTCTGAAGGAGTATCCCTTCCAAAAAATACTTCAGTCAGATGTTTCCTTCCACCACTGCACCCGCACCACTTCAAAACAACACACACACACACACACACACACACACACACACGGAATTGATCTTGCAATAGTCCATCCCTAAGTTTCCCTTAAATTTGTAACAATGCAATAAAAATATTAAATAGACTCTTCCACATCTTTGTAATTTTGTCCTTCCACGAATAAAATTACCTCCCTGTATTGTCTAAAGATTCTCTTCCTGTCCGTACCCACTGGTGTCCCCTGCCATGCAAAAAAAAAAAAAAAAATGATCTACACATGTCAAAGTATTTGAGACAACTGATTCAACAGGCAAGAATATAGAGGAACATCTCCTTGACCCAGAGGGGCAAAATAGGTACACATTTCCAAGTCTTTCTAAAGGGAGAATTTGAGTGGTTCTTGAAACTCGAGCAGCTGGTCCACACTCCTTTGTCCTCAGCAGTCTGGGAATACAAAATAAGGTCTTATGTTTTACACAGAAGGAAACCCAGGGCCAGAAGGGCCAGAGAAATAGTTCTCTGGCCCAAGGTCATGTGGCTAGTTGCCTTCAGAGCCAAGAGCCTGAACTAGTCTCCCAGGTCTAATGCCTATCTGTTTTACAACCACCCAGAGCCTGTCCGAGTAATAGTTTAAAATGTTCAGAGAATAGATCTGAGAACTTTACCTTCACCAAACAGCGGGAGGGGAAAGGAGAAGATAAACTACTTAAAGAGAAGCAGAGATGACAAGACAATTGCCGCTCAAGACCCTTGGCTGGAAAAGTAAGTTTCTTGGTATTCTAAGCTACAGACCGTACCTTGAAAAAGGCTTGAAACCTACAGGTCCATGTACTATTTACTTGGATGGAGGGTTCTGGCTTGTTCCGTCAGCCTTGTCAGAGATTTATCTAGCATTCCAGAGAAGGGCCTCTCCTACCCATGTGGCTCACAGTTGTCTCAGCCAGTCTAGTGACCTCAAGGAGTCTTGTGTTCAATAAAATCAGAGCATTTAAGTTTTCTGTTTCCATGTAACAAATGACCACAAATCTACCATCTGAAAACCAACACAAATTATCTCATGATTTGCGTGTGTCAAGCCTGGCACAGCAGGGCTGTGTTGTTGTTCTTGGCTCAAGGTCTTACAACACTACAACGATGCTGTCACCCAACTGCATCCTCCCTGGAGGCTCAACTGGATCAAGATCTACTTCCAAGTGCCTTTGGGTTGTTGGTAGAATCCCTTTTCTGGGGGCTGAACTAGGGTCCTCCAGTTCTTGCTAGCTATCAGCCATGGACTGCTCTCAACTCCTAGAGTCATTCCCACATCTTTGCTAAACAGCCCCCTGGATAGGCAGTTCACAACATGGCTGTTCTCACTTCAAATCTCTTCTTTCAGGGAGGGCCTGGCCCAGTTAAGGGCTCACCTGATTAGGCCAGGCCCACCGAGGACAATCTCCCTCCTGATGAGCTCAGAGGTACCTGATGAAGAATCTTAATGACATCTGCAAGATCCCTTCTGCTCTATAAGCTAACTTGGATTCTGAGAGCGCTATCCCATATACACTAGCTCTGCCCCCCCACTCAAGGGGGGAGGGTTGCACAGAGTGTGTTGGGTAGGATCTGCAAGCACATCCAATCTGGTCCCCCCATTTTGCAGATCAGGAGACAGAGGCTCAGAAAGCTAAACCAACCCTACCCAGCCTGACTGACTGCTCTGAATTCACAGATTCCTGCACATGGAAAAAAAAATAGCCTTGAATTGTGTTAGGCACCGAATGACAGGCATGGGGACAGGAGGCCTCTATCCCAGTTGGCTTTCTCCGATCTCACAGCTTCAGTGCACACACGTATTAAGGAAAAGTATATAACCAGTATTTTCTACATTTGTTCATTATACACCCCAGAAACATTCTTAAAATGGATTAACATGCTAGGCCAAAGGGGACTTCCGGTAATTGTGTGCTTCTGTAAACAAAGCTCTAGTGAAAAACAGTTTTTCAACTTTCCCTTTTGGAATAACCCACTCACTTCAATTAGTTTAATTACATTAGTTTTCTTGGACATAAATATGCTCTGTGAAGGTAGCTACATGAGAAGTTTTAAAACTAAGAAAGGGGGAAAATTCTTTTCTTACAAAAACTTAACATCATGATTCCCAGCATTTGTACTGTCCAACTGACTTTGGATCAAATTCCAGCACACTGAATTCTACTATTCCAGAAAGTTCCCTGCAAATTTCCAGGTCACACTAGAGATGTGTGTGTGTGTGTGTGCGCGCGCGCGCGTATGTGTTGAAAAATCTCACTAGTTTTTAGAAGTCCTCCAGAACAATCCTGCATTGACTCACTATTGCCTTAAAATTCAGAGTTGCTCTCCCCTTCTCTCTATGTAGGACTTCTTGTTTCTGACTGCAAGAATCCACCAAACTCTTAATATTATGCCTGTCCCCTGTTGCTGGAACTGGGACAATGACAAAGAAGGGAATCATTTGTCTTTCCCACTCCAATAATCCTCTACTTTTTTGGCACCAGGTCCTTGCTCTAATACTAGCATACAGACTCATTCAGTACGATTACTATTTGTAGTTCAATTTGCCCTGAATTGCTTTTGCCCGCTGATAGGCAAATGTGCTTGAACAACTTGAGTCAAATACCAAATCACTCTTCTCTGTCATAAACTAAATGTCAAAAATGTGTTTGGGGCACTTTTCCAATATTCTAACTCTATGACTCAAGCTGCTTCCTTTTAAGGGAGTGAAGAGGGATGAGGTTATTATTGGGAGCAATAACAAAAGTATGACAGTCGAGCAAAATTTAACTTTTCTTTTAATGTGGCTGAACTAGTAAGTTGCTAAAAAGGTAAGGTAAAAGGAAATGGATATAAAAAGCAAAGCTTCCTTTCAAATATTTACTACTCTGGGATCATTTAACCTACTTAAGAGCTTAGTCATTAAAGGTAAGGGTGTATCTTATAGAGGAATTCACATCTAAAGTTATGTCTAAATTCTGAGTATACTCAGAATTTCCCCCTGAGAATTCATTAGAAAGTTGCCACAAGAGAGATGGAGATAGTAACTCTTACCTTGGTGAGTCCAAACCTTCATTTTAATACCAGATAAAGTATTTAGTTGGCTTTATTTGGGAAGGGTATAGAGTACCATAAATATACATATTGTGTCTTCAAAACTAGAACCACCATCAAGAGTGTCTTAAGAGGCACAAGAGAAATGAGAATGAACGAGGAAAAAAAAAATCACATCTATCATGCTACATTGAGTGGAACAGACCCCCCCTTGATTCTATGAGTTGAGGGCCAGATATAAGTGAGGTTGATCCCATAGGTGAGACCAAAATCAGAACTGGAATCTGGCCTCGCTCTTCAACATCCTTAGGAAGTGTCCTCACCATATCTCCACTTCCCTCTTGCTCCCTGTGATGTGACTCCATTTTAGTGTCTATTCCCATCACTCCAGAAAAAAAGTACTTGCTAAGGCCCAACAATGACCTCCTTGTCACTTCATCCAATGGACCTGCTTCAGTTGGAATTTGAAGTGAGTTCTTCCAAAGCAGCATTTGGCTATACCAACTACCAGGTTTCTGCTTTTTCTTCTCACATTAACACTCTTCAATGTACTTTATTGGCTTATCTTCCTCCACCAAGTCTTTAAGATGTTAATACAGGCCTGGGCTCCTTTCCCTTTGTCCTCATAGGTGATCTCCTCAATACCCAGGGCTGCAAGTAGCATTGGTAAGCCATTAACCCTTGGACATTCTAACTAGATAAACTTCCTATTCTAAGTCTAGACATATGTATCCTTTGCCAGCTTAGCAGTTCCAAATGTCCCTCACCAAACGTCAAAACCAACTCCTGATCTTCCCCTAGACCTGGTCTTCCAGACCGCTTCTCAATGAATGGCACCACTCTCCATTCATTTATACCAGTTATAAACTTGACCTTCACCCTTGACCCCACAGGGCCCCTCTACTCTCTACTTCTCTCTCCCTCTCCACTGCCACCTCCCTTCTTTAATCCACAGCATCTCTCACTTGACTTCTGCAACAATCTCAGGCAGTATCTGGACATCCACTTTGACTCTTTATAGTCCAGGGATATTCAGGACTCACTGAAAATGCATTATCCTATCATACCACTCCCCAGATCAAAACCCTCAGATGGCTTCCATGGCTCAGCCCATGATTACAGCTCCTAATTTGGCCTACCAGCTCCTGGAAGATCTGGCCCTTGCCTAACTTCACACCCTCACCTTTCCTCATCTTCCTCCCTCTTTATGGTTTCGTCCTGTATGAACCAGACTAATGCCATCTTGATCAAATCCTCCATGATGACCACTCTGACCTAAAACCTTCTAGAGAGCAGCCCCACTCCCACATTCTTTCCTTTATTTATCCACATCCTTAAGTGTACCCTTGGGGCATAATGTCCTTGATCTGCCTTGGAGATAGAACTATGACACTCAAATATTCTCCAACATTCTCCTCCTGTGTGGTCTCTTAGCACCTACTCCACAGCTTCTAGGGCTATAAAAGCAGGTCTTATGGGAGGTGAGGCGGTGGAGATCTACTTGTCTTGCTGCCACCCAAGACAGGCTTCTATCTATAAATCTCCTTAGTAAACCATTTCTTGTCAAGCTGGACTTGTCAGCCTTTTTCTTCAGTCTTACTGCTCCTTCAGCCTTTGGAGGTCATTTTGCACATGCTCCCTTTCATGGAACAGGTCCCATCTCTGCCTCGAATTCTCTATCCCAACCTTCCCACCTCACTTCCTCACAGTGAGTCTCAGCTCATCATTTGGGCCGAAAAGTTCTCTCTCAGGGGCGCCTGGGTAGCTCAGTCAGTTAAGCATCCCACTCTTGTTTTCACTCTGGTCATGGTCTCAGGGTCATGAGATTGGCTAGTGCTGGATGTGGAGCCTGCTTAAGATTCTCTCTCTCTCTCTCTCTCTCCATCTGTACCGCCTCCCCCGCCTGTAGACACATGCATGCACATGCACACTCTCTCTCTCTAAAAAAAAAGGGGGGGGCCTGGGTGGCTCAGTGGGTTAAAAAAAAGAGGGGGGTTATCTCTCTCCCCACTCTTGTCACTTTCATTCAACATAGCATTTTAAGTCTTAGCCAGAGCGAGAAAGAAAGAAAAGCAAGGGAAAAAGTAAAGGGTATCCAAATTGGAAAGGAAGGAGTAAGACTGTTACTATTTGTAGACATGACAGTGTGTCTGCATAGGACATCATATACAGAAATCCTGAAAGACTTCATTAAAACTGTTAGAACTGATCAACAAATTTAATAAAGTTGCAGGATACAAAATGAATATACAGAAATCTGTTTAAAAAAAGAAATCTTGTGTTTTTATACATTGGTAATGAACTATCAGAAAGAGAAATGAGAACAACTGCATTTACAACTGCATCACAAAAATACCTAGGAAAAAACCTAACCAAGGAAGAGAAAAACCCACACACTAATAACTATAAGGCATTAATGAAAAAAAAAATCAAAGATGCAAGTAAATGAAAGCATGTTGTATTCATCATTTGGAAGAATTGTGTTAAGATGCTGATACTACCCAAAGCAATCTACAGATTGAATGCAACTCCTACCAAAACTCCAATGACATTTTTTCATAGAACAAACAATCCTAAAATTTGTGTGGAACCACAAAGGACCCTGAATAGCCAAACCAATCCTGAGAAAGAAGAACGAAAGCTGGAGGCACCAGGCTTTTGATTCCAAACTGTGTTACAAAGCTATAGCAATCAAATCTGTATGGTACTGGTATAAAAACAGACACATAAATCAATGACACAGACTAGATAGCCCAGAAATAAACACACACACAGACCATCAATTAAGTTACAACAAAGGAGCCAAGAATAAAAAATGAGGAAAGAACAGTCTTGTCAATAAATGGTGCTGGGAATGCCATATATAAAAATTAACTAAAAATGGATTAATGACTGGAATGTTAAGAATTGAAATCATAAAACCCCTAGAAGAAAACATAAGCAGTAAGTTTCTAGACATTGGTGTCGGCAGTGATTTTTCTTTTGGATTTGACACCAAAGGTAAAAATACCCAAGTGGGACTACATCAAACTAAGAAGCTTCTGCACAGCAAAAAAAAAAAAAGCCATCGACAAAATGAAAAGGCAACCTACAGAAAAGGAGAACATATTTGCAAATAGTGTATCTGGTAAGGGGCAAATATCCGAAATATATGAAGAACTCATACAACTCAATAGCAAAACAAACAAAAAACAAACCCCAAACCATCAGATTTTAAAAATAGACAATAAATGTCTATTCAGATTGTCTATTTTTTTTTTCAAAAAAGTATACGGATGCCCAACAGGGACATAAAAAGGTGCTCAACAACACTCATCATCAGGGAAATGCAAATCACAACCATAATGATACCACCTGATACCCGTTAGAATAGCTAGTATCAAAAAGATAAGAGATAACAAGCATTGGCAAGGATGTGGAAATAAGGGAACCCTTGTTCACTCTTGGTAGAAATGTAACATGGTATAGCCACTATGGAAAGCAGTATGGAGGTTCCTCAAAAAATCAAAAATAGAACTACCGTTTGATGCAACAATTCCACCTCTGGGTATTTACCTAAAGAAAACACAAACACTAATTTGGAAAGATAGCTGCCCCCTATGTTCCACTGCAGCACTATTTACAATAGTCAAGACAATGGAAAGAACCTAAACGTCCATCAACAGAAGAAGGTGGTGGGTATATAATGCAATATTATCCAGCTGTAAAATAACAGAAATGACATCTTGCCATCTATGGCAACATGGCTGGACCTTGAGAGCCTTATTCTAAGCGAAATAAGTCAGACAAAGACAAATACCCTAAGATCTCACTTATGTGTGGAATCTAGAAACAAAACATAAGAAGAAAACAACAGAGAAAAACTGACCTCATAGATACAGAGCACAAACTCTGTGGTTGCCAGAGGTGGATGACCAGGGGTGGGAGTGGGGGTTTGAAAGGTACAAATTTCCAGTTATAAAATAAATATCATGGGGATATAATATAGCATAGTGACTACACTTGATAACACTGAACTGCAGATTTGAAAGTCACTAAAAGAACCCTTGAAACAAATAATATATTATGTTAATTTAAAAAATAAAAATAAAAATAAATTTTTAAAAGTTACTCAGAGAGAAAATCTTAAAAGTACTCATCACAAGAAAATAAATTGTAACTGTGTGATAATGTTAACCAGACTTACTGCGGTGATCATTTTGCTATATACACAAATATGAAATCACTATGTTGTATACCTGAAACTTATATGTTTTATGTCAATTATACATCAATAAAAAATAGACAAAGTTCTAGGCTAGGCTTCCCCTCTCTCATTTCTCAATTTGTCCCCCATACACATCAATGAATTAACATTTACCAAATACAGCTTAGGCAAAGCAAATAACCTGATGCTATCAGGAAAATATCAAATAAGAGATGGTGACAGTTCGCAAAGAACCCAGAATACCTGGTCTGCAGCCCTGCTGGGAACTGTACATCAGAAGGGCCATTTTCTCTTCAAGCCTTACAAAGACATTCCTTCTGTCATTTTCCACGGACTCACTGGAGCAGGAGAGTGTTTGGGATCACTCAAATGTTGATGAGGGAGGGAGCTTCCCCCAGCTTTTCTTACCTGACTTACATCACAGCCAAGAGGACTACAGCTCTATGAATACCAGTGGTTCTCGGGTGCTGTTCTCGAGGTCTACAGCTCTGCATTTCCCCAAGGAGATCCCTTACACTACCCATTCCACCATTTACGCTAGGCCAAAAGGTCTCCATCATCTTATAATCTTGAGAAATGCTGCATTAAACAAAACCAGGGTTTTCCTCCATAGAATTTCTCAGGATCTTCAGTGTACTAAGGTGCATAACAAATCTATCTATTTCCCAAATTTTTGAAACTAATGGAATCCCCTTTTCAAGCAATATATTTTGGGACTGAGTAGCCTAAGAACACACTTTGGGAAACACTGTGCTGGGAGTTTTAACGGACATTGCACAGACTGCAAGTGAAATTGCAGTTGGAGCCAAAGGTGATGTTTCAAAGTTAAAATGCCATGACACTTGTAAATAAAGGACGGGACATTTTTTGATAAAGCCCCAGTATAGCCCCTCCTATTCTCACTTTCTAACTTCTCTTTGTAAAGTTAATTAAACATGGCGGAGTGTGCACTGTAACTAAAAGCTGCCTTCAATCTCAGAGACCTTTCTGTGGGTTTACATTTCCACATTCCATTTTAGTCTACAGCTAGTTTATATTTTACTCATGGCCAGATTGCACAGGTCTGATTCTCCCTTCCTTCTTACCCCATCCGCACCAATATTTGCCTGTTACCTTTCTGTAGATCAGTTAAGGATGTGAAACGTGTTTGCAACTTGCTCAGATGGAAGCTCGCGAGAGCCTGCCATCTCTCTGCTCAGCAGGACTTTAGGCAACCCACACACAGCTTTGGGTCTAGCTCATGACCCAACGGCAGTTATCACCTCCAGGAAATATATCTGCCTTTGTTGGCTTTCCCTCACTAAGGGTAAATCCAAGAAGACCTCAAGGGCATTATGAGAATCCTAATTTAGGGGAGCCATTAAATGTAAGTATGTTTAAAATTAATGGCACTTCCTAAGTGCTGGCAGACTTGGATAGAAGTGCATATGATCCTTTTCATCTCAGCCTGCTTCTCTGTGTTAATGGCATTGCCTTTTTTTTTTTAAAGATTTTATTTATTTATTTGACAGAGATGGCAAGTAGGCAGAGAGGCAGGCAGAGAGAGAGGAGGAAGCAGGCTCCCCGCTGAGCAGAGAGCCCAATGCGGAACTCGATCCCAGGACCCTGGGATCATGACCTGAGCCGAAAGCAGAGGCTTTAACCCACTGAGCCACCCAGGTGCCCCTGGCATTGCCTTTTTGAGTCTTCTTTTGCATCTTGATGTTTCTCTGAAGACAGAAATTCTACGGAGTATCTCACTTCATGCCAGTAGCATTTTCTTCTTCACTTACATCTGTGAATTTCAGTGGTGCTGGTACTGGTCTTTGGCAACTTATACCTATTAACCCTTCCATTGCATGGCTTAAAATCAATACATATTTTTGTTAAAGGTTCTCAGGGGACAGAAAAAGAGGTGACTCTGTGAGTTACCTATATGTAAATGCTTTTTATTTACTCCTCTGACATCTTTCTATAACAACTGAATCTAGTATTTTGACTTCATTATAGGCGAAATTTCCACATTCCTTTTCTTGTCCACAGGATTTATTATTCAGTATTGTATTTTCCTGCCCTCCAGTAAACAGCATGCATAATTGTATTAGACTATTTACCAGGCAGTCCCTAAACAAACATGGCTTGAGTCAAATGGATTGGAAGTTCAAAGTTTGATGGTTTCAGAAAGGTACAAGGGATAGAAATCTGCTTGGCTGCCCCTTAGCAATGAGCTTAGAAAATCCAGTTGATTATGATGGAGACATAGAGGCACCAGAAAAAATACCACTTCTGAAGTAGAGCCTGGAAACCTTAGGGGGAAATCAATAAACAGTCGTTGGACCTTTTCAAAGAGTATATTCAAAGGAATCAGGAATCTGATGAAAAAGGAGCCAAAATCTGGTTAGGAAAGGCTGGGGCAGGGCCAAAGATTCTGCATTTCAAACAGCCTAGGTCATGCTGATACTGCAATGCCCAGACCATAGTTCGGCTAACAAGACTTTAGGAATGTTAGAAAAGACCATCTCAAGTTCCATCCTAGATTTGCTGCATCAGAAGTTGCATGTAGACAAGTTCCCAGGTCCCCAGGTGATTCATAGGCACATTAAAGTTTCAAAAGCCCTAATCTAAAGGACTCCTGCCTTTTATTCCAAAGTCCTTTTTCCTAAGGGCCTCCCCATTTTTATTGACTATTCACCACCCCTTTGGCTCCAACAGTTGTGATCAGGAGCTGTATGATCTTTCCAGATTTTTGCTAGATAACTGGCTTGTGGCCATTTGTGTTATGTATGTATATTCTTTAACATGAATTAAATATGTACTGAGTGTTCTCCAGGTGTCATACACTGTGCTGGGCACAATGTTACAAAGAGGAATAAGATGTGCTCTCTAGCCTCAAGGACTCACAGCTTTCCATGGGGGTAGCCCTGGCCCAGACTTAATACACAAAGCATCACTTACACAAAAGGAGATAGTTTTGTCACGAAACTTCTTCATTTTATGCTTTGATAAGTAAAATGGACATTTTCTAGCTAATCATGTCCCAGAAATCCATAAATTCCAGATACAGTTACCATAAGTAATCCTACATGAACCTGGTACATCCTGATAAAAACATTCCATAGGTAAGAACTCCCCGTTAGCCAACACCATCAAAAATTCCAACTAGCAAATCTGTAAGATTTGCTCAGGTCATTTCTCCTTGATGAGTCCCCAGGGTGGGAAAAGCTGGATTGCAGATCAGCTGGTCAGTCTTTTCCTCCCACCTGCATAGATGGGTCATGTTGGGAGCTGGCTGATGAAGTGCACTGTTTCAAGTGTGGGCTTTTCAAACTTGAGATGATAGGGGAGACAAATTTCTAAGAAGCTTATGTGGAATATAACCGATATTCTAACAAAACTCATCCTGGAAATGTAGCATCTGAAGCAGGGGAGGCACTCAATAAATATTTGTTAAATAAATGAAAAAGCAAATATACCTAAGGGCAAACAGCTTCCAACACTAACCATTAACACATCCCTACATGGGTCTTGAAGACATTAATGATTAACCCATTTCCATCCTGGTGGGAGCATACCCCTGTGCAGGGTTCATCTTCCACACTCAAAAATGCAGGGTCTGCCCTGACCTCTACTTGGCAGAGTTCGGTTGGTAGAACTGCTGGTGTGATCCGTAGTAATAAATGGCTCTATGTTTATTCTCATTTCAAAAATCACTTTGATATTTAGCTTTGCAAAACTAATTCAGATGTTTAAAGCTCCACCAAGAATTAATGGATTCACTTAATGTTTGAAACCCATTAACAAGAGAGAGTTTATTCTGGGGACCAATTATTTAACATCCTGAGGCTCTCCAGAGCACATATAAAAAAAGACACTTCAACAGGTACTGTTTATGACTTCCTCCCATTATAGGACGGTCCTTGGAAACCGAAAATACTACCCAAACTCTCCCCTAGCAATCATTCCTATTAAGTGAGTAAGTTTCATTTGAGTGTGAATTAAATGGATTTTGCTTTGTTGGATCTGTGAAATCACTGGTTTTTTTTGTTTAGCTCCTTTAGATCAACCATAGCTCTACTATAACTTGTTTTCTTCTAGTTTCTACTAAAAAAAAAAAAAAAAAGAATCTTAAAACTAGGGCTAACTACCAAGTATTCCCAGGATGGGAGAAAAGGGCAAGGCTTATAGATTATGATTGGGCCCCAAAAAATGTCACTGGGAAGCAGATGGGGAAAGAAGAGTTGTTTTGTGTAGTGTAACAACTTTGCCTGCCATTCGTAGAGTGAGAGTAAAAGGGCAAGTTTGCATCTACAAAAAGGTTCTACAAATAGTCACTGAACAAAGGCAGCAACCCTGGGGCTCTGCTGCCAACACAAAGATTAGATTCCCTCTTCTCAAGTGACAAAAGTGCTGGGTTGTGCTAGAAAGGCCTCTTGGCTCAAAAAGCCCTTTGATTCGACAGTGGGATGTACAGAATATTATATCAGAAATTCATCTGTTCAGATGAGGAAATATGGGACCTTTGAAATTCACACACGCCTGCAAATCCAGGCATCTCCCCAAAATACTCAGAATGGTTTTGAACTGTTAAAAATAAGACAACAGAACCAAAACGGAGTTGCTCGTGCTAAGCCCCATATAACCAAACCAAGACTTGTAATTACAACTTGGGTTCTCCCAGAAATGGAATCTTAAACCAGGTAATCAGGAATTGCCTGATCAGCACTAGGTAGGTAAACTTCCTGGGAGACACCTCTGTCATCCCCTAAAGGAAAGTAAATTTGCAATAACCAATCCACTTTTTCACCTAGTATAACTTCCTGTTCCTACTCCTGTCACCAGCTAGACCCCAAAACCTGACCTTTACTGCCCACCGGCTTACACCCACCGACCTTTGCCACACATTTTTCCTTAAGCTCTTTTTTACAACTTCTCTCTTAACTCAGGCAAATGGAAATCAAAACCACCCCTCAAGCAACAGTGAACTGCTCTGACAAAGACCTCCAGTTGGCCCAGACCAACTAGACCAGTTTGAGTTAGACCCGTGAACCTGTGACTAGATAGATGGACCATGGAGTGACCTCTAGAATGACCAACAATTACCTTTACCCCATTATAATACTAAAATCGCCACCCAATGAGGAGCACAAGCCTCATTTACATAATATGCAATGTATCTATAGGTATGTTTCCTTAAGGCACATGTGCAACCTTATGCCTGCCTCTACATATGATGACAAGGACTCCCCATTTAAATAGTCATCCATCCTAACCCTAAATAAAAGGAACCCGTCCATTGCTGCTGAGGGAGTCATTGCTTTGGAAGTTATTGCCAGTAATCTCCTTATCTGCTGCAAATAAAGTTTACTTTGTGCCACAACTCTGGTGTATCTGTGACTCACCACGGAACCCACTCATGTTGGTTCAGTAACCAATTCCGTGACCCTGATGAGACTGTTGTCCTCCTGGGGTTCTGACCCCTGGTTTTCAATGGCTGGAGCAATGGGCAGTGGCAGCTTACCCAGGCTATCCCATTCAGGCTAATGGGGCTAGGGGCACATTCTTTGGAGGGAACACTCCCTTCTTGGTACTTCTGATTGTCAGCTTGGCATTCTGTCCTCACTTGAAATCCAATGGCTACTCTGATTACTTTTACTCAGAAGGATTTCTGTTGGGTAAGTTATGCCAGGTCTGTGGCACAGCTTTTAGAGGTAAAACTAGAGTTGTCTAATAAAGTCTAGGCAAGTTGGCATAACAGAACTCTCTGGAGAATTGGCAGGGCCTCTGGTAAACACTCTGGGGGACAGAACACTCAATTAGAGTCAGATCTAGACATCCCCAGGTGATGGAAGGATCCAGCTATTCAGAGGCTTGGATGCTCCAATCTGGTGAAATGGGAGTGATCTAACAGAGATGAGTCTAGGGTGTGGGAGGCTGAAAGAAATCTTTCTACCTGGTTGTTTGGTCTGTTTGTTGTTGTTCCCTCTTTAAATCTCCACCCTGGCTGGTTGGCCCTTGTGCACCTCCTCCTTCCCTTACAACCCTGGACAAAGGAGGCAGAAGCAATTTGGGTCAATGAAAGCATGTACCAGGAGCAGATAAGACCTCTATTTAAACGTAGTGCTTGTAAAAATTGGTCATTCTAAAATGAGAAAGATAAAAACTAGCCCCAGTGTTTGTCAAGTTCACATGATCTGGGATAATCTTTGGTAAATTAAAATAGACATGTCTTTTGGAGTTATCAACATCAAATATACTAGTCAATTTTTATTCCATCTGAATTTATTAGTTACATTCATATTATATCTACTGTAATTTGTCAGCAAAAGTGACTAAAAAGGATGGTTGATTTTGTCTGTCTCGTGAAGTTTTCATCAGTAATTGTTAAGAACAAGTACATTGAATAGATAAAAAGGTTTATAGGTAAACTTCTAAATAGCTTTCAAAATCTTTGGTAATCTGAGACTGTGAAGTTTTGCTAAGTAAAATGATATATTGGTTTGATTTCATTGGATACTTAAGTCTTCTCCAAATAAGACAGCATTGATGGAGTGATGGACTGAATGGAGGTTTGTCTGCTTCTGGCTTCTTGTTGCAGAGAAACTGAGGATACTTGATTTTCTCAGTGAACTTATACTTCACTGAAAGTTACCCGATGGAAAAAACATGTTTCTAGAAATTGTAAAATACATTCACAAATTCGTCAATCTAAAGAATTCTGGTGCAACAGGCAGTTCACAATTGGTTACTACTTAGTTTTCACTTGAAACTAAGGTTTCTAAAAGTAAAAATTCCAATAAATATAATTTAGACTGCTACAAATAAGGGAAGCAACTCTGTATGTAAGAAAAATAAGATGTGTTTTTGATAAGATATAAGGGAATACATTTTTGTTGAGGGAAAAGAACATAATTTTGTCCTACAATGAAACTGATTTCTTAGACAAAGGAGGCTTAAGACAAAATCTGAATGGAAAAAGAAAGTAGCAGTTTTGTGAACAAAAAACTTTAGAAAAGAATTTTATGTGTGGTCAGGACTAAGACTGAAGTGAACGGATTTTAAAAGTACGCTGGTATAAGATTGAAATTTGTCTCTTCTCTTTATTAAAAAGATAAAGTTTTCTTGGACTACTGGTGTGCCCTTAATAAGAAATTGTAAAGAAAGTTTTCCTTTTTCCTATTCATTATCTGCCCAGAAAGCCAAAGTTTCTATGCTTTGTCTTTATCAGGTCTTTGATTACTTAAGAAAACTGAAACTTTTTAATATCAAAGGAGCTGTTTTGCTAACAACTATGTAACCTTCTGTAATACCTCTTATTACCATCTTGATTAAATATAAAGTTTATGATACCCTTTAATCCTATTTAGGCATTCCCTTTAAAACTTTCTGAGGTTTTTAATGAACTTCCCAAGATTTGAATTCAAAATCAAGTTTTTTGACAGTTCTAAGAGGGAAGTTTATAGCAATACAGGCCTACCTCAAGAAGCAAGAAAAAATGTCAAATATACAACCTAACCTTACACCAGAAGAGCTAGAAAAAGAACAAAAAACAAAATCCCCAAAACCAGCAGAAGGAAGAAAATAGTAAAAATTAGAGCCAAAATAAATGATATAGAAACTAAAAAACCAATAGAACAGATCAATGAAACCAGAAGCTGGTTCTTTGAAAAGATCAACAAAACAAATAAATTTCTAACCAGAGTCATGAGAGAGAGAGAGAGAGAGAGAGAGAGAGAGAGAAGACCCAAAGACCCAAATAAACAAAATCACAAATGAGAGAGAAGAAATAACAACTGACACCACAGAAATACAATTATAAGAGAGTATAATGAAAAATTACATGCCAACAAATTGGACAACCTGGAAGAAATGAATTCCTAGAAACATATAACCAATCAAAACTGAAACAGAAAGAAATAGAACATTTGAACAGACCAATTACCAGCAATGAGATTGAATCAGTCATCAAAAAATCCCAACAAGGGGCGCCTGGGTGGCTCAGTGGTTTAAGCCGCTGCCTTCGGCTCAGGTCATGATCTCAGGGTCCTGGGATCGAGTCCCACATCGGGCTCTCTGCTCAGCAGAGAGCCTGCTTCCCTCCCTCTCTCTGCCTGCCTCTCTGTCTACTTGTGATCTCTCTCTGTCAAATAAATAAATAAAATCTTAAAAAAAAAAAATCCCAACAAACAAAATTCTAGAACAGACAGCTTCACAGGTGATTTCTACCAAATACTTAAGGAAGTGCCAATACCCATTCTTTTTAAACTATTACAAAAAATAGAAAAGGAAGGAAAACTTCCAAATTCATTCCATGAAGCCAGTATCACCCTGACACCAAAACCAGATAAAGACCCCACAAAAAAAAGGGGGGGGGGAGAACTAAAGGCCAATATTTCTGATGAATATACATGCAAAAATCCTCAACAAAATATTAGCAAACCAAATTCATTAATACCTTAAATAAATAATTCACCATGATCAAGTGGGATTTATTCTCAGGATACAAGTACGGTTCAATATTCACAATCAACGTGATACACTACATCAATAAGGGTAAAAACTATATGATCATGTGAAGAGATGCAGAAAAAGCATTTGACAAAGTACGACTTCCATTCATGATCAAAACCCTCAACCAAGTAGGTCTAGAGGGAACATACCTCAACATAATTAGACCTTATATGAAATATCCACAGCAAAATCATACTCAATGGCCAAAAACTGAGAAGATTTCCCCTAATGGCAGGAACAAGACAATGATGTTCACTCTCAACACTTTTATTCAACAAGTACTGGAAGTCCTAGCCACAGGAATCAGACAACAAAAAGAAATAAAAGGAATCCAAATTGGCAAGGAAAAAGTAAAACTTTCACTATTTGCCAATGACATGATACTACATATAGAAATCCCTAAAGACTCCACCAGTAAACTACTAATAGAACTAATAAATGAATTCAGTACATTTGCAGGATATAAAATCAATGTACATGAATCCGCTGCAGTCCTATACACTAATAATCAAGCAGCACAAAGAGAAATTAAGAAGCAATCCCATTTACAGTTGCACCAAAAACAATAAAATACCTAGGAATAAACTTCCAGCCAAAGAGGTGAAAGACCTGTACTCTGAAAACTATAAAACATTTGATGAGGGGCGCCTGGGTGGCTCAGTGAGTTAAGCCTCTGCCTTCAGCTCATGATCTCAAGGTCCTGAGATTGAGCCTCACATCGGGCTCTCTGCTCAGCGGGGAGCCTGCTTCCTCCTCTCTCTCTGCCTGCCTCTCTGCCTACTTGTGATCTCTCTGTCAAATAAATAAAATATTTAAAAAGAATTTTAAAAATCGATGAAAGAAATTCAAGACATTACAAAGAAATGGAAAGACATTCTGCGCTCATGGATTGGAATAACAAATATTGTTAAAATGTCTATACTCTCCAAAGCAATCTACAGCTTTAGTGCAATCCTCATCAAAATACCATCAGCTTTTTTTTTTTTTTACAGACTAGAATAAACACTCTCAATATCTGTATCGAACCACAAAAGACCCTGAATAGCCAGAGCAATCTTGAAAAAGAAAAAACTGGAGGCATCACAATTCCAGACTTCAAGTTACATAATAAAGCTGTATTAATCAAAACAGTACCATACTGGCATAAAAACAGACACATAGGATAGAGCATGTGACTCATGGTTTCAGAGTTAGGAGTTTGAGCCCCACTTAGGGTACAGAGAGATTACTTTAGAAAAATTTTAAAAACAGACACATGGATCAATGGAACAGAATGGAAAACCCAGAAATAAACCCACAATTTTATGGTCAATTAATCTCTGACAAACAAGGAAAATTTACAAAATGGGGAAAAGTCTCTTCAGCAGATGGTGTTGGGAATACTGGACAACTACATGCAAAAGAATGAAGCTGGACCACTTCCTTACACCATATGCAAAAATGAACTTAAAATGGATTAAAGACCTAAGTGTGAGACCTGAAACTATAAAAATCCTAGAAGACAGCAGAGGCAGTAATTTTTTTTATATCAGCCATAGCAACATTTTTCTAGATCTCCTGAAGAAAGGGAAACAAAAGCAAAAGTAAACTATCAGGACTACACCAAAATAAAAAGCTCTGTATAGCAAAATAATCAACAAAACTAAAAGGCAAGCAACCTACTAGATGGGAGAAGATATCTGCAAATGACATATGTGATAAAAGGTTACTATGCAAAATATATAAAGAACTGATACAAACAATAAATATATTAAATAATATATTATAATTATTATAATTATTTATTACAATAAACAATCCTAAAATTTATATGGAACCAGAAAAGACCCCAAATAGCCAGAGGAATGTTCAAAAAGGAAGCCAAATTTGGTGGTATCACAATTCCAGACTTCAAGTTCTATTACAAAGCTGTCATCATCAAGACAGTATGGGATTGGCACAAAAAGAGACACATAGATCCATGGAACAGAATAGAGAGCCCAGAAATGGACCCTCAACTCCATGGTCAACTAATCTTTGACAAAGCAGGAACGAATGTCCAATGGAAAAAAATACAGTCTCTTCAATAAATGGTGCTGGGAAAATTGGACAGCCACATGCAGAAGAATGAAACTGGACCATTTCCTTACACCACACACAAAAATAGACTCAAAATGGATGAAAGACCTCAATGTGAGACAGGAATCCATCCAAATCCTTGAGAACACAGGCAGCAACGTTTTTTACCTCAGCCACAGCAACTTCTTCCTAGAAACATCACCAAAGGCAAGGGAAGCAAGGGCAAAAATGAACTATTGGGACTTCATCAAGATCGAAAGCTTTTGCACAACAAAGAAACAGTCAACAAAACCAAAAGACAACTGACAGAATTGGAGAAGACATTCACAAATGACATATCAGATAAAGGACTAGTATCCAAAATCTATAAAGAACTTATCAAACAACACCCAAAGAACAAATAATCCAATGAAGAAATGGGCAGAAGACATGAACAGACATTTGTCCAAAGACAACATACAGATGGTCAACAGACACATGAAGAGATGCTCAACATCACTCAGCATCAGGGAAATGCAAATCAAAACTACAGTGAGTTATCACCCCACACCTGTCAGAATGGCTAAAATCAAAACCACAAGAAATAAATGTCAACAAGGATGTGGAGAAAAAGGAAGCTTTGTAAATTGTTGGTGGGAATGCAAATGGGTGCAGCCACTGTGGAAAATGGCATGGAGTCTCCTCAAAAAATTAAAAATAGAACTACTCTATGATCCAGTAATCACACTAATGGGTATTTACCCCCCCAAAAAAATACAAAAACACTAATTCAAAGGGATACATGCACTCCTATGTTTATAGCAGCATTATTTACAATAGCTAAACTATGGAAGCAGCCCTAATATCCATTGATAGATGAACAGATAAAGAAGATGTGGTGTATATACACAGTGGAATATAGTTCAGCCGTAAGAATGAAATCTTGCCATTTGCAACAATATGGATGGAGCTAGAGAGTATAACAGAAAATGAAGTAAGTCAGAGAAAGACAAACATAATATGATTTCATTCCTATGTAGAATTTAAGAAACAAAGCAAATGAGCAAAGAAAAAAAAAAAAAGAAATGGACCAAGAAATACTCTTAACTCTAGAGAGCAAACTGATGGTTATCAGAGGAAAGGTGGGTGGGGGATATGGGTGAAATAGGTGATGGGGATGAAGAGTGAACTTATCATGATGAGCACTGAGAAATGTATAGAATTGTTGAATCACCACCCTGTACACCGGAGACTAATATAACACTATGTTTTAACTACACTGGAATTAAAATTAAAAACTTAATAAAAAATGGAAAAAATAAATGAAGTCTTTTGACTAGGTTTGTCTACTTGGTATGTTAGATTACATGGGAAGCATTGTCAAATGATGATATGCCTTAGGTTGTCTTGTCTGAGTAAATGCTATAACTATTCCAGAAATTATATGAAATCCCTAGAGTTTTAATATGTTCTGGTATAAAGCCATCACTTTACACTCTAATTATTGAAATGTTGTATGTCACAGATGCAACTGGATTTCCTTGTCAACTGCATTATAATGAATTCCCATATCTTTAACCATGTCCATTTTTTGAGTTTTTCTTTGTCATTTATAATTATTGTTCTGATGCTCTTGTTTTGTCTTCCATGTGTTTTTGTCTTCCATGAGATTCATGAAAAGAACTTTGTAACAAACACGTTTTTTATATCTTTAAGATCATAAAACTAAGAATTTTCAGAACTAACAGAAAAGCTGCATTCAAATGGAACAAGAATTAGCAACATGGGACTAACTAAATTGAGGAAGATGATTATAGTTCTTATGACTTATTTGAAACACTGCTGGTTCTCTAGTGCTTGCTCTTCCAGATTTAAGGAAGTTTTCTCTTAAGATAGCTATGATTTACAGAAATACTGACCAAATATTCCTCTGTGAACAAATTGAAACATTTAACTTTGCTCCCTAACTGAACCCTCCAGAATTCTGAAACTCTCAGTCAGTATTCTTCCTTTGATGGCAATTACAATTATTTGCATCAATTCAATGAGAATCTGTTCTTCTTTTGAAGGAAACCATTGGAAACAGATTATATTACCAAAATTTTGACTGAAATATCATATTTGACAGAGATATGCATAGATTCGGATATGACCGAACAGCTTTAAGGAACTAAGGTTGACTTTATGGAGCCAATAAAGTTCCTTGGAAATGTTGGCCTGATACCTTGCTTACAGAGTTCCTAGCAGCCCTACCAGGTGAGTAAAGAATGTCAGCTCCTAGCAAGTACGGAAAACTCACGATATCTTGGGGACCCTGAGAAGAGGAATTTGCCCAAATCTACAGGTACTGTAGGCAAATCTGATGGGCAGGTATTTAGTTTGGCTTCTGGACTTGAGCTTATTACATGTTCAATCTGAAATTCCTTATAAAAGTTCCAGCAAGGGGCACCTGGGGGGCTCAGTCCGTTAAGCATCTGCCTTCAGCTCAGGTCCTGGGATCAAGTCCCACATTGGGCTCCTTGCTCAGCAGGGAGGCTGCTTCTCCCTCTGCCTGCAGCTCTCCCTGCTTCTGCTCACTCTGTCAAATAAATAAATAAAATCTTTTTTAAAAAGTTCCAGTAAAGCAGATTGGGAAAACTTATATGGTCAATCACTACTCTTGCTGAGCTTATGCCAATAACTAGGCAATGTTTGCTAAGACTGGACTTGTTTTACCAACAAATTAGTCTTGATCTGGCTATCTTTGATGGAAATGAGGGTGATTTTAGAGAAAAATTATGTTTCAGTAACATGTCTTAGTGGATGTTAGATTCTAGTTCTGATTATCTCACTGTTTGTTATTTGCCTATGAAACTGGGCTAGAGCCTGAATTCTTCTGGCTTCCTTGAATATCTAACCATGACTCCCCAGATTAAGGTTTCTAATTTTCTTTCATTTTCTTAACTTGGAATCATTGGGAACTAAAACTACCCTTTTCCTGAAGTCCTGCAAACTGAAGCTGGGCAAATTAATTCTTTACTTATGAAGGCCCCAGCCTTAGCATTACCGGATTTTGATAAGCTATCTGATTTCTACATACAGGAAAGGCAAGGAAGAGGTGTAGCCATGTTAACCCAAATGCTGAGGCCCTGAAAAACAATGGCAGCTTATTTTTCTAAACAACTAGACTTGGACATGGTGTCTAAAGGTTGAGACAACCTATGACTGTTTGGACCCCACATCAGATTTCTAGTTTTCTGGAAACCTAGGGACATCTGTGGCTATCCCAAAACAGAGTGTTACAACATCAGGTCATGCTGATGGGTACCTCTCGGATATAGCTGCTGTTCTGTTCCCCAATTGTGAAACACTTGATCAGATTTACTCTAGCAGCAAAGATCTCCAGAGCGAACTTTTGTCCAATGCAGAAGCTCTCTGACTTATAGATGGAAGCAGTTTTATAGGAAATGGACTAAAAAGGGCAACAAATGCAGTAGTATCCCTAGTTGCTCTTGTAAAGGTTAAAAGACTGGCCCCAGGCACCCCAGCCAAAAAAGGCAGAAATAACTGCACCAACCAGAGTGTTAAAATTGGGTAAAGACAAGGCATTAACCATTTACCCAGATTCTAAATATGCCTTCTCTATAATTCATGCCCACGGAGCCACATGGAGGGAAAGAGTACTGCGAAATAGCAAGTATAGAGAAATTAAATATGGCAAGGGAATCCACAAGCTACTAGAAGCTGTACATAAGCCTAAAGAAGTGGTCATGGTTTATTGTAGACGCCATCAAAAAGGAAATTCAAAAGTAACAAAGGGAAATAATCTGATGCGGTTGCAAAAAGCACTGCCAAGTCTGGGGAGATTTTGTAATTACCAGTAATATACCCTCTACCACTCTGTAAGTTTATTCCATTTTACTCCCAGGAGGAGATAGCAGAGGCTGTAAAATTGGGCTATCCATGGTCTCTGGTAATCAGAGAATGGATGATAAACAATAATGGGAGAATCTGGGTTCCTAATCAGACTGCACATGACTCAACCCATTTTGGTAAAGAAGCTTTATACCTATGGTTAATAAGGATTATGAGCACCCCAAGGATGAAGAAATTATTGAGAAAATAACAAACCAGTGTGCCTTTTGCCAGACAAATATTGTACAAACCAGACCTCCATTACCCCCTCTGGTTAGAGTAACTCAAATCCAGGGGACAAGGCCAGGGGAGGATTGAAAAGCAGAGTTTACTATAATGCCAGTGGGCCCTGGAGAGTCTAAATACCTTTTGAGGTTTGTAGATACATTTTCTGTCCTTGTAGGACAGAAAGAGTTAATAATGTAATGAAGACCTTAAAAAAAGACATCATTCCTCGATTTAGATTGCCAAAGTCAATCCAAAATGATAACAGGCCAATCTTCATACCAAAAATTATTTCTGAAGTAGCCAAAGCCTTAAATGAAGTTGAGATTACAGCCTGCTAGAGGCCTCAATCTTCTGGGAAGACAAAATGTGCTAACAGAACCCTGGAAAAGACCCTGGCAAAGTTGTGCCAGGAAACACTTGCAAATTGGTTAAAGTTACTGCCAACAGCTCTTACGAGAATGAGAGTTACCTCAAAGGGCAAACTAAAAGCTCAGCCCATTTGAAATGACTTATATGACTCCTTCTTACCTCCACAGATTTCTCTAACATCAAGCATATATTAATCTCCAACAGGGGGTGGGTACACTCACAAATATGAAAATTTTTTTACCTCCTGAAATTAAGCTTCACCTGTATGGACATGGGGATTGGGTGTACATTGAAATTTGGAAAAATGGATCACCCCAGGATCAACTATGCCCTGCGTGGACAGGGCCCTACCTAGTACTACTAACCACACACTTCCTTAAAATTACAGAGAGTTGTAGACTGGATCCACCGACTAGAGTAAAAAGGCATAAGCACCAGGGGCGCAGGAAGAAACACCACCACTACCAGATGACAACAAACATTCTTGTGAGCCACTCACTGACCTGAAAATTCTGTTTCAGAGACACTCACAAGGTAAATAGAGCCTCATTAAGTGTTCTCAAATTTAAATTACAAAAAGATTTATCTGTAGAATACTAGTTCTGCTCTTCTGGTCTTATCATTTCTTCTGCCTTATTGTTTGCTGCCAGACCCCTTAAATATATTAAATCATTCTCTCTGTGACTTTTCAGTAATACATGCCACAGCTTATTGTTAGTACATGGCAAAATAGATAATGTTCTAATCTCTACCTTGGTCTGATTTTAAAATGAACACCTTCTTAGGGCACCTGGGTGGCTCAGTCAGTTGAGCGTCCAACTCTTGGTTTTGGCTCAGGTCATGGTCTCAGAGTCCTGGGATCAAGCCCCATGTCAGGCTCTGCACTCAAGGAGTCGTCTGTTCAAGGATTCTCTCTCTCCCTCTCCCTCTCCCCTGTGCTCACTCACCCTCTCCCTAAAATAAATAAATCTTTAAATTAAAAAGAGTAAAAACAAACACCTTCTTGATGTTAGTCCAGTCACTATTATCCTAGAGATGTGAGAAACTATAAACACATTAAAGCATCTCTGGAAGCTAAATTCCCTGGTAAGTATCAGTAGGATCATAGCAAAGCAACAAATTCAAGAACTGTTGGATATGTCACCAGCACCTGCAAACCAAAACTGGGTGGCCTATATTCCATCTGATGCAAAATGACCATAGCATTAACTGCATTTTGAGCTTCCCTAAATCCTTTGAAAACTCCCCTTCCATAACTATCGAAATAAGCCATTCCCAGAGAGAAATTCAGTGGGTCCATCTTACTCTAGTTATTAATGATACAGAGGAAAAGAATAGGATACTTAAATCGCACCTCAAAGCAAAAGCTGTTCTATCCATGCACTCCTGAGTTAGGGAATGATAGCCAAGACCCAACTCCTATAATTCCTCTTACATTTATTATTAATGATAATTTCTCTCCAAATGAAACTCATCTGTATCCAGTAAAGAAATGCCACAATACTTCTGAGACGTGGAAAAAATCAATGTAGAGCATGAACGGGACTGGCCAAACTTAGGGGATACTGAAAGCTGCTTCACTTACCACCCAAGGCATTCAGAAAGATGGCCTGGGATCAAGTAAATGGCACAGATACATGGAATGGACCCTTGTCTCCTGCATGCAAAGACACTCCAAGCTGGGGCCCCACACTGCTTAACTGGCTTAATCCAAAAGACGCCCACATAGCCTGTGCTCCACCAGGATATGTTCTTTACTTGTGGATCACCCCATCGTAAATCCCCAAGGGACTCATCCCCAGCTGGAACTTTTCTTTCCCCACTTCTCGTTGTGACTCGTGTATTCATTGATAATGTCCAGTTTGTTTGACAACACATTTTGGGTCTAATGAGCCCCAGAGGAACTACCATAGATAATCATAGTCAGTCTTTCCATCAGGAAATAAGAGCCGTAAGACTGATTCTAGCTGGTGTTGGATTGGCTATTGGACAGCTGCCCCTTGGGGAGGTTTTACATATCATAAAGTCACATTAAGGAACCCAACTAATGCCAGAGAAACTTCAGCTAAAAATATGGGAAATGCTCTCAAAACCTTCAAAATTTCCCAAAATCTTTAGCCAACACAGTGCTACACAACTCATTAGCTCTCGACTACCTATTAGCAGAATAAGGAGGGGTATGTGCAGTAATGAATACTTCATGCCACAACTGGATTAATACTTGAAATGAAATGGAAATAGATATTTAAAAAATGTTCAACCAGAAAGCATGGCTATATACATTCAACCAAAAAAGAAGATCCCCTGATGAGGTCTGGCAGGATATTAAAACAGCCTTACCTAGTATTACATGGTTTCTCCCTTTCCTGGACCCACTAATAACCTGCTGCTCTTATTGCCATTTGGACCTTACAAATTGTACCAGACAGTTAAGCATGCATGTATCATGTATCCAAATCCACAGAGGCTATAAAACTACAAATGGTAGTAACACAAGGATATGAGCAGCTTGGGGTTAAACCTGGTAACCCACAGACATCTAAAACTAGCTGAGGCAAAATTCTGACCTCAGTCAATCCCTATGACTATGCCCATGTCCAGCATGAAGTAGTTACAGAAGACAGACCTTCATGCTATGCCCCATGAGAATGAGACCAATAAAACTAGAGGATGGATTTGTCACCAGCTAGACTTCAAGACCTGACCTGTATTGCCCCCCTGCTTACATTCCCTGACTTTTGTCTCATATTCTTCTGTAAGCTTTCCTTCACAGCTTCTCTCTTCACTCAAGCAAATGGAAATCAAAACCACCTGTCAAGCCATAGTGACTACTCTGACAAGAACTCCAGCCAGCCCAGACCACCCACTGGTTTGAGCATAATACCCAACTGCAGAGATGGACCATGGGGTGACCTCAAGAATGACTGACAATTACCTTCACCCCATTATAATACTAAAATCTTGGATAGAGGAGTTAAGATGGCCGAGTAGCAGGGGGATCTTCTGTTTGCTTCATCCCTTGAACACAGCTAGATAAGTATCAAATCATTCTGAACACCCAAGAAGTCAATCTGAGGGCTGAGAGAACAAACTGCCCAACTAGAAGGAAAAAAAGAGGCAACATCACGGAAGGTAGGAGGTGCAGAGACATAATGTGGGGGAGAACAGAACTGTAGGTGCTATGGAGGGGGCCCTGATCATGGAGAGAGGAGAGGGGGAGAGCAAGAGAATGAGGGAGCAGCACACAGGGGTTTGCACAAGAAAAACACTTCTCCAAAACCACTTACTGGGGAAAAGAGAGGGACTGATTATTGCGAGTTTCTACAAGCAATGGGACTCAAGACTGAAGCTTTAAAAGTTTGCACTAAGGTAGGTGTGGAGCTTGACAGACATAGCAGTGCTCCTGGGGAGAAAGGGCAAAGGCTTGGGAGCGGACAGCTTGGTCTGAGGATTCCCTGGGTTGCATTGGGAGAGACAGTTCCCATTCTTGGAGTGCATTTGGGAGAGGTGGTACTGTTTCTCCTGAGACACAAGAGCTGGCAAATACCATTGTTCTGCCCTGTTCACTAGCATGGTGGACACTGGCTTTTTTCTGTGTTTTTCTATGAACTCCAAGTCCTTGCATGTTTGTGCAACCTCCCTTCTGGGATAAATCAGCACCAGCCACAGTGTGGCAAGACCCTCCCCAGAGGATCAGCACAGGTCTGTGCTGCACCATGTCCCCAAAATTTGGAATACTGAAACTCAGCTGGCATGCCTGAGATAAAACACAGGAGCACTGTGCTGCTGAGGGGGCAGACAGCCCAGACACAGACAGGGTGAAAGCAGGGATCTGAGGGATGCCCGGGACACACGAGGGGAGATTGTCTGCTCTCCTGTGAGGGCTTCCTGGACAGTGATGGGTACAAACTCCCCTCTTCAGGGAAGAAAGAGTGGGCTTACACCATTTTTATCCCCTACACATTAGCAAAGACAGACTTCAGTGAGTAGCACAGTGCCCCATTGGAGGTTTCAGCCACTTACACCAAGCCCCGTCCCCCCCCCTCCACTTTGCTCTGCAGGCGTTTTTTGTTTTTTTTTTCTAAATTAGGGCAAGTGTGCCTGAGAGCCAGAGCTAGCAACAGGCCCCTCTCCCAGAAGACCAGAACAAACTCCACACATGCACCAAGTTTACTGACCATAGATTGTTGCAAAGCTTCAGTCCTAGTGGAAACAGGATCTGGCTTCTTTTCACAAGCAGACCAAAGCACACCTACTTAAAGCTTGCCACACACTTTATAAGGTCCAAACACTTCCCACTGCAGGCAAGGACAAACTTTGCAGAGGACTGACCTGAGAGAAAGAACAGCCAAAACACAATAGCAGAGCCCACACAGCATATACCAGAACACTTCCTCAAGTGCCAGGTCCTGGACAGCATATGACCTCTTCTTGATAAAGCCATTACTCTTAGAAGCCAGGAAACATAACATGCCTTCCTAACACAAAGAAGACAGAGACCCAGAAAAAATACCAAGATGGAGGAATTCATCCTAAAAGAAAGAACAAGAAAAGGTCATGACCAAGGATTTAATCAAAACAGATTTAAGTAATATGCTTATCCAGGATTTAAAACAACAATCATAAGGATACTAGCTGGGATAAAGAAAAGCATAGAAGACACCAGGGAATCCTTTACTGCAAAGAAAAGACCTAAAAAACTAGTCAGGCTGAAATAAAAAAATGCTATAACTGAGATGCAAAACCAACTGATGTAATAACCACAGGATGGAAGAAGTAGAACAAACAAGGAATATAGAAAATAAAATTATGGAAAATAACAAAGCTGAAAAGAAGAGGGAAAAAAATATTGGATCACAAAGGTAGTCCTAGGGAACTCAGCATCTCTGTAAAGCATAATAACATTTGTATCATAGAAGTCTCAGAAGAAGAGAGGGAAAAGGGGGCAGAAGGTTTATTTGAGCAAATTATAGCTGAAAACTTCCTTAATGTGAAGAAGGAACCACTCATCCAAATCCAGGAATCACAGAAAATTCCCATTAAATTCAACAAAAGCCAGCCAACACCAAGACATAGTGTAGTAAAATTTGCAAGTTATAGAAATAAGGGAAAAAATCCTAAAAACTGGCAAGGGAAAAGAAATTCCTAACTTAGAAGGAAAGATAAATAAGGTTAGCAACAGACCTATTCACAGAAATTTGGCAGGCCAGAGAAAGTGGCATGATATATTCAATGTTGTAAGTGTGAAAAATACGCAACCAAGAATACTTTATCCAGTGAGGCTATCACTCAGAATAGAAGAGATAAAAAGATTCCCAGACAACCAAAAACTAAAGGAGTTTGTGAGCACAAAACCAGCCCTGCAAGAAATACTAAAGGGGACTCTGAGTGGGAAAGAAAGACCAAAAGCAACAAAGACTGGAAAGGGAAAAGACCAGAAATAAATAATATAGAAACAACAACAAAGGGGCACCTGGGTGGCTCATTCAGTTAAGTGGTTGACTCCTGATTTTGGCTTATGTCATGATCTCAGGGTCCTGGGATTGAAGACTGCATCAGGCTCTGCGCTCAGTGGACAGTCTGCTTCAGGATTCTCTCTCTCCCCCTAACCCTCTCCCTGCTTGCTCTCTAAAATAAATAAATCAATCTTTTTTTTTTTTGAAAGAAATAACAATAACAACACCAAAACAAAAAACCCCAGTAGAATATATCAATGAAACTAGGAGCTGGTTCTTTGAAAGAATAAATTGATAAACCCCTGGCCAGACTTATCAAAAAGGAAAGAGAAAAGACCCAAATAAAATCATGAATGAGAGTGATCACAACCAACACCACAGAAATACAAACAATTATGAGGATATTATGAAAAATTATACACCAACAAATTGGGCAATCTGGAAGAAATGGGTAAATTTCTAAAAACATATAAACAATCAAAACTGAAAAAGGAAGAAATAGAAAATTTGAACAAACCCTTAACCAGCAAAGACATTGAATCAATAATCAAAAATTTCCCAACAAACAAAAATCCAGAGCCAGATGGCTTCCTAGGGGAGTTCTATCAAACAATTAAAGAATACCTATTCTTCTCAAACTGTTCCAAAAAATAGAAATGAAAGGAAAACTCCCAAACTCATTCTACAAGGCCAACATTACCTTGATTCCAAAACCAGACAAAGATCCCACAACAAAGGAGATTTACAGGCCAATATGCCTGATAAACATGGATGCAAATATTCTCAACAAGATACTAGCAACAGAATACAGTAAAAGAATTATTCACCATTATCAAATGGGATTTCTTCCTGGGCTGCAGGGGTGGTTCAAGATTTGCAAATCAATCAATGTGACACAATACGTTAATAAAAGAAAGGATAAGAGCCACATGATCCTCTCAATAGATGCAGAAAAAGCATTTGACAAAGTACAGCATCCTTTCTTGATTTAAAAAAAAAAAAAAACCCTCAACAAAGTAGGCATAGAGGAAAAATACCTAAACATCATAAAGGCCACATACAAAAGACCCACAGCTAATATCAATGCAGAAGAACTGAGAATTTTTCCTCTATGATCCAGAACAAGACAGGGATGTCCACTCTCACCATTGTTATTTAACATAGTACTAGAAGTCCTAGCCTCAGGAATCAGACAACAAAAAGAAATAAAAGGCATCCAACTTAGCAAGGAATAGATCAAACTTTCACTTTTCGCAGATGACATGATACTCTATGTAGAAAATCCAAAAGACTCCACCAAAAAAACTGCTAGAACGGATGTATGAATTCAGTAAAGTCACAGGGTACAAAATCAATGTACATAAATCTTGCATTTCTCTACAACAATAATGAAGCAACAGAGAAATCAAGGAATTGATCCCATTTATAGTTTCACCCCAAACCATAAGATATCTAGGAATAAACCTAACCAGAGAGGTAAAAGACCTGTATACTGAAAACTACAGAACACTTATGAAAGAAATTGAAGATACAAAGAGATGAAAAGCATTCCATGCTCATGGATGAGCATAAATATTGTACAAATGTCTATACTACTCATGGCAGTCCACACACTGAATGCAATCCCTATCAAAATACCACCAGTATTCCTCACAGAACTAGAATGAACAGTTCCTTAAATTTATATGGAACCACAAAAGACCCCTAACAGCCAAAGCAATCTTGAAAAAGAAAAGCAAAGCTGGAAGCATCACAATTCTGGACCTCAAGCTATATGACAAATCTGTAGTCATCAAGACAGTATGGTATAGGCATAAAAACCAGACACATAGATCAGTGGCACACAATAGAAAACCCAGACATGAACCCACAACTCTATGGTCAAATAATCCTCAACAAAGCAGGAAGAACAGCCAATGGAAAAAAATAGTCTCTTCAAAAACTGGTGTTGGGAAACTGGACAGTGACATACAGAAGAATGAAAACTGGACCACTTTCTTACACCATACACAAAAATAAATTCTAAATGGATCAAAGACTTAAATGTGTGGCAGGAAACCATCAAAATCCTAGAGGAAAACACAGCCAGAAACCTCTAATGCTATAAACATCAGTGTGCATGTATACCTTTGAATCAGTATTTTTGTATCCTTTGCATAAATACCTAAGAGTGGAATTGCTGGGTCATAGGGTAGCTCTAAGTTGCCACAGCAACTTATTACTAGACATGTCTCCAGAGGCAAGGGAAACAAAAGCAAAAACTGAACTACTAGGACTTCATCGAGATAAAATTCTTTGGCACAGTGAAGGAAACAAGCAACAAAACTAAAAGGCAATCTATGGAATGGGAGAAGCCATTTGCAAATGACACATCTGATAAAGGGTTAGTATCCAAAATATAAAGAACTTATCAAATTTAACCCCCCAAAACCAAATAATCCAGTTAAAGATGGGCAGAAGACATGAATAGACATTTTTCCAAAAAGACATCCAGATGGCCAACAGGCACAAAAGAAGATGCTCAACATCACTGACCATCAGGGAAATACACATCACAACTATAATGACATTACCTCACACCTGCTGGAATTGCTGAAATTAACAACACAGGACAACAGATGTTGGCAAGAATGTGGAGACAGGGGAACCCTCTTACACTGTTGGTGGGAATGGAAACTGGTGCAGCAACTCTGAAGAACAGTATGGAGGTTCCTCAAAAAGTTAAAAATAGAGCTACCCTATGACCCAGCAATTCCACTATTAGGTATTTATGCAAAGGATACAAAAATACTGATTCAAAGGTATGCATGCACCCTGATGTTTATAGCATCATTATCAACAATAGCCAAATTACAAAAGAGCCCAGATGTCCATCCACTGATGAATGCATAAAGATGTGGTAAATATATGCAATGTACTATTACTCAGCCATCGATAAGAACCAAATCTTGCCATTAGCCACAGTGTGGATGGATCTGGACTGTACTATTGCTAAGTGAAGTAAGGCTGTCAGAGAAAGACAAATACCATATGATGTAACTCATATGTGGAATTTAAGAAACAAAATGGATGAACGTACAGGAAAGGGAAGAAAAAAAAAAAACAAAGAAAAGGAGGCAAACCATAAGAGATTATTAACTATAGAGAAAAAACTGAGGGTTGCCGGCAGGGAGATGGGAAGTTATTCCCAGTGATCCCCTTATTTGCTGCAAGTAAAGTTTACTTTGTGCACCACCCCACCTGGCGTATCTGTGACTCACCAAAAAGCGAACTCACCTTGGTTCAGTTATACTCCCTTCTGCTTGTAAAAATCTGTCATTTTGTACAGCTCCTCAGAGCTCTTTTCTATCTACTAGACTGGATGCTGCCATTCATCAGTTATTGAAAAAAGCCAATAACATCTTTAAAATTTAGTCAGTTGAATTTTTTTTAAACAAAACCCAAAATGACACAACAAACACATAGTTACAAAAAACTGATATATTTGAGTGAAAAAGCAGTACATATGAGTATGTGAAAAATACAGTTTATAAGTTAATGCTTAATGTTTTGGGGCGAGGGAAGAGGACAAAAAAAAGATACATTGAATTACAGCAATTGTATCTAATAGTCAAGTATGGCTTTTTCCCATTTTTTTCTTTTCCAATTTTTATAATTGAGTTTATGATATCTCTGAAATGTTTTAATTAAAAACTTTTATAAAGACAGGATGCCTGCGTAGCTCCGTCAGTTAAGCATCTGCCTTCTGCTCAGGTCATGATCCTGTTGTCCTTGGATCAAGTCCCACATTGGGCTCTCTGCTCAGTGGGGAACATGCTTCTCCCTCTGCCTGCCACTTCCTCGTTTGTGCTCTCTCTCTCTCTCCTTCTCTGACAAATACATAAGTAAAATCTTAAAAACTTTAATAAAGGTACAAAACAAAATTAAAACAATTATAACTTATGTTACATAATTTCATTTGATACCTTAAAATTATGTGTAACCACCAAACATCAAAAATCAAACTAAAATGAACTGTCATGGGCTATTAAAAGTAGCCTAAATATACTTCTAGCACAATATCTGACATGTTGTAGACACTCCACATTTCCATGCTCATTCTCTTCCCTTTTCGGATGGACACTGGTTCCCTTTCATTTTTATTCATCAAAGCCAAGATCTCAAAACCTGAATTATTGTTTCTGGTTCTTCAGTTCGTGGACTACAAATAATGATAAACCTTAAGTCTCTCAGGAAACTTCCTATATAAAGTTGCATTTGCTAAAAGCAAACAATTTAGACTACATCCAACTGAAAAGCTTCTGCACACTGAAGAAAAGTGTCAACAAAACAAGAAAGCAACCTACTGAATGGGAGAAGATAGGTACTAAGGATAAGGTGTTAATATCCAAGATATACAAAGAAACTCATATAAGTCAATGCTAAAATTTTTTTTTTAAATGGACAGAAGATCTGAATACACATTTTTCCAAAGAAGACATCTAGATGGCCAACAGGTACATAAAAAGATGCACAACACTGATCTTCTGGGAAATGCAAATCAAAACCACAGCGAGATAGTATCTCACACCCCTCAGAATGGCTAGTATCAAACATACGAGAGATAACAAGTGTTGACAAAATTGTAGAGAAAAGGGAATCCTTGTTCACTGATGGTGGTAATAAATACTGGTGTAGCCACTATGCAAAATAGTAGGAGGTTCCTCAAAAAATTAAAAATAGAGTTGCCATATCATCCAGCAACTCTACCCCTGGGTATTTATCTGAAGAAAACAATTCAAAAAGATATGTGTACCACTGTGTTCATTGCTACATTTCTTATAATAGCCAAGACGTGAAAGAACCTAAATATCCACCAACAGGTGCATTAATAAAGGGGGACATGGAGTGTAGATTCATAACGGAGTATCAGTCAGCCATAGAAAATGAAATTTTGCCATTTCTGACAACATGGATGGACCCTGAGAGCATTATGCTAAGTGAATTACCTCCAACAAAGAAAGACAAAAACCATATGATTTCACTTCTATGTGGAATCTAAAAAAAAAAAAAAATGGACAAAAGATAGACTAATGAGGAGGGGATAGGGGAAATAGATGGTGATTAAGAAGTACAAAATTCCAGTTATAAAGTAAGTCACAGAAAAGTAAGCACAGGGAATATAGTCAATAACACTGTAATAACATTGTATGGTGACAGATGGTAACTACACACATATTATGGTGAGCAATGAGTAATGTATATAAATGCTGAGTCACTATGTTGTACACCTGAAATTAATCTGATATTGTACATTCAATTATACTTCAATTAAAGTAAATTCGTATTTGCTAGGCAGTCATCTAGGCACTGCTTAGGACCTAGTCTTCTACCCATTCGAGCCAGAGCCCTACTCTGCTTCTAATCTTCCACACTGAACAATCAATCACCCACCCTTTCTACCTCCTTAATGTCTTCTGAAAGTGTTCATTTTCTCCAACCCACTTGCTGCTCTTCCCCAGCAGAAGTTGGCAAGTTTTTGCTGTCAAGGCCTAAATTGTAAATACTCTAGGATTTGTAAGTCCAGATGATCTCTGTCAAAACTACTCAACTCTGTTATCACAGAATGTAGCTGAAGGAGAGAAGAATTTGTCACCCCCTAAATGTGCCTCTTTGATATAAGGATGATTTTGAGCTGATTATTTTTGAGCAGCAGTAGACACAGGAGAATCTCTGGAAACGCAGATGTTCACCCTTTTCCTAAGGGACATTTACATTTATAAAGGAAATTACCATTTCTAAGTTCTCCCTCTCTGTACTAGGAAGAGATGAGTAACTCTAATCTGATCATTGTTTACTGTGCTTTTCCTGCTAACCTTCCAGAACTGGCCTCCTTCCCAAACTCCAATCTTTCCTCTTTAACTGAAGTTGGTATGTAAAGTAGTGGCTTGGGGGACACCTGGGTGGCTCAGTCGGTTGAGCCTCTGACTCTTGGTTTCCGCTCAGGTCATGATCTCATGGGTGGAGATCTCATGGGTTGTGAGATAAAACTTCATGTCAGCTTCCACACTCAGTGCAGAGTCTGCTTGAGATTCTTTCCCTCTACAATCTCCCTATGCTCATGTGGGTGTGTGTGGCTGGCTCTCTCTCTCTCGCTCTCATGTGCATGCACACGCAGATAAATAAATCTTTTAAAAAATAAAGTAGTGGCTTGGGCCATTTCAGGGAGTTTTACTCGGTTTTCCTGGATCTCTCCCATGCGTAGAGCATGTGTACTGGTTATTAAACTACTGTTTTTGGGTTGATTATAGGGTTCTGAGCCAAGAACTCAGAGGGTAGCGGGAAGATGATTTTCCATCTCTACACAGATAAAACAATATCGAAGTTTATAGTCTTCCTATGTTGTAATAGAACTTTATTTGCAAAAATAATTAGTGGGTTAGATTTGGTCAGACCAGCTTATGGTCTGTAGTTTGCCAACTCTTACAGTACTCTTCTGCCTCATCGTTGGTCTGCTTACCTCCAGTCTCCTTTCCCTACAACCTGCTCTCGACGCCACTATCAGAATGACCTTCCTGCAATGCAAAGCTGATTGTGATGGCATCTTCCAGAAAAATATGGACTTCAAATATGGATTCTCTTCCTGCTTACTGTGGCATAGAGTCCTGATTTTTAGCTTAGTACATGGCACACCAGAAAACAAAACAAAACTACAGCCTCCTTTACAGCAATGTGTAAATATGTAACAAGTCCTGGCCAATGAGCTACAAGTAGAAATGTGGAGCGGAACTTTAAGGAAGGTTTCTTAACAATTAGGAAGTGGCCTAATGACCTAGAATGCAAATGTGCTGGGTGGAATTTCAGCAAGTTTCATGAGGACAGAACTCCTGCAGTAAAAATGACAAAGGAAGGGGCACCTGGGTGGCACAGTCAGTTAAGCATCCAATTCTTGCTTTCAGCTCAGGTCATGATCTTGGGGTGGTGGGACTGAGCCCCACGTCAGGCCCTGTGCTCACCACAAGGTATGCTTGTCCCTCTCCCTCTGCTCCTCACTCTGCCTGTGCTCGGTCTCTAAAATAAATTAATAAAATCTTTGGGGGGAAAAAAAGAATGGCAAAGATAGCAAACAGAGTTCCTGGTGCCTTGTGGTAACTGTCATTCTAGCCTAGGCTGCAAATTGCTAAATTTTTCTGTAGGGAAGAAGGCAGTAAACATGTATCTTGTTTAAGCAAATATTGTTCAGAATTTTGTCAGTGTCCAAACACAATGCTAACAGATATATTAATGATTTCTCATTCTGGGCTGTTCATAGGAGTGCTTTCTGTTGCAAGTAACAAAAAAATCAACAAATAGTATCTGGAGGAACTGTCTCCTGGCTTAGGTTCTGCAGTCCAGCAAGTCGGGGCTAACACTGGTCTTTCTCCCATAACCAAAGATGGCTGCCACAGCTCCAGGAATCACATCCCTATTAAAGACAGAAAGAACTGACAAAAGGGGGGTTCCTGGGTGGCTCAGTCAATTATGCAACTGCCTTCCACTCAGGTCAAGATCCCAGGGTCCTGGGATTGAGCCCTGTATCAGGTTCCTTGCTCATGGGGAATCTGCTTCTCCTCCTGACCGCCCCCATCTCCTGCTTTCTCTCCCCCACCAATAAAATTTTTAAAAAAAGAACTGGCAAAAGGATCTGCTCCACCCCGCTGTATTTTCTCTCTCCCACTCTCGCTCTGTCAAATGAATAAAATCTTAAAAAAATAAAAAGGAAAAAGAAGATCTGGCAAAAGGATCTGCTGACCACACCTATTATTTTAATCAGGAAAGCAGTAGCTTTCACAAAAATCACCCTAGTAGATTGTCACTGAGGTGCCCTGCCCTTTCTCTAGCTGCAAGACAATCTAATAAAGTCAATACTGAGCCACATGCTCATCTACCTGGTACCTATAGAAAAGGCAGCAAGAATGCCAGGAGATATTGGCTTAGTCAAACTTCAGCACCTAAAGACCTTGTAATAATAAACCATGTCTTTCAGGATAAAGCTGCCAATTAAAATGTAACATTCGTAGGTCTCAGAACAGTGCTTCTCAGGCTCTACTGAGCTCATGGATCCCCCGGGGTTCTTGCTGAAGTGCAGACTCTGATTTAACAGACCTGGGGTAGGCCTGAGAGTCTACATTTCCAGAAAGCTCCCTGGTGATGCTATGCTATTGCTACTGGTCCTTGGCACCATACCTGGCCTGGAAGGAACGGACAAGAGCTTCATGATTTGACCCCTGTGTTGTTTTAGCAACATCTTTTACCTCTTCCTCTCCACTCAGCTCTAGCCAAGTTTTACTTTTGGTTCCCTGCAAGGGTCATGACTAAACTGCTAGACTGTCTCCCATGAAGTACTCTCCGTCTGAAACATGCTCTCAGCCTCCCCTGCTTCACCCTGGGGGCTGTGAATAACAGCCACTAGGTATCACTTTCTCCAGGAAGATTTTTCTGGATGCCACTACCCTCTCTCCTAGGGGGAATTTCTCCCTTACTCATCTTTGGATCCCCAGGGCCTGGGACACAGTGGTTTGTTGAACAAATATATGTTAAATGAATCAATGAATGAATCAAAGAAATGATAAAATATTTGTAAGCCAAATGCTCTATCTTAGCTGGCGTCTTCATAGCCAGCTTTCCCATCAATAACAGCTATAAATTATGCTTTTCCAAAGGCATTTACTCCTTTTAAAAAATTAAATAGAAGTTGCCACGAAAAACCACTAAAGCTAACCTAAGACATATAATTTAAAGCTAACAAGAGCTTAACAGAAGAAATATAAAAACTTAAGAACTATTTCTTTCTATGCTGCCAGGATTACTTGATTTAATGCATTTTCTCTTTCTCTAAATCTAATGTCCTCCAAATAAGTGTTACTGAGGACTGGGCCCATCTACGGTTCATTACCGGTCCACATGAGAGAAGTACAGGAATGGGAAACTAAGCATTTAGAAACCTTTTTGCCAACTTTATGGAATGATTTTATTTCATTTGACTCTAACCATAAAAATCGTCATTTGTATTTTATGCCCTTTTGTTACTTAACTTTTTAAAGAGTTCTTTTTTTTTTTTTTTAAGATTTGACAGAGAGATCACAAGCAGAGAGAGAGAGAGAGAGAGAGAGGAGGAAGCAGGCTCCCTGCCTAGCAGAGAGCCCGATGTGGGACTCGATCCCAGAACCCTGAGATCAGGACCCGAGCTGAAGGCAGAGGCTTAACCCACTGAGCCACCCAGGCAGCCCCTAAAGAGTTTGTTTTTATCAGGCTTCAAAAATGTACTTGTTTACAATGGATTAGAAATTTTTTTCACATCTGTTTTTCCCTACAGATAATTTAAGAAGCACTGCTCTAACTCTTCTAATCTGGGTCAGACCAACTAAAGCAGCGGTTCTCAACTGGGAGTCATGATGCCTCCCAGGGGATATTTGTCAACACCTCGAGACAGTTTTGGTCCTCCTAACTGCAGAGAGTCAGGGCAGGCCCTCCTGGCCTCCTGTGGGTAGAGACCCAGGATGCTACTCAACATTCCATAATGCATAGGACAACCCCCACAACAAAGAATGATCGGGCCCCAAAGGGCAATAGTGCTGAGGTTGATTAATGCTGATCTGCAGATCTAAACCCAGAATCCGAAACCAATTTATGGTCAAAGACTTTTTTTTTTCTTTAGTCTCTTCTCACCTGATAAGTTGTTTCTTACCCCCAGAAAAACAGAAAAGTCACATGCTCACACGCTTACATAATTAGATTTGATAAGAACTTCCTGCTCTTCTTAGGGTCAAAGATGTTTCCCTCTTCCTCCTGACACCTTGATTCCTTAATGGCAGAACAAAGAAGCACGATAGAATTATTCTGCTGCAAGAGGGTCTCATGCTTCTTTTCCCCTAGGATCAGTTTTTCTGACAGCTCTTTGGTGTCTCAATCTTGCGTTCAGAATGTGTGTTGGGGGGCGCCTGGGTGGCTCGGTGGGTTAAAGCCTCTGTCTTCGGCTCAGGTCATGATCCCAGGGTCCTGGGATCGAGCCCCACATCGGGCTCTCTGCGCAGCAGGGAGCCTGCTTCCACCCCCCCTCTCTCTGCCTGCCTCTCTGCCTACCTGTGATCTCTATCTGTCAAATAAATAAATAAAATCTTTAAAAAAAAATGTGTGTTGGCACAAATGTGAAAGCAATGCTGAGATGTTCACGTGACAAAAACTTCTCAGCTGACCCTTCTGGTCACCATCTCTTATAGGATTAAATTAAAACTCTTCTTGCTGATGTTACTGTTCAAGCTTCTTGGAAAATAACTTTTCAAACACATGTCAACAGGCTCTCACAAGTTTTGCTGAAGAAAAATATGAAGCGGCGTATCTGCTGTGGTTTATGCTTATGTGCGTTGCTACTAGAAATCATTTAAATTTCAGTTCTCATTCAGTGACTTGATCCTTTTTCATTTTGACAGGATCCACTAGCTTTTTATAGATAAACATGGTCACTGGCAACTGGGCTAACAGCTGTACATCAATAATGAAATTGAACCTAACATATTTCCTAAAGTTCTTTTATATAAATGAGGTCTTTGCAATCTTTATTGAACCCAACTTAAAAATAATCTTCCTTCTCCTGCTGTTGCCTGGTATTATTTTTTTATAAAGGAGATGATTGTTTTATTTTGATGCTTTACTAAAAGGTTGGTTATCAAGCTTATATTCCACAATTAAAGTTCTGACTGATATAAGAGCTAACACTTTGAGTGTCGTCTATATGCCAGCTACTCTTCTAAGCACTTTCATAATATAATGATATATTAATACATCATTTAATCATGGTGCCAAACCTACACTGTAGGCATTACCATTGTTGTCTTTTTACACACGAGGAAACTTAGGCATGTAAAGGTGATGGAATCGGTCAAGGTTATAGAAGTAGTAAGCAACAGGGCTAAGATTCAAACTCAAGCACAGTGGACCCAGAAGCTGTGATCCTACCCATCCTCCCTCTCTTGCAAGTTCAAAGTCATGTAAACAAGAAACTCGAGTAGAGTAGGAAATCGAAAGCCATCCTTTGTGTGCTCTCTGGGTTTTCATGAGAAGCACCACATGGAAAACAAGGTAATAAAGTTCCGTATCCTTTAGATTGCATCTTACCTATCCTTGTTTCTCCCGCAGACTAAGTGTCAGTTGGTATTTATAGATTTGCCCCACACTAGTCACCTACATATTTCTTTTCCACTCATCCCATACTCTCCCCTTTGTGATTTCTAAGTTTGGTCTAAAACCAGTAACAGCAAAACCATGTATTTTTTCCATGGGAAGCCCCTGAGGACATCCCATGAGCCAGCCACACGTCTGTACTGTGGCCTCTCTAATTATTACTAGTTGCCTGTTTGTCCTTGGCAGGGACAGCGGGAGCTTATAGTCAGGCAGACTATAAGACAAAATCTGGAGCAACTTAGCTGCTCAGCTCTCGATGGGAAGTCTTAGGCTCCCTTCCCCACTTCCCTCTCCTTTCGCCTCCCCTTACCTCTCCTCTTCTTCATCCTCCTCCTCTTCCCCCCTTCCTCCTCTTCCTCTTCTTCCCCCTCCTCTTCTTTTTTCTCCTCCCCCGCCTCCTCTTCATGTCATCAGCACCATTTGAAGCTTAGCAGCCCTCAAGCTAAAATGACATTTCAGAATGAGACCAAAGAGTAAGAGTGTCTTTTCTGTGACTCACAAGATATTCTCAAAAGGTGATCTCTAAACCAGTAGCAGCAGCACCTAGGAACCTGCAGAAATGCAGATTCTCTGATCCCACCCCAGACCTGCTGACAGACACTCTAAAGCTGGGGTCCTGCAATCTGTGCTTCGAAAAATCCTCCTGGTGATTCAGATACATGGTCATGTTTGAGAACCACTGCTTCGTATCCATGATTCTCAGTTAAGGAGGGCATGTGTTGTGATGAGCACTGAGTGTCATACTCAACTAATGAATCACGGAATACATCAAAAACTAATGATATGCTATATGGTGGCTAACTTAACATAATAAAAAAAATAAATAAAAATCACCTTCAGAGTTGTACAAGTCCAAAAGTTCAAGCTGTAGGCCAGAATAATTAGACTTTCTGGGGGTGACTCACAGGCCTAAGATTTTTTTGAGGTTTCCCAGGTAATTCCACTATGCAGCCAAGGTTCCAAAACCATGGCAACCTTGACATTTTGGGCTGTATCATTCTTCCTTGTGGGAGGCTATTCTTTGCATTGTAGGATGCTTCGCAGCACCTGGCCTCTATTCACTAGAGGCCACCGATACCCCCTCCCAAAGAGGTCACAACCAAAACGGTCATTAGACAGTGCCAATGTCTCTGGGGGTGAAAATCACCCCCAGTTGAAAACCACTGGGTTAGGACACTTGGCTGGCTCAGTCGGTTGAGCATCTGCCTTCAACTCAAGTCATGATCTCATGGTCCTGGGATGGAGCCTCATGGGGAGTAAGCTTCTCCCCCTCCAGCTCCCCCTCCTTGTGCTCTTGCTCTTTCTCTCTCTCTCTCTCTCCCTTTCTCTCTTGGGAAATCTTGGGAAATCTTGGGAATCTTGGGAAAAAAAAAAAAAAAAAAAGAAAACCACTTGGCTAGAGTTCATCATTCTCTCTCCAACAATGATTACAGGCCAATTCACATCAGAAACATTCATTCATTCATTCACTCACTCACTTGTGTTCAGTTTTTTTTTCCTTGATGCAAATTAGTTTATTAAAGTAAGCAAAGAAGATACAGGAAGGCATGCATGCTAAGGAAGTAATCTTTAAAATAAAGCAGGCTCTTCCCAATCTGAAGCAACAATGCACTTCGGTTTGTGTATTTCCTTTGCAAAGAGATTGGTGTTTGAAATGTAGCATCTGCAATTTTCTGAGCTATTAACTGCCATAGTACCTATAGGGCTTATTTATTTTTAAAGATTGTATTTGACAGAGAGAGAGAGAGAGACAGGGAGAGCAGGAACACAAGCAGGAGGAGTGGGAGAGGGAGAAGCAGGGAGAGATCCCAGGACCCTGGGATCATGACCTGAGCCAAAGGCAGAAGCTTAACGACTGAGCCACCCAGGTGCCCATATAGGGCTTATTTATAAAGCAGATTATTAAGCCCCACTCAGGCCCCCGGATCCAAATCCTTCAGGAACTCAGGAGACTTGTTAGTATCTGAAATTCTCACATGCCTTAAAGCTGGAGACCCACTAAATGGAGTATTTCTTCTTAACGGTAAGTTGAATTTGTCTTTGGTGCTTAGTAAAGCAAAATCTGGCTTGCTTGGGATCCTGCTCTTTATCCCAGGTAGAACTGAACTGATACATGGTTCTTCCAAACATTCCAGTTCAGCCAAGCAGACCCACTTGGAGAATTTAGACCTCTCCCAGGTATGCAGTGAGATCAAGTAAAATCATAAAATTTCAATTTGGTGACAGTAGTGTCATGTTTGGCATAAATGAGTATTTCAGTATCAACACATTAACTTTTTATTCAAAGATTCTTGACCTTAGAGGACATTTGCTGTGAATGTCAATGTATACGTCTTGAAAGTCACGGATCACAGGGGTTTACGGTATTGACTCCAGCTTACTTAAGGGTAGGAGCAGCACACTAATGACTGTTTTCACAACTACTTGGGTTTTTGGAGTTCCCTTTATGATGGTGTGAATCTGCTGTTGATTTTTAAAAATTTTTCGTAGAGCTTCTTGACAGCGTTCCAATCAGGCATCTACTTACCAGTTACTTTTGGTCTGTCCATTGTCTGTATGTACATGAAACATGCTTCTTGGTTTAACCGGAGTTGGCTGTGCCTCAACCCGCAGCTGCTACCTGTAATGTCACCTGTAACCATTCATTCATTCATTCATTCATTATGCAGCAAGGACTTCACAGAACTCTGGCAAAAAACAAAGAACCCCACTGATAAAGGTGCCATTTTTCTGCCTTGGGACATTAGTGAAAGGAACAGATGTTGCCACCCCAAAATAGGTTTCTTTGGCATAAGGATCATTTGGAGCTAAAGGCAATCAAAACCCTACAGATTCAGAAAAAGCTTTTCACACCTCCCTCTCCACTGCTTAAATTTGTATCAGAAAGGGGGCCTGTACCAGGAAGAGAGCTATTATAAAAGACACTTTTTTACCTAAGAAACACATCTGCATAACACGGCAGCCTTTATTTTCCGAACATGTCTGCTCCTGTGAATAACCCTTCCGCCCTTTTGCATCTTCAGACCACTACCCATTTCTTTAGCTGAGGATGTTACATAAGCTTCAATTATCTGCGGGCCTTTGGGTCTCCTACTTCTAATGGGGCTGCCCTAGATAGAAAATTTGTTTTTCTCCTAATTGGCCTTCTGTCAATTATTAGACCAGCCGAAGAACCTAGAAAGGAAAGAGAAATTTTTTCCTCTTCTACATTAGCAAAATCTTCACAAATGAGGAGGCATTTGAAGAGCCCTCACAGGTGGAAGAGAAATTCATCAAGCAGAGAACAAAAGTCTATTTTGATGGTAAATCTACTATCAAAGATTAGGTGAACATCTTTCCTATTTCTGGGTCTCAAGGAGTTCATGGCACCATGCCCTGAAACTAAGCGCCATTTTCCTCAATGATTAAAAGAGATGTCCTCCCCCTACCTTCACCTGCACTTTTACAAATATAATTTCCCCCTCCATGGAAAACAAATTGGAGTAGAACATTTTGTAATATTGAAGTATCGAAAAGCCAAGACAACAGGCCCCAAATGGAGTGACTTACACTAAGTCCTACATCACCAAACTGAGACTTAATGAAAACTGAAAAGATTCAGCTCACCCAGAAACAGAACCTTAAACCACTCAATCTGTCAGCGAGCCCTCTTGCTCAACTATAGACCCCAACAGTTAAAACCAGAAGAAGACAAGACCACTTAATTCATGCTCTAACTAAAACCAAATGTTCTTATTTGTGATTGCACTTTCTTGAGGCAATGACAACAACCTTTTACAACGACTAGACCATTCTAACCATCAGGCCAGAAAAGCCCCACAAGGAATGGAATGCCTAGATGACCACATTCCATCCCCTTCCCTGCCCAAGATCACATGCTGAACACATACAGGCCCCCACCCATGACCATGTGCTCCCAGGCCTGTTCTCTTGCACATTACCCCGTGAACTTATCTCTATAAAATGCTAGGTGCCCATCTTGCCAGGGGAAGGTCAGTTGTTAAGGTTTGAGCCTGCCATCTCCCCCAGCTGTCAGAACCCCAAATCTCTCCCTTCTCTTTTCCAAACCCTTGTCTCTTGAGTTATGGGCTTCTCTCGTGACAAGTTTATCTGAGTGTGTTCAGCAACGGTGTTGGCAAACCCAGACACAAGCTGTGCTTTTGGTCTGACCAGCCCTCTCAACTCCCGTGGCAGAGCAGTTGGCTAAAGCAGTGCCAAGAGCTCACCCCTTTGTTTCCTGAGTTTGCAGCTATGATAGATCATTCTGTAACAAATGAATCAGGAATCATCTGGTCAGCAGGAGCTAGATAATATGCCTGATTGACCCCTACCATCTCCTAAGGGAAAGTAATCTTGCAATAACTAACATGTCTTTTGCCAGTGCAATTTTCTTGTGCCCACTCCCTCCTGCCTATAAGTCTTTCATTCTGTACGGCTCTGCAGAGTTCCTTTCTATCTGCCAAATTGGATTCTGCCTGGTTCAAATTGCTTTTTGCTCCAAAAATCTCTTAAAATTTTTAATATGCTTCAGTTTATCTTTAAACCATCTGAAGGCAACTACTCCTAAAAACTTCAAATTAGGCCAAAAAAAGAAAAAAAAAACATTTATGAACTAACTTTATTTCATTCTAACCCAGTGGTTTAACAGGATGATTTGGACCCCCAGGGGACATCTGGGGTCATCACAGCTGTGAAATATGTGGACACTAGAGACCAGAGATGATGCCCAACATCTTACAGCATGCAGGACTGCTCCCCATGACAAAGAATGGTCCAATCCAAACTGTCAACAGTGATGAGAATGGGAAACTCTGTCCTAATCCATGCCATACGGCTAAGGGTACATTTAAATTGGTATGCTTTTATTTATGGAATGGAAATCAGTCCTACTCAAGCTCTTTGTTTCTTAGACCCTTTAAATGATAACATGTAAAATTTACCTTGTTCCCTCCCCTCACTGCTGCACAGCTCCATCTAGAAACAAAGCCCACATGAATTTAGAACACTGTGCAAACTCATGTGAATTTCATAACGTTAGTTGTGGGAAAGTAAGATTAAGACTCAAAGCATAGGGGAAGGACATCATAGCTCCAAGGCTCTGGGCCCATCACTGTCAGTCCAATGTAAATATTGATGACAGCACACTGTACTATGAGCACATTTGTCTGAAAGAGACGGGTTTCATCCCTCTGTAAGCAGAAGCCAAGTTTTCTAAATACCGCCTGTATTGTTTAAAAGGGGTAATCCTACATTTGTCCCAGTAGAAACTGTACAGAAATATTCAGTCAGCAAACTTGGAAAGAACAGGCGTGGGGAACAAGCCTGTTCTTTCTAAAATTGTATTTTTTAACTTGGTAGCCACTTAGCACATGTGGTTCTTGAGTACCTGAAATGTGGGGGGTCCAACTGCGGATTTCCAAGACTTATCCCAGAAGAAAGCAAAAGGTCTCATTAATAATGTGTTTATAATTTATTTTGATTAGGAGTTGAAGTAATTTTTGGCTATATTGGGTTAAATATATTGTTTTTTAAGGGTTTATTTACTGGGGCACCTGGCTGGCTGAGTGGGTTAAGCATCTGATCCCAGGGTCCTGGGATGGAGCTCCATGTAAGGCTCCCTGCTCAACAGGAAGCCTGCTTCTCCCTCTCCTTCTACCCTCGCCCCTGTATGTGCTCTGTCAAATAAATAAAAAAAATTTTTAAACATTTTATTTATTTGAGAGAGAGTAACTGAGAAGGAGAGAGAATGTGAAGCAGAGTCTGCACTGAGCACCGAGCACAGAGCCTGATGTGGGGCTTGATCCCACATCCATGAGCTCATGACCTGAGCTGAAACCAAGAGTTGGACACTTAACCGAGTGAGCCACCCAGGCAGCCCAAGTTAAATATATTCTCAAAATTAAAAAAATAAGAAATAGGTGAAATTGATGTAGCTGGTAAAAAATTTCAAATTATATGTGTCTATATAATATATACATTTATACACACACACACACATATATATATATATATAACAGCACTGTCCAATAGTGGTTGGACATACTTGTCATTTTTTAAATCTTTAAATCTTGAACATCACTTATTGTGATGCTCAAGAAAAGACCTTAGAGTTCACATTTCTTTTACTTTTTTTTTTGAGAGAGCTAGCCAGCGAGCACGCAGGGAGGGGCAAAAAAAGATAGAACGGGAAGCAGGCTGCATGCCCAGCAGGGAGCCTGATTCGAGGCTCAATCTCACAACCCTGAGATCATGACCTGAGCGAAGTGAAGAGTTGATGCTTAACGGACTGAGCCACCCAGACGTCCCAGAGTTCAGATTTCTAACACACACGTCCCTCAGTCGTCAAGCCACTGGCTCTCAACCTTAGCTGCGCATCAAGGTCACCTTGGAGCGTTGTTAAAAAACAAACAAACAAACAAACAACTACTGATGCTTGGACATCCATAGGCAGAAAAAGAAAACACAAAACTCAACAACAAAAAACCTAGACCTAAACCCCACATATTACACAAAAGTTAACTCAAAATGGATGGTAGGTTTGTTGAAATTAATTTCTAGGCCCAAGATGAAGCTGCTCTTGCTCAGGTCGCCACATCGACAAACCAGAAGTTGGAGGACTTTCATGTCCTTGTAAATAATCCACCTGACCAAAAACAGTATATCCAGTCAGCCAATCCCCAAGTGCCAAGCCGAGTCAGGGCCTTCTCACCCCAAACAAGATCGATTATGTGGTCCCAGCCAAACATAATTAGTCTTTTCCTTGTTATTTTTCCTAGAAAAGCTCTCTGCCTTTTGCCCACTTGGCAGTTCTCCAAAGAGGAGGGTAAGAAGAGGTTCTACTTTCTGAAGTGTTAAAGTTTGTTTGTATCACCTACGTTACTTTCTTTAATATTTGTTAATAGTTTAAAAAAATTTAATATATTTTTTAAGATTTTCTTTATTTTACAAACAAAGATCACAAGTAGGCAGAACAGCAGGCAGAGAGAGGAAGGGAAGCAGGCTCCCTGCTGAGCAGAGAGCCCGATGCGGGGCTCAATCCCAGGACCCTGAGATCATGACCTGAGCCGAAGGCAGAGGCTTTAACCCACTGAGCCACCCAGGTGCCCCTAACGGTTTTAAATATAAAACTATAAAGCTTTTAGAATATCAGGGAAGATCTTCAGGATCCACAGCTAGGCAGCAAATTTTTAGACTTTATACCAAAAATACAACCCATTAAAGAAAAAATGACAAGTTGGACTTCACCAAAATTAAAAGCTTTTGGGAATGCCCATGGGAAGAGGGTAAGACAAGCTGCAATAGAGAAAATATTGGCAAATCCCTTATCTATTAAAGTATCTAGACAACCCAAGAATCCTAAAACTCAACAGCAAAAATATTAATAATCTAGTCAGAAGATGGGTAAAAGATAGGAACAAATATTTCACCAAGAAGGACACATAAATGGCAAATGATGTAAATATAGTCAGTGTCATTAGCCATAAGGGAAATGCAAATTAAAAGCACTGCATGTCGATTTCCAACGATCTAGATACAAGTTTGAATTTAACAAAGTACTAACACCATCTCCTCCCATCCCCCCACTCCTCTAGACTTTGATTTAAAATGGTCTGGAGTGTGGCCTGGGCATTCAGAGTTTAAAATCTCCCCTCTTCCCTCCCCTCCACAGTTTTAATGTACAGCCAAGGTTAAGAACAATTCTTCTGGGACAAAGAATATAGCTTAATAGGAATTTATAAAACAGAGCCTGAAGGCAGGTGAGGGAAGGTGCTGACTTTGGGCTGACTGAGGGTTATCTTCACACTCAACCCCCAAGTACGAGAATGCAGCTTGTTCTTAGGATGTTTTATATTCCAGCATAATGTCTAGCCAGAAATTCAACTATTTCAATTCACTGGAAAGAGGAGGATTTGGGCAAATTGACCAGGTCGATGAAATTGTGATGCCTTCCTCTCTCCTTTCCTCATTAACTTTTTCAATCGTTTTATGAAGGTGTTAAAAAGAACACCACAGGTCCAAAATGGCATCACTTAGGCCAAGTCCCTAAATCAGGGCTTAATACCTAATTTAAATTAAGAAGTGCCGCCTTAATCGGTCAGTCAGGAATGTCAGTCAGTGCCAATACGTCAGCCACATGGGTCCTCTCTAGCCAATAAAGGATGATGAGGTCATCTGTGAGATAAGACCCCCTGTTTTTTTCCCCCTTGCTTTTCTTTTTTCTATTACTGGCCTCCCTGCTCCTGCCTCACTGCCCCTTTCCCACTTTTGTTTCTTTAGCTACAGATGGTATTTAAGGTGGTGGCTGGGGCCATCTTGAGTATTTAATCATTTTCCTGGAGTATCTCCCATATACACATGAAGTACACATGTTAATAAACTTGTGTGTTTCTCCTGTTAATCTTTTAGTACAATGGTTATCTGCTAAGAACACAGAAGGATTGGGGGAGATTATTTTTCCTTCTATACAATGACAAAAATTTGAGCATCACTGTTTTAGGCCACTGGTTCTCAACTTACCGGAAATTGGAATTACCTGGGGGAGATCTATTTTATTATTTTTTTTAAAGAGAATTCCTTCGTCCCTCCATCCCTTCCTAGAGCAGGCGCACATGCAGGGGGACGGGCAGAGGGAGAAGGGGAAAACATCTCAAGCAGACTCACAGCTCAGCATGGAGCCCCGCACGAGGACTCTCAGTATCAGGAGATTATGACCTGGGCCGAAACCCAGAGTCAGACGCTTAACCAACTAAGCCACCTATGTGCCCACTCCCCAACTCATCCCTCGGGGAGATATTTTAAATTTCCTCATGCCTGATAATCAGATACCATGTTTTGCCACACAGATATTTAGGATTCAAGACTGAATGCTTTAATAGGAGAAAACTTCACAGGTAGGAGAGCAGGGAGAGTCCCATCTAGTTTCTCCAAAATCACGGATTACTTCCTATGCTTTTAGCACTCGGAAGCTTTTCCACTTAACCACCATTACCAGTGCACAGCACAATATCCCCTTACCCTTACAAAATGGGTTGGTCTATTCTAAGCCCACAAGACCTTTCCTAACCACCCATTCAATTGGCATGTAAATTGCCTATGTCAGTGGTTCTCAAAATCTGCTGCATATTAGAATCTCTTGGAGACTTAAAAAAAAAAAATACCCAGGCCTGGGCCCCACCCCCCAGTCTGATGTGATGGGTCTGGGGCCCAAAGTGGGCACTGTGATTTTTAAGAGTCCTCATGGATTCAAATGTTCAGCTAAATTTGAAAACCACTGGCTCAAGTGGTACTTTACTCAGTGATGGGAAACTGACCTTGGGTACACATATCTTTTTGAATTACAAGGGAAGCAGTCGTGCGGAACATGTCTTATGTTGAGGCTAAGGACTCCTACAACACGGTGAAGTGTCACCAAATGCCATGGAGAATGTTCGTAGATGAATCGCTACTGGGAAACCAATCTTCCAAACTCCGACTGCCCACTCTCACAGCGAAGGCCCCTACTATGGACCACAGTCTCCCATGTGAAAGATCCAGAATTCCTGGCCATGCCAGTTCTACAGATGTGCGGAATGGAAAGTAGCTCTTATGCAAAACAGGGACTCCCAACTCATCAACTCTCTACCTCCTAGTGGGCAAACGTTACACCATCATCATATGCAAATTAAAGATAAACTAATTTAAGTACTAACTGTCTCTACCTGCACTCCTGAGGGGGTTGGTGTTTGCCATCCCACCTCCAAAGCCGTGCGCCACCTGCGGACTGCCATTTTCATCAGATGCGCGTAATTATACAGCCTTGTTTTGAAGATATCAGCTTGCAATCATTTCCAGACTCCACAGTAGTGCAAGACATTTTCCCAAGTTAAAATCTCCTCTCCACCCTTTCTGAGGGCACTTTCAGTCTCTAAATGAGCCTCTGAGAGGAACCACCACTCCTGGCAGCAATCTCCAGGGAGATTTGGAAAAGAAGTTGAAATAACGGTTATAAAAGAGAAACATATGCTTTGCACTATGATTGAAAGTCCATTCACTTGCTGAAAGAGACAAGTGCCAGAAGATGAGTCACTCTGATGGGGGGGGGTTGTTGTTGATAACAGGATGTAATGGGGACCCTCGGAACCCTGGATAAAGGTAGGTGAACGAGTGGGAGGAATGCACGTTACCCCAGATTTTCTTGGGCCGAGTGATTCGGAAGCAAACACTGAAAACATCTGGGAGAAACTGGTGGTTTTGCCCAGCTGAGCCCACTGGAAGCTCTTCCCCGATGGTGATGTATCATCCATAAAAATGTGGTTCCAAAGGAAAATGGGCATCTCTAAACTTCCTATTGGCTCTATAGGGTGCTTTTCCCACATGAGGGACAGTCTGTCCTGGGGTAAAGAGATTCCTAAACCAGGGAATCAAACAATTCTGCCATGTTCAGCCTAAAGGCTCAGGAGACTGTCTGCAAAGCTATGTATGCAGATCGAGTCCAGAAACAGAGACAGGAAGAAGCTGCCCTCTCATTATGCACACTGGCTTTTCTGGACGGTATTTCAAATTCTAAGAAAGTTAAAAAAAATCTGTACAGGTGGCTCTCACACTTTGGTGCGTATCAGTATGCCCTGGAGGGCCTGTTAAACACCACCCCCACCAGTGTTTCTGGTTCTGCAGGTCTGAGGTGGGGCCGGAGAATCTGCATCCCTACCTAACAGGTTCCCAGAGATGCTGAGGCTGAGGTACCAGGGACCAGACTGCGAGCTACTGCTCCGAGGATAACTCCGGGTATTTTTTGTTTAACCTTAAAGGAGGACTTACACATGACTCCGAGGTCTTACATCCAAGTATCTCTTTCGCTGTAGATATTCAGATCCCCCGTAGGTCAAGTTAGCTCAGGATTCGGAATCACACGGAAGATGCCGACTCTGGAGGCCCAGGAGATGACCTGTGTGACACGAACCTCTAGTTTCACAAGCAACACGGCAGCTGCCTGCAAAATAAGAAAAATAACATAGAACAACTGTTGGGAACCTAAAGCGAAATACCAAACCCTAAATGCAGAAAGTCATGTGCAGGTATTGAGGCTGGGGGGGCGGTGGCGCAGGGAGAGACAGGAAAGATAAAGGAATGTTCTTTTGTGGAGGAGACGCTCATCTTTTATACGGAGGGCAGAGCATCCTTGAGAGACCGAGCAGGAGAGTTTCGGTTATTTCTTTACTAATTCATCATTATTAGTAGCCCCAGGGTGCATGGGATTGTGCTGCATTACACACCTGACAGAATTTCCTAGTTGAGAGGTTTGTGATGTTGGGATGTGGTACCCATGGGAGGGTGGGGGAGGAGGGGGTCCTCTTCCTGACGATTTAAATTGGGGACTTGACCCTTGTTTATTGGTCAGCCAGGACTGGTTTTTACCTAGACTCTCCTAGATGCAGAAAAATGACATCTCAAGCTGCATTTCTCCTTTCTGTAAACAGGTAAAGAAATGAATGCTTCAGTGGGAAGCTCTGTGTTGTCTCTATCTAACCCTTCTTCCCCACGGTCTCCTTTGGAGTCTGTAAAAAGTCTTCTACAATTCTTTGCTATGGACAACTGAGAACAAAACCATTCTTGCCTACAGACGTGCAAATTCGGTCTCCCTGGAAGGCCCATCTTCTTCCCTCCCCCCACTGAAGGAGACTGGTTTTGTCTCTACCTTTCTGCACTACTCTTCTGACGCCAACCACCTGGGGTTAGTGCCGACTACACGGGTTAAGGGCACTGTCCCCCAAGACTGTCCTCACTTCAGATGCCAGCTACAAAGTTTGGTGGTCCCCAAGCCACCTGCACAACTGGCCAGGTGGCTACACATTGGATTCCTACTACCCCCTCATGTACGGATTCACTAGAATGACTCCCAGAACTCAGGCCACTTCTATACTTAGGACTGAACATTTATCGTCAAGGGTACAAGGAGGACCCACAAAGGGACAGACAGACATGTACAGTGAAGTCTGAGAGGATCTCCAATGCAGAACGACTGTGTCCTCTCCCCAGGGCATCAGGGAATGTCCCCTTCCAGCACACACAGGTGTTCCCCGAAGGGGAGTGGATTTTGCCACCCCAAAGTACGTGCCTTTGGTATAATGATCACCTGGAGCTACAGGCAATCCAAACCCAGCAGATTCCGGAAAAGCACTTTATCTCCTCCCCAACTGCCTAAATGTACCATGGAAAGGGGCCTGTTCCAGGAGGAGAGCTATTACAAGAGATAACGTTTTCACTGAAGAAACCTATCTGGGGGCGCCTGGGTGGCTCAGTGGGTTAAGCCGCTGCCTTCGGCTCAGGTCATGATCCCAGGTCCTGGGTTCAAGCCCCACATCGGGCTTTCTGCTCAGCAGGGAGCCTGCTTCCTCCTCTCTCTCTGCCTGCCTCTCTGCCTACTTGTGATTTCTCTCTGTCAAATAAATAGATAAAATCTTTAAAAAAAAAAAAAAAAAAGAAACCTATCTGAATGGGGCAGCCTTCATCTTCCAAACAGCTCCTCTCCGTTCCTGTGAATGGCCTTTCTTCCCTTTGTAGCCACAGCGCCAAGCCCTTCTCCCAGGCTCAGGATGTTATTTAAGTCTCAATTACCTGACTGCCCTGTGGGGCTCATGTTTAATAGGCATCCCCTACATACAAAATTTGTTTTTCTCCTGTTAATCTGTCTTATGTCAACTTCCTAGAGCAGCCAAAGAACCTAGTAGGGAAGAATGTAAAATTGTCCCGCCCCCACAGCACCAAGCAGGAAGCTCACTACAGAGGCCCTGGGACAGAACGCAGTACGCAGAACGCTCCTCCCCTTCTGGAAGGCCAGGCCGCCATCACCTGGTTCAAAGCCCAGCCTACTAATCACTTGGTTCGGCTAATCACATGATTGGTCCCCATACGGAGTCATGGCCTTAGCATAAACCCAGGTGGGGTGCCAAGGCCCACCACAGGCAATGGAGCCATTTCTTCAGGAAATTCTAAGGGTTTCAAAGTTACCTCCCAAGAACTACGTAAACAAAGACCAGCAAACTCTTTCCGGTACAACAGCCCCCATTTGCACATTTTGATTTTCTTGATCTATAAATGTGTCTGTTCTTTGGATTGTTCTTTTGTTTAAAGCATCTGCTGGTTTCCTTTAAGTCTTAAAACTTGGGTACCTGTAGCAGGGGTGTGGGGCACCCCAAATGGACGGGGGCCAGTAGAGGTTAAAGAATTCACCTGAAGCAGAACAAAGGAAATGGAAGCTTATAGAAAACAGGGCAAAGGAGCGGTGGGCAGGAGAGCAGAGGAGGGCCTATACTTGTGGTTGGGGGAGGGAGGAGTGAGGGAATATGCAGATGTATGGACTTTTCCCTTTTTTGGTAACTACCTGGTTGTAAGTAGCCCACTGGTCAGTTAGAGCTTCTGGCTCTTTCCAGGTGGGCAGCTTAATGAACCTGCTTGTATTCAGCCCGGTGGTGGCTGTGGGCCTTTTTGCCTTGTTCAGCTCTCCATGGCTCAAACCTGTTGCCTGAAAGTGGTCTCTATAAGGAGGACCATCAGCAAGGTTCCTGGGCCACCCCCTCATCTTGTGCTGAAGAACTCAATGCCTAGAGATAAGTGAAGGGCTCTGGGACCTCACGGCTGGGTGAGGGGCTGACACGGGACTCGAATTTCTGCTTCCAGATTTCTGCTATTTTGTTGGTAGGGTAGGAAAAAAATTTTCCATCCGAAAACCAACAGAAGTTTAACAACATGTATACCGCTCTATACTTGGGAGAAATCCAGAAAAACTGAGTAACTCCCCCAAATGGCCCAAGACACCACCTTCAATATCATTTCCAGCGAAAGACAAGAGATGTGGGGGAGGAGAGCCATTTCTGGGAGGTTAGCTGCAAAGCACAGCAACAAGGGTAGGGCTCTTCTGCCATTCCAGTCAGTGCCTTCTCCACTGACAGAGCTTCTGAAGGTTGTCATCCTCCCCTCCCCGGTGCAGAGAGGGAGGCCCCCTTACAAAGGGAGATTTCCCTTATCCAGGTAAATGTCCTTCACCGAAGTGTAACTTTTCCTTGGCTTTCAGCACTCCCCCATTGTCTGCTGTTTCCTGAAGTAATCCATTCAAAATAATCCTTTTGCCCAAGAGACATATTTTGGTGTGGCATATTCAACTCCCCGTCATGTTCATCACCACCATGCATATAAAGGGAAGGCCATCCAAACCCTACTTACTCCAGTTAGGAACTCTCTGCTTTCCCTGACTCTCTAAATTGTACCCGTGTTGTGGATGAAGGTAGGGTCTTATCCTACTTCATACTGATATCACCTAAGATAGTTCCACTAGCGTGTGGAATGAGCGCAATAGAAAATTGTTGATAAAAATCCCTAATACCTACATACGTAAGTAACACATATCGAGTAATGATCAACCTTCATGGGACATTGGCTACTTGCCTGAAAATTACTTTTCTGGCATTATCACATATAAAACTCACAGTAACTCCACAAATACAGTATTATTATTGCTACTTATAGGTGAGAAAACAGAGGCTCAGCAAAGTTGGAAAACTTACCCGAAGTCACCTAGACAGAAGGTAGCAGAACCTTGTGTCCTGAATTAAGCTCTTCACCTCTAGGCCAGCATTTGGTAAACTTCAGTGTTGATCAGAACCACCTGCAGAGGTAGTCAACACCGCCCCCCCACCAAAATCTGTGGAGTAGGATGTGAAGTTTGTGCTTCTGGCAATTTCTCCGGGTGTAATGATGATGCTGGCTCAGAGTCCACATGCGAACCGCTGATCTGGGTTCTGCTACTATGGCAGGATTTTTCTGCCTTTAGTATCCGAGGTTTGTCGGTCACGCTGCTTCAAAGAAGAAAGTGGTAGACCCGATGAAGAGCGGTGGGCAAGCAAAGCCAAGTTTACTGGGCGAGCTCCGGAAGGACGGGCCCAGAGAGGGTTGCCCTTGGACCTCCTACGTCTAGGGGTTTTTATGAGCTTGTAGCCGGCTGTTTTAATTCTGACGAACCTCCAGCCTGTCACCCAATCAGGTTTCGTCCACGTGCTCATCTACGTATCAGGTAGTTGTTTACGTGGGAGAGGGTGGGGGCTCCTTCCGGGGTGCTGTAGAGTAACAGGATGGGGTCTTTTTCCTCTTAAGACAGAGCCCCTCACCCCTGCCTGCCTCTCTTGCGACTATCCTCCTACTAGCGAACAAAACGAGTACAGAGCAACACAACCTAAGAACAAATGAAAGCCAAGTTCTAAACGCCAAGGGCTTCCTGGACCTTTTCCATTTTTACCAAGCAGACGTGAGCAACCCAGGCTTCTTCTCTCATTGGTTATTAAGCATATGATGGGACTGGGGTGTAGCTTGAAATTAAAGGAAGTGTAGAGGTCCCTTTTAGGCCAAGAGGCTTGGGCCATGGAATGTAGAAGGGGCCCTCCAAGTGACCCCCATCAAAATATCCCTAGGCCTTAACTCACCAGTGGGCTACTTAAACCCAGGCAGTTCCCAAAATAAGGGAAGCTTCCATAGGTCGCCATACCTCCTCACGGTCTCTCTTTAAAGGCAGCCCCCACCCACTGCCTCGAGGTGGAAGCTTCCCCTCACCGTTCCGGCCCCCTCTTGCAGGTGTGTTCAGTAAACTTTTATCTCCCTTGTTCTGCCTCAGGGGCTGGATTCTTCCACCGCCCCCCAGCTATCGCCCCACATCTGGGGGCCGCCATCTGATTGGAGAGACACCACAATCAGACACCACAGGATGTCCTTTAGCAGATGGAAAAAAAAATTGCCAGTAAAGTAATCTATTTCTGTGCAGATTTCAAAACTGATATACGGCGTTGTTTCCTATCAGAGCTTCCTACCAACTGTATATTCTGTGACAATGATACAGAGGAACAGAGAAAAACTCATTGGAACCTCTTTTTCTGTCCAAGCCTGTGCCAACCAGGGAGAAGGTGTGGGGGGCGTCGGGGGGCGGGGTTACCTGTAGTGGCCTTTAAAGGAAAAAATGTATGCTTACCTGCGCAAGCCTTTTGCAAAAACATAGCCTCCCACTGTGACACTACAAGCAGCTGGTGCTCTGCTGACCAAGGTCCACACAAGAACCCTAATCCTTCTGAGTTGAAGGTGGATGGATATGGACTGTTGGATTCGATATCAAACAGACGCTGGAGAGGTCCTTTAAACAAATGCCCACACTGACCAAGGAAGAATCTTTGGCTTAAAAGAACTGGCCACTGGAAAGTAGTAGTTCTCAACCTTCATTGGAAAATGGCATCACCCGGGGAGCTTTTGTAATTCTCCCCCCACCCCCATGCCCGGACCACAGCCCAAACCAATTATAACAGATTCCCTGCAGGTGGACCTGAGCATTGACATTTCTGAAGCTTCCCGGGTGATACCAATATGCAGCCAAGTTTAAGAGTCAGAGTTCCAAAGCAACCCCTCTGAAATGTTAAATTGCACAGGATTTCCCTGGGGAATCATGCAAAACTGCAGATTCTGACTCAGTGAGTCTGAGGTGGGGCCCGAGCCTCCGCATTTCTAACCAGCTCCGCGGGTTCTGAAGCTGGAACGTAAGTCCCATGTAAGAGAAGGAGCAAAATGCTGGGAGGGTTGTGTTGCCTCGAGACTCTCCTGCTTGCCTGGACTCAGCAAGTACCCGAAAAATGTCAGGAGAATATCTGCTATTCAGCCCCATTGAGAGTGTTAATATCTTGTCTCTGGTAAGGAGGCAAGAAAGTTCCAAAAACAACTTAAATCCTAATTTCTCTTACCTAGCCTCACTACATGAAAGGCTCCAGGATCTTCTAGAATAGCATATCATGCCCCTCTGGATGGACTGTCAGATCCAGCAAACCCTGAGCAACCCTATGTTTAGTATTACTCCGTGAAATCAGTTTTCAGCAGACAGGATACTCTTCCACATTACATGCATAGAGCTAACCCTTGCCAATGATTTTCCAAGTAACCAGGCACCCCCCTTTCCTCCAGCTCCAAAATTCTGTAAAATGTGTGATTCACATTGGGCATATGTTAGTCAGTGACATACTCTTTTCTTGCTTCTCATGCTAGCTGTTCACCAAATCCCATCATCTTCTTAGTCTACATATCTCAGCCTCCTCTGCGGTTAGGTGTGGTCACATGACTGGATTTTAGCCAGTGACACGGAAGTAGAAATATATGTGTCACAAACAGACCTGGCCCATAAAAATCTTTCCCCATGTGATCTTTCAGGTACTTTCCCTTCTGCCAACTTGGAGCAAATGAACGCAGCAATTTGGAAGCCCAGGTGGCAGGGCCATAAGACAGAAGGGGAACTTCCTGCTGATTAGGAACCTCTCTTTTTTTTATTATTTTTATTAACATATAAATGTATTATTTGCCCCAGGGGTACAGGTCTGTGAATTGTCAGGCTTACACACTTCACAGCACTCACCATGACACATACCTTCCCCGATGTCCATAACCCAACCACCCTCTCCCTATCCCCCTCCCCCCAGCAACCCTCAGTTTGTTTTGTGAGATTAAGAGTCTCTTATGGTTTGTCGCCCTCCCAATCCCATCTTGTTTCATTTTTTCCTTCCCTACCCCCAAACCCCCCACACTGCCTCTCAAATTCCTCATATCAGAGAGAGCATATGATAATTGTCTTTCTCTGATTGACTTATTTCGCTCAGCATAATACCCTCTAGTTCCACCCACATCGTTGCAAATGGCAAGATGTCGTTTCTTTTGATGGCTGCATAGTATTCCATTATGTGTGTATACACACACACACACACACACACACACACACACACACACCCCACATCTTCTTTATTCATTCAGCTGTTGATGGACATCTAGGTTCTTTCCATAGTTCGGCTATTGTGGATATTGCTGCTATAAACATTCAGGTGCGTATACCCCTTTGGATCCCTACACTTGTATCTTTAGGGTAAATACCCAGTCGTGCAATTGCTGGGTCATAGGGTAGTTCTATTTTCAACTTTTTGAGGAGTGTCCATGCACCAGCTTGCATTCCTACCAACAGTGTAGGAGAGGAACCTCTCTCTTTGACTCTACTTTATGAAGAAATACACTTCTTTTGTGTTTGAGCCATTCCACCTGTTGTGATTCATTACAGCAGGTAGTCACATTTTCATTAATATACCTTGCACCCATCCCAACTCCACCCTTTCTGGAGATGCAGAAGACAGAGATATGTAAAGAGGATCATTAGTCATTTAGGGGCACCTGGGTGGCTCAGTTGGTTAAGAGGATCATTAGTCATTTAGGACACACAGTATGGCGCCCATTGCAACCCGGGGAGCAAGGTGTTTGAGGAGGAGTCGAGTTTCTCTTTCTCTTCATGGATCCCTCTCTCTATGCCTTTCTGCAGCTAGACTGCAATTGGGCTTGGAAGAGTTCTTCTATTAAGAGATACAGGGAGCCAAAGAAGAAGCAAGCAGAAGTGACAGGGATTGCATAAGTCTTGGTTTTAAGAACAAGAATGATGAAAAAACAAATTCACACGTTGTCCAAGCAATGTCACCAAGGAGACAAGGCAGGGAGGGACAGTAACAGTGATCGTGATGCTCATAACTGATATTATGAAGTTTTTAACACCTGCCACCGCTGTTATAACATTTTATACACATTACCTCACTTGTTCTTCAGAACAACCTTATTAAGTACTGTTAATATTTTCATTTCGCAGTGGCAAAACGAGAGGCCCAGAGAGATTAACTTGACCACTCTGCAAATGCCAGAGCCAAGATGCAAAGCCAGGCAGTCGGCCTCCAGATTGTATGCTCTTAAACACTGTCCTGTATAGTTCCAGGGTCTGAGAGAGAAGACCTGACCACCAGGGAAAGGTATGCTCGTGGCTGTAGCTCCTCTTCTCCCTGGGGAATGAAAGTGCAGCCAGAGAAAGAAGGGATCTGGCAAACTCCATAGTCTATTTCTCACCATTGCTCCCAGCTGAGACCCACAGTATCACATTTACACAGAACCTCATGTAAACCTTAAATGAATGCATATATGCGTGTCTCAGAAGAGGCTTAATTTCTTCTATGCCTACTGCCTTATATTTATGACCTATCTGTATCCTCATAATTTTGGAATTTTATTATCTTGAAAAAGTTTGAATTATAGAGGCAAAAAGTATATGTAAATATATTTGAGGATAATGAAATGCTCACCTGTGTACCCACAAAGGATAGACAATATTCCAAGATCTGGGAAGTACCCTGTGTGCTGCTCCCTATTCTCATCTTTTTCTACTCCCCCATCTCCAAAAGGTATTCAGAATTACATGTTAATTACTTCCTTGCTTTTGTTGGGGAGCAAGAGTTCTTGCCCCCTCAAAAGTCCTCCTGGCTGGACTAAGAATCAAATTGACACGAGACAGATTAACAGGAGAAAATCAAATTTAAGAGGATAGGTACGGGGAAGCCACACAGATTTGGGAATTGCAAAGAGAGTCAACCAGGCACGATGAGGTCTACACGTCATTCTGAACTAAGGAGAAGTGGGGGAGGCATCTGGACTTCAGAGGGAAGGAATGCAATTCACAGGAAGATGAAAAAGAGTGAATGTTTGGTAAACAAAATGTTTCCCCTGCCATACAGATAGGTTATTGAGATAAAATCTATCTCTGGTAATAACCCTTATTCTGGAAAGACCCTCCAATTTAGATTCATATATGTGGTCAAGGGAGGGCTGAATGTTTCTCCTGAGACTGCAGGGTCTCAAGTGGCTTCAGATCAAAATAATCCCCATGGCACAGTGGCCCATCTTGGGGCAGCCCACCCTTGGCCCCCACACTTCCTTTATTGCCTTACCCCAGGGTTTCTCGATAGCAGCACTATTGACATTTTAGATTAAGTAATCCTTTGTTGCGCGAGACCATCCTATGCTGCTGAGTCGACTTATACCCCTAAATATGCACTGAAGTCCTAACTCCCACTACTTCAAACGTGACCTTCTTTGCAAATAGGGTTGTTGTAGTTGTAATTAGTTAAGATGAGGTCATCCTGGAATAGGGTGGGTCTCTAATCCAATATGACTATATCCTAGAACTTCACATTAATGGAATCATATGTGTATTCTTCTGTGGCTTGCTGCTTTTTGATCAGTGTCATGTGTTGGACATTTACCCAGGTTTGGTGCATGTAGCTGTAATGTATTCATTTTATCTGCCATATCATATTGTACAGTATCAAAATGCCTAATTCTCCCAATCCTTCTATCTGGGGAAAAGGTGGCCACAGGGAAGTTTCTGAGCTGCGTTCTCTACATTATGAGCTGAGTTTTTGTTCACCCTAACTCTAAGGGTGAAGCTCTTCAGGGTCCTAGCTTTATAGAACATTCTCCTATTAAGGTCTCCACCTTAGCATCTCTAGGCTTTATTTGTTTTTTCTTCCTCAGGCCCCATGCAGCCTCTAAAACAGACCATGAGGGTCACCAGACACCCCCTGGGTAAAAGCCATCTTAAGCCTTCCTTAATTCTTAGGATTCCTACTTTCCCTTCCCCTTTGCTTTTGTAGATTTCTTGCAGTGCAGTTATAAAACTCATTTTTCCAGAATTATTATCAGGACTGTTAGAAATGAAGTACACTTTTCCTCTTCCAGGAAAGAAGAGAAGCAATTCTTGGCAATGAACTGATCAGGCTGGTAACCTTAAGAAGTCTTGGAGTTGAACAACAGACTATCTCAAGAAACAGTATATTAAAAGCCAACCGTTGTCTTTCACAAGGCAACAATGCACATAGGGCTTCTGCACAATCTATAGATTGCCCCTCAAGCACTTCCCTCAACCACTGCAGTCCCTGTTCATTATCTAACTGAATAATTCCACCATTAAGCACACATCTATCCCTGAGCCTGGTTCCAGAAGAATCCCCTCTTGCTTTGTGGAGAGAATCAGAAACATTGGGCTTAGAATCATCATCTGCATCTTAGGCTTAACTTAGAGTGATCACATGCCCTCTCTGCATTCTGTTGAGTTTTCTGGGGCCATTCTGTCATTTCCGGGCCCAGTAATTTTCCTAAAGAAATTTTACTACAATTACTATGAGGTTTCCTTGTAAAAGCCACAAAATGATTCCAGAAGCCAGCTCTGAGACATCTTTTCCCATCAATAGATTTAAACCTAAAGTGAGAGGTAACCTTTTAGGCAAAGTGAATACAACAGAACCAGGTTGGGGAGGGGGACAATGGCACGATTACAAATGTTCTGACATATTCCAGTGCCAAAAGCTCACAAGTCTAATTTCTACTCCACTGGTTTTACGTGTCTTTCTATGAGAGGTCAGCGTCTTAAAAAACGTCTGCTATCTGGCCTGGGAATCTCAGGGATCTCTTTTGGAGTTGATTAGACCTCATTGGAATTCAGATACAACCTCAAGTTGAATTCAATGTCATGTTTAACTCTTTTCCTGGGGTTCCCTTCTTTCCTTTGCATGTCAGCTAGCAAGCAGATGATGGGTATCTCTTTATTCCCCCAGCTGTATTGAGATATAACTGACAAATAAAATTGTAGGATATTTAACGTATACAACAGGCATACATGGTGCGTCGCAGGGTGGGACACCACACAGGTCTTCACTCACTTTTCTTAGACTTATGTTTATGGTCCTTTTCCTGGGAATGCTCTCTTCCCAAGTCGTCCCATGGCTGCCATCTTCCTTCTTATAATTCAGGTCTTTGACCAACACTGATTACAGAAATGCCTTCCTAGACCACCCCTTGTCAAATGCTCCTACCCCTGCCATCTCAGTGTCTATCTACACCTTTACCCTGCTTTATTGTTTGCAGAGCACTTAACCCATGTAAAAGTACATTTTTTTATATTGTCATAAAATTATTATGTTATTGTAAATAATAGTTTAACATATAGAAGTTATTTATTTTAATTGGTTATAGTCTGTCTTCTTCACAAGAATCTATGCTAGGGGCTTGTTGATTTTTCGTTACCACTGTAACCTGAGCTGCTCTAAGAGTTATGCACTTAGTAAATGCTCAGTATTTGCTAAATAGTGAATAATTATAAAATATGAATAGAGTTTTGGAATTAGAAAACATGTGTTATTATTTAACTATTTCAACACATTTCCTGCCTTTATACACAGGGACCAGATGACATTAATCTAGCCATTTAGTGGGTAGCCAGTGTTCCTGATGTAAAAAGATCATGTTAACATGAGAACACAGTTGTCTTCTGAGCAAAGAGCCTTTCTTTTAGCTTTTGCTCATGATCAATTCTCTCTCATCTGGAGAAAAAGAAAGAAAACCTCCTTTCAACCTATTTCTACCTTATCTCATATCTCCAGAAACTGCCCCCTTTTCCCTCTTCCTTTAAAATAAAACTTGTGTCTGAACTTTCTTTCAGCATTTATTCATTCCCCAGTACTTATTCCTAACTTTTATTCATTTCTGCTCCCGTTCTTCATGAGCTCTTGGCATGATGAGACTTGGATGACCACTCTCTTCCAAAAACATCTTTATGTTGCTGGCATGACGCCTTTTTTTTTTTTTTTGGTACTTCTAAGGCTCTGGAAGGTCCTTCCTACTCCCATTGTCTTCTCTATTTGACCTTGAAGACCAGTCCCTCCTCTCTGTTTCTCCCTATTCTTCCTCTCAATGTCATTCACTCTCTGACTTGATTTACCCATGTACACCCCCCAGCCAGGGTTAAAGATCTATATGCTTGACTGTCACTCCACATCTTTGCCTGGTTACCACAGAAGCATCTCAATCTTTTTTTTTTTTTAAGATTTCATTTATTTGTCAGAGAGAGAGAGTACAAGTGGGTGGGTGGCAGGCAAAGGGAGAAACAGGCTCCCTGCTGAGCAAGGAGCCTGATGCGGGACTTGATCCCAGGACCCGGGATCATGACCTGAGCTGAAGGCAAATGCTTAATGGACAGGCATCCCAGAAGCATCTCAGTCTTAACATGTTGCCAACTAGGCCTGTGCTCTCTCATCCTAGTGAGTCCCCACTCTGGGAATGACACCATCACCCACCCACCCAATTTTGAAAAGTCAGAGATCCAGGAATCACTCCTGATACCTCCTTCTTCATGTTTATATCCCAAGTCCACACAGTCATACATCTGACACTCTACACTCTGCCCTTTCCTACTGCGGGGTCTGAAGCAGTCCAGTCTTCCTTAAAAACAATTTGTTCCTTTCAATCACTTCACTAATGATATCCTCTTAAGACCCAAATATGGTCATGTTTAAACACTTCAGAGGCTTCCAATTGCTTTTAGGCTAAAATTCAAAATTCTTACCATGGTATTTCATGTTCTCACTGCTCCCGTATCTTCCACCCCAACACAGAAGACTTTCTGCTCATTACATAGCTCTTGGTTTAAGTATATTTTCCACAGAACTCCCTTTTCCTGATTCCCAGATAGGTTAGATCCTTATTGCATGATTTTTTAGCACTTATCACAAAAGGCATGAGGTAATACTAAACAACTATACAGATTACGGTTTTATGTATGGCTGTGTAACACGATACAAACTCTGTGAGGTCAGGAGTTTGCCTGTGGTTTTGAATTGCTTCCTAACTTTTCCCTGTATCATGACACAAGTAGAAAAATGATATTTATAAGACAAACTGGTATAGCCAGACAAAGAGGTTACTTCTGGCCAGAGGCCACCAACCTGTGGTCTCAAGCTGCCCTAGGCTCTTCTCCATTCTGGAGGCTAGGGATAAAAGTATACTGGTACATGTGGGCACTGAGCTAGATGGGAAACTATGTTACATGGACACCATATCCCTAGAATTTGCATGAATTTTCTATTCTAACACATTGCTTCCCAACCAGCTACAGCTTTTTTCTCTCCCTGGAGTCATTTAAGATAGAGCTTGGAGAAAATTCCTTCGAAGTAAAAAATTACCCAATGATCATCCAGTAGGGCCTGGAGACTTCCATAGGTTAGGAGAGGAACAAGGAGATTGTATGTACAAGCGCAGGCATGAGAAGAAAAGAGAGGGGCACCCACAGAAAGGGTCGTGAATACAGTATTGCTTGTAGTTCACAAAAGGACTCCACCATACAGAAGCCTGGACTTGGTACCCAGTTTCCATTTGTTATACAAAGCTCTAAGGAGGAAATAAAGGGAAATTTGAGTACCTTCTAATGTTAAATGCTTGGTTATATATTTATTATTAAATCGTATGCCTACATTATATTTTGCATACAGTGCATAGATTTTTTTAAAAAGCAAATTTGCAAACCTTGTATGACACAGATGAAATAAAATAGATCTTAAAAGTCTTGCTAATTAGGGCTCTTCATATTTTCAATATCTTAAACAGAACAGATACTTAATGTGAGTTTTATTCTTAATCGGAATGCATGAGAACCTTTATTTCAATTAACCTTTCGAAAGTTTGGATTTCGTTAAGGTGATTTTTAAAAATTAGATTTGATTGGTTTTTATTCCTAACATGACTAATACAGATCTCAGTTTTCCCCTGGGGCTTGCATTATGAGCATTATCAGATTAATATTGTTTACCCTGTATCTTTGAAAGTCACTTGTCCATTTGGGGGGTTTAAGTTAGTTACCACAAGATAATACAATCTGTAGACACAATGAATGGGCATTTGTCAAGTCCATTATTTCACAATACACTGACAGCAAGAAAATGAAGGTAGAGAGGTCACTGTCCACTCCACCCCCAAATGGGATGCCAATAATTCTCCAGATATCCCAGGGACAGGATAGAAGGAATGGGGGTGCCAGTGTGAGCCCATATATGACATACTAGAAGATTGAATTATTTAAAAAGGAAAAAACCATGAAAAACAATTATAATTCTTTCCCTTGCACTGCAATAGAACATCTTGTCCAACCCTGAGAGGTATATTCTACTTTGCAGATCTAGACCGGGGTCAGCAAATTTTGTAAAGGGCTAATGAGTAAATATTTTCTGCTCTGTGAACCATACAGCGTTTGTTGCAACTACTCAACTCTGTCATTACAGTGCAGAAGCAGCCATAACCAATACATAAATGAATGAGCATGGCTGTATTCCAATAAAACTTTATTTATAAAAACAGGGGGAAGCCAATTTGGCTCATGGCTATAGTTTTCCCATCCCTTGATGAGGGCAGCAAAAGCCCAGTCTCTTACAGGCCATATTTGACGTGAAGATCATTGCCCACAGTTATGGTAGAAATAGTACAAAGTGACAAATGCTTATAGGCTTAAAGAATTATAAGTGTAGCTAAGAGTTAGGAAAGCAGGTGCTGGTTTCCAATTTACTGAGTCAAAGCCCTGGAGGGTTAAAGCACCAGGTACCAAGATCAAAGAGGTTTTTACGGTGTGTACTAGGTTGAACTACATGAAAGTACTGATTTTGACCATTTTTGGCAAGCAAAAATGGCAGCTTCATATTGTTGAACTTATAATAGGTTTTTATTGAGGGCTTACTACATTCTTCGCACTGGGACCATATTTTGCATGTGTTATTTATTTCTTACATTAGACTTGCAAGGTCACTATTATTATTTGCATTTTCCCAATAGGCAAAAAGAAATGCAAACTATTAATGTAAATTGCCCAATGTCTCATGGCTAGAAAATGCTGGAATAGAAATGCTAGAACTAGACTCAGGCTGACTGAATCCAAAGTTCCTGCTCTTAGCCATCAAAGTATTTTATGTGGAAAATAACCACTTTGGAAAAATGAGACTATGAACGAAGAAGGAAAAGGACACAGGTTTTTCTGACTTCCTATGATATAAGTGAGCCAAATACACCCCATTCCCCCTGCACCCCCTCCTTATTTTGAGAAATGAGTATATGATGTTTAATATTATTTTATGTATCTCTATTGTATTTCAAAAATATTTTTGAAAAAATAACAAGACAAAAATTTGCCTGAAGACCTATTTTATCAAGCAGAGAAACTGAGATTCAAAGCAAGTAATTTGACTCTTAGAGCCCGTGCTCTTAACTTTTATACTTGTGCCTCATGGAAAAGTTCTCCCTCTTGTTTGTTTTTTAAGATGTGGACCCTTCTGGACAGGTTTTACAGGCAGCCTTTCTCTGCTTGTCAGTAGAAGAAACCTTGAAATGTGCTGTTAGGTTAAGTGTAAGTGAGTTAATTTACCATGAAATATCTAATTTTAGTTTTCTTTTGTTTTTTTTTTTTAAACAACCCTACTTAAATTAATAATCTCAATATTACATTTCCATGTTCATTTGGTAATTCGTGAATACTACTGGGAGAATTTGGGTCATTACACTTTTCTCACGATTACAAAAACCATATTAAGCCTAGAATAGTAATGGAAATTCAGCAAAGATATTTTCTCACAATTTAGTCATTTATTAATAGATTGTCCGTGTCCTACTAGAGTTTGGCCCAAAACAATCATAGTACATATTCTTCACCTCCAAGTGAAAATATAGGTTATGCTGTTAACATCACGATCCATAAGGTTGCTGAATGGATACCATCAAATTCTAAGCTTTCCTAAGAGTCTCTATATATTTTCTGTCGTGCTGAATTTGTATGAGGATATAATATTTAAATCCATTATAAAATTTGTTCTCTGAAAAGAAAGAGAAATAAAAGAATCTAGTGCCCTAGAGCTACAGTAGTAAGTTAGAAAAAGTTACTCAAGCACTTTAGGTGTTAGGCTTACAGGTCTTCACACTGAGAATGGTGAACCTTTGATTTTCAAAGACCATTTATGATGAAAGGATCCTGTACTGCTCTAAGACTGATGGTGTCTATCAAAGCACTGAGCATTTACATTTTGTAAAATACCTAAGAGGGCACCTTAAGATGTGACTGCTAAAGAAGGAGGCTCTGGAATCCCTAAGCTTCCTGCAGCACAGCTTCAAATAATGCCACTGAGACATCAATAATTGGAGCCCTTGGTGCCTTTCTGTCCCAAGTATGTTCTAAAGCAAGTAGAAACTCTTCAGAAAGGAGAAGAAATATTCTTCTTTATTAAAATTCTTTATCTTCAGGAATAGTTGCCAAAAATGATCATCTACAGTTAATATTAATTTTTTTATTTAGTCTTGCAAGCTTTTGGTCTGATGAGTTGCTAAATGAACAGAAATTTATAATTTCTTGAAATCTGAGTTATGCTTTCATTTATGTGAATATCCTTTTGCAATTTGTTAGTAACCACAGGAAGTAGGGTTCCATATTAAACCAAGCCCTCCAGAGGGCTGATACTATTCTCAGATAAATGCATCTTCTGATAGAGCTCAGAGGAGGAAAAATACAAGGAATGTTTGCAAAGATAAAAGATAGTTGAAGGTGTATTGAAATGGAACTTTGTAAGTCAGATATAAAAGACAATTTAAGGATTTTTCTCTTCTAGATTTTGAATGTCAGTACACATATGTAATATTTTAGATGAAATAAAGTATTCTGATTAATCAAAGTTCTGGTTCACAGAAATTAACAAGATACAGATTATTTTTAAGGAATCAGGATTCAGTAAGGTAATATTAGTGCTGTTCTCAAATAGAGTCTAATAACTAGTGTTACTGAGTTCTTGCTATGTGCTAATCACTTTAGAATACGCTCTCTTTTAATATTATACATACTGTTAAACATGGTTTCATTGAAAAATATATTTTAACTTGTCTTTAGGAAAGAGAAGATGGACTGATTTATAGAGACTTTCGAGGAATAAAATGATTGCTCCATAAACTTATTACAAATAATGAAAAAGAGAAGGAAAATATTGGGAAGAATAGTACATAAAAATTAAAATAGCAGGGGTCACCTGGCTGGGTCAGTTGGTAGAGCATGTGACTATTGATCCTGGGGTTGTGGGTTTGAGCCTGGGTGTGGAGATTACTCAAAAATAAAATCTTTTAAAAAATTAAAATAGCAAGTATGTTAAAAATTAAATAAATTTTAGAAGCATCTGTGTGGCGCAGTCAGTTTGAGTGTCTAACTCGGTTTCTGATTGGGTCATGATCTCTGGCTCCACGCTTACCATAGAGTCTGCTTGGGGTTCTCTCTCCCTCTGCCCCTCCCCCTGCTCTCTCTCTCTCTAAAATAAATAAATAAATCTTTTTTTTTTTTTAAAAGAGATGAGTCTCTCTCCTCTTGAAGTTGGGTCGGTCTTTGGGACCATCTTGACAAATGGAATGTGATAAAAGCAATGCTGTATGATTTCTTAAGACTATATCAAGAATGACAGATTAGCTTCTCTCTCTCTTTCTCCCTCTCCGCCACTGCCCCCTCTGTAAAAGAAATAAATACATCTTTTTTTAAAAAAGTAAATACATTTTAGGGGCACCTGGCTGGCTCAGTTGGTAAAGCATGTGACTCTTGATCTCAGGGTTGTGAGTTCAAGACCCACATTGCATAAAGCTTATTTAAAAAAGATTAAATAAATTTTAGTTTCTCTTTTTTAATTTTACAGGTAGCCCACTGTGAATCACCACGGAAATTGATACCTTAGAGTACATACAGATAAAATGTATCCATTAGTGCCCTCAGCCTCTGGTGTTATGTTATGTTTAATTAGATGATAAAGATAAACCATCTTATTCATATATAAAAACCTTTTACAAATGAATAAGAAAAAGACAGACAATGCAAGGGAAAAACAGGAAAACCACCCAAACAGGCACATCCCAATAAAGGAAATTCCAATAGTCAAAATCATTATGGAAAGGTGCTCAATCTCATTGGGTACTAGGTAAATGCAAGTTGAAATCACCACGAGATGCCACTACTTATGTATCAGAGTGGCAAAAAGAAAACATCTGACTATCCACATGTATCAGGACAGCAAAACTTATAACAATATATGGCTTTGCCAAATATTAACAAAGATATGGAGTAATGAGAACTCTTAGGCACTGCTGATGGGAGTATACATTGTAAAATCACTTTGGAATGATGTCTGACTGTAAAGCAGAAAGTGTGCACAGCCTACGACCTAGAAATTCTACTGTTGGCTGTCTGTATCCCACAAGCACATCTCCGTGCATGTAATGCATGCTTCCATGCAGCAAGAAACACGCCCTAGAATGTTTCCAACAGCACTGTTAGTAGAAAGCCCCAAAGAAGAACCACTAAAAATAGAAGAACCAATAAACAAATGGAGTAGATCCATACCATACTATACAGCAAGACAATGAATGAACTACCCCTCCATACAACAGCATGGATAAATCTTAAACACAAGACTGAGCTAAAGAAGCCAGACTACATACTGTATGACCCCAATGATGCTTATTTCAAAAACAGGCCAACACTAAACCATTATTATACAGTACAATAACAATAATATATTTATATGTATAATAATTGTGCCATACAACTCCAAAGGAGGCAAAACATCAATGTAGTGAAAGTCAGGATAGCGGTCACCAGTAGGGTAAGTTAGGATTATGATCAAGAAGAGACAGGTGCAGGCCTTCTAGAAGGCAGATATCATTCTATGCTTTGACCTGCAGGGAAGACACACTGACGTTTTTCAATACAGATAGTCCCTGACTTAACAATGGAGCAACTTATGATTTCTTGACTTTACGATGGTGCGAAAGCTAGAAGCATCTGGCAGAAACCATACTTTGAATTCTGGATTTGGATTTTTTTCCCCAGGCTAGCAACATGTGGTACAATATTCTCTTGAGATGCTGGACAGCTGGAGTGAACCACAGCTCCCAATCAGCCACATGATCACGAGGGTTAACAGCCAATACACTGACGACCATTTTATACCCACACAGCCATTCTGTCTTTCACTTTCAGTGTAGTATTCAATAAATTACAGGAGGTAGTCAATACTTTATTATAAAATGGGCTTTGTGTTAGATGATTTTGCCCAACTGCAGGTTAATGTGTGTGTTCTGAGCACACTGAAGATAGGCTAGGCTAAGCTATAATGTTCGATAGGGTAGGTATATTAAATGCATTTTTGACTTAAAAATATTTTCAACTTATGATGGGCTTATTGGGATATAAACCCATCATAAGTTGAGGAAGATCTGTAATTTGTCAAACCAATTATTTGTCTTATGCACATTTTGTATGTTGTGTCACAAAATATTGAAGAAACTTATTTCCCTGGTATTTCAGAAAGATGAGTTTAGTTCTGCCATAAATATTTAATGAATTCTTACAGTGTACCTGGGCGTGTAAGAGAGATAGCTCATAATTTAACCCAGGTGAGCCAAAAAAGAACAAAGACAGACTAAGTAAGTTTCACTTCTTTTATTGATTTAGAATTATCAACAGGAATATGGCTGGAAAACACCCAACTTGAAGATAAAAGTAACAAAAAAGTAGATGACTGAATAGAGCCAAAAGACTATAAATGGTGCCAGAAACCTCTTATATCTGAGAGGAACTTTACTTGCTAATGAATTTCCCTGTCAGGTTTGAGTTCTATCCTCTGGCTTGTTTGAAAATTGCTTGACTTCTCTCTCTTATTCTTTGTGCTCTTTCCACATTGCCTCTAAGAATGTTTTCATTAATTTCCTTAAACTACTGACCAAGCACTTCTAACATTTATTATTTGGAGGAAAATAAAAGAAATCAAATTCAATCCATTTGAAAGCCCCTAAGTGTTACAGCCTATGGGGTAGATACAAAAATCAAACTTGAGAACTCTTGACCTTCCTCTCACTGATGTATTTTAAAAGCAATTTCGTGAATTTATATTTCTGGCCTGGGGGGAAAAAACACTTGGCCACAACTAAATTTCCTGCAAACAGCTTAACATGCCATTTTGACAGCTTCTTCTACTACTGTAATTTATAATCTTGGGTGTGATGAGAGATTTTTCAACAAAGGTTGGGACTCTTTTTAGAAAAAAAATTTTTTTAGATTTTATTTATTTATTTATTTGGTGGTGGTGGGGAACACAAGCAGGGAGGAGAGAGAGAGGAAGAAGCAGACCCCCCAACTAAGCAGGGAGCCCAATGTGGGGCTCCATCCCAGGAGCCTGGGATTATGACCTGAGCGGAAGGCAGACACTTAACTGACTGAGCCACCCAGGGCCCCAAGGTTCTGACTCTTGAGTTAAGACGTTTAAACGTTTAATCCTGAATAAGGGAGTAGGTCTTTACTTAGAATGTACTTGTGTATCAACCAGAATAGTGGCTATAAGAACAGTGTTGTAATGAGTCACAATTTACTAAAATTTTATCATGAGTAGCAAAGAAGACCAAATTTGAATGCAAATCCCTGAATTAATGCAAGCAAACATATGTTCTTCCACTGTAGCTAGGCAAGAGTGGGCAGTCAAGAAACTTGGAATAGATTTAATTGTCATGAAGATTATGAACAGGGTATGACTACTGAGATCAAAGTACAATTATCTCTGTTAAAATACCTTGCTATATGCTGCTTAAATATATTTTAAAAAGATTCTCTGGAAAGCATAGATAGTAACTTCAAATCTTTTCAGAAAAGCACATCTACTATCCACACTAATTGTGTGAATCAGCTATGGTTGCTAAGAGACCACAGCTTTTAAATTAGTTCTACCTTCAAAGGGCAAGGTTGGAGGAAAAACTCATTTTCTCCTAATTGGGAAAAAGAGATATGTCGTTTAATGTTTACCGGTATAGAATGTCACTCCGTGTCTCAGGATTTGTTTGTATATTGCTGGAAGTCATTGAGAACCATGTGTTCACTAACTCCTGGCCAAGCATCCTGCACCAAGGAAATGTTAAGTTAAGAAAAACTAATGCCCATGCTTTGATTAAATGTATGCAGATGGCTAAGCTCTTTTTTCCCAGAAAGATGTGGAAACTTTCCACATGTTAATCTCACAGCTGACTTAACCTTCTCCACCTAGTGGCCCTTATTTCCACATCCGCTTAAGCCTTTTACACTGCTAGTTACCATTTTTTCCCCTCAAGTTTTTATTTAAATTCAAGTTAGTTAACATATAGTGTAGTATTGGTTTCAGGAGTAGAATTTAGTGATTCATCACCTACATTCAACACCCAGGGCTCATCCCAACAAGGGCCCTCCTTAATGTCCATGCCTAATTTTGCCCATCCCCCCCACCACCTGCCCTCCAGCAACCCTCAGTTTGTTCTCTATAGTTAAGAGTCTCTCATGGTTTGCCTCCCTCTCTGTTTTCGTCTTATTTTATTTTTCCTTCCCTTCCCTTATGTTTATCTGTTTTGTTTTTGAAATGTAACATTGCCTGAAACTTTTCCACCTCTAAAATCATGGACTTTTGGGGCACCTGGGTGCCTCAGTCAGTTAAGCATCTGCCTTCAGCTCAGGTGGTGATCTCAGGGTCCTGGGATCGCGCCCTACATTGGGCTCCCTGCTCAGTAGGGAACCTGCTTCTCTCTCTTGCCCTACCTCTGTGTTCTCTCTCAAATAAATAAATAAATAAATAAATAAATAAAATCTTCGAAAAAAAAATCTTGAACTCCGAAGTACCATCTCAGGTCACAACCTCCTAAGGCATGGTTAACTCATTCCCTTACTCCTAAAACAGGGCTTGATAAAGAGTGAGGCAATCATCAAATTTTGACTCTTTAGGTTTCTGCCTTTAGTATTTAGGAAGATTGTAGAGGCCATCTACTAAGATAGGAAACACTGGAGGAGAAGCAGATTTTAGAAGAGAAAATGATAAGTTCAAGTTCAGATATAATTAGTTCAATATGTCTGAGAGAAAATAAATCTATCAAGAAATCAAGAGAGAGGATCAGTTTAAAGCCATTGACCCACAGATGATAATGAGGCTGTGGCGACTGGTGAGATCATCTAGGAAGACAGCCAGAAAGGCACGGTGTACATAAACCAAAGAAAGAGTACTTCAAGAAAGACAGAGGACAATTACGTCAAGATAGGTGGTGAGATGTTAAGTCAGAATTCTGAAGAATGCCCATTAGATTTAGCAACATGGAGGTCACCAATGATCTTGGCAAAAGCAGTTTTGATTACGTGGAAGTTGTGGAATGAGAATGTGAGACATGGGAGGAAAATCAAGAAATGAGAATGGCCAATATTGAGTAGTCTTTTGAAAAGTTTGGGTGGGAAAAGGGAAAATAAAAATGGAAGAAGTCTGATGCAAAAATCAGATAGATGAGGAATTTTTTTTAAAGATTTATTTATTTGACAGAGAGAGAGATCACAAGTAGGCAGAGAGGCAGGCAGAGCGAAAGGGGGAAGCAGGCTCCCCGCTGAACAGAGAGCCGGATGCGGGGCTTGATCCCAGGACCCTGAGATCATGACCTGAGCCACCCAGGTGGCCCAGGTGAGGGATTTTTAACTGGGAGATGCTTAAGTGAGTTTGAATGCTAATGGAGAAAGACCCAGGGTCCAGAGCATGGGGGAGACCTGAGGCTTAGACAGGAAAAGACATTTCATCAATATAAATTTGTTTTGCAAATTTGGTGATGGACTGTCTGATTTCTATTTGCTCTTTGAAATAAAAAGAAAAATTATCTCCTGAGTTTGTGGTAGAGATAGAGAGCTCAACTGACTAAATGTCATGCTTTCTGTGCATGGTTTGAGCAGGGATCCAGTATCATTCCTTTGTCATTCCCTCAGCCCTTTCCTTTCTCAGGAGCCAGCATTCTTCCCAGAGAGGCTTTCCCCGTGGTGGCAAAATGGTGACAGAAGTTCCAGGCTTCACATTTGCATACCACAGAGTCCATAAGGAAAGAGGGTTTGTGTTTCAGAGTTCCCAAAAAAGTCGTAAGATTCACTCAGATTGAACAGGCATAGTTGATGTCCACATCCATAAACAGATGGTCAGAAAGATGTCATTTTCTGACTGGTTTGTTGTAATTCACATGTTTGACTCGTGGGACTGGGAGAAAAGGAAGTGTATCTGAAACCCATGGGTATTCAATAGAAACAGAGGATTATGTGAAAGGTGGAGCATGAGAAACAGATGGTGAGAAGGAAATCAATGTGTTAACTACAAAAGAATAAAGAAGGGAACCTAGAAGCCTCTCTCAAGGGTGAAAGAGAGAGAGATGTGATAACTATAAAGGAATGAAAATTAGGAGCACCTGGTGGCTCAGTCGGTTAAGAGTCCCACTTTTTGGATTTCTGCTCAGGTCATGATCTCAGGGTCATGACTGAGATTGAGCCCACCATCAGCCTCTGCACTCAGCACAGAATCTGCTTGAGATTCTCTCTCGCCCTCTTCCCCTCCCACTGCTTGTGTGCGTGCTCAATCTCTCTCAGAAATAAATAAATCTTTTTTAAAAAACATGGAGCAGACAACTATCATCGGGTGATATTAAACCACAGCAAGGACAAGAATGGGTTCATTTACTACAGCCAGGCTCCTGGAACCCCTGCTCAGCTAGCTGCACAGGTTTCTACCAAATGACTTACTAACTATGCAATAACACAACTGACCTTTGGACTCACTTACTACTTTACACTGGAGAGAAGTTCCTGTATTTTATTTATCCTTAACTATAACTATGTATACTTCTCATAAACACTGTGATTATATTCCTTCTTCTGCGTTATGTGCTACTCTTAATTGATTTCCCTCTTACTCCCACATCTGTACTCCCCCAACTGATTCCCAGTACCCTGCCAGAGTTCGTACACTTTTCTTTTGTGAAACGTTTTGCTCTTTTAGACTGTAAGACATTATGATCTACCTGGTCAAAGTATAGTCCTGATACAGGTAAAATGCATGCACAAAACTAACTAGATCAGTGTACATGCCAATCTAAATCTTCAAAGCAGAAGGAAATTCCATTATAGTACCAGTCACAACGCTGTGTATCGCAGTAGCATTTAACTTCACTCTTCACGCACCTCTTTTACTTTGAGTACCTGAGTAGTATATAATATAACCATGGTTACTGGAATAAAACTCCTTCTATGTGTAAAGTCAGAGGCTAAATGTGTTTGAAGTGTTACTCACAGTTCTACATCTTAAGATTGTTTAAGAAATTGGACTTGTCGCCACTGTTCTGCCTCAAATGGCTTTCGTTGTTATTTGAAAGGCATGTATTTCTTCACATGAAGTACCTGCTGGTTCAATACTTATAACACTTCCTTGATATCATATTTAGAAGATATTCTCTTATTCTCCTTCTGCCCTACTGCCCTTTTCCCTTGCATGGAATTCATTTCCAAGTAAATAGCCTAAGAAGTGGTTCTATGAGCATTAAACAAGCAATTCTTCGGTACATTAATTTTGAAAGGTTCAGATGATAGCAAGTATGGGGAAAGAACAAATCTCAAGGTTGATATTCTCTACTCGAGGGAAAAGCAGGCTTTTGTCCACAGATTCTCTAAAATCAGACAGCTATACAATCATTTAATAAAAATATAAACAAACTTGAGGAGGAACTAGCCCTCAAAGGTGAACGTCTGGTCGTGATGATTACCCTTGTCAGCGAGCAGAATCTTGCAGGATTCTGACTGTTCCATAGAACTACCTGGGCCAGGAGCTGAAGGTGCTGAATTTGTTGTAAAAGGCACAAATTTGTGGTAGAAGACTTTTTCTTCTCTCCCCTGCTGGGAGTACATGTTCTAGGGACTTAGGCAAGTGCCTTCATCTCTCCTTTCTTTATTTTTCCCACTTGCATTATGACATGTTTAACCATAACATGCGACCTATTCATTTGTTGTAAAGATCAAAAGAGCTAATGCATGGGAAGTGTTTAGAACAGTGCCTGGTACAATGGGAGAGCCTAAGCAATGTTCCTTATTCATGTTAGAGACCAGAAATTCCTTAAAGGTAGGACCCTAATCTCATTCCACTTTGTAACACCTTTGGGACCTACCATCTGGTGTTGTCTTCAGCTGGGTACTTTATGAATATATGCTGAGTAAATGTATGAATGAATGACAGTTACATCAGTCTTTACCGGCCACGCCCCTCACCATTCTGGGCACCCACTGACTATAAACTAGACCTACATCATCCATGTGGTCAGTATTAGTATTAGTCATTGTGACCATAGGCAGAACCTGTGCAGTACAACTTGGCACCAGAATTCTTCCACTCCTGAAACATTATGGGAGTAGCTGCTTGCTGGCGGGTTCCTACACTGTCCACATTTTTCTGTGGCAAGTTGCAGAATTACTACCTTATATTTTTCAACCTACTAACATTCCTGGGTACAAGACTGAAGAAAATAACATTAACCCTTTCACTCTAAGCCCACAAATTGTACTATCTTAAATGAGCATCACCAACTCTTGAGTGGACCACAGGGGAACCACCAATGCAATTCATTGGCAAGTTAGAGAAAAACAAACACATGAAGGAAAAATACACACACACACACACACACACACACACACACACACACACAAACACACAAATAGGGATTATTGAGAGCCAGATAGCATATAATGCAAGGGACACAAATTTTCTCATTCCTAATACTCACAAGAACCTCGCAAAGAAGATTTTATCATGGCCATTAAACATCCCAATTAGTAAGTCCCAAAGGCTGGAGTGCAAGACCCAAGCCCATGCTAACCCACGCATCACTTACTGCCCAACTTTTAAAAAAATAACTACTGACCTGTCAATATCATGTGTTCCTTAAGTGGCAAGTCATGTGTCACAGAGTCCCAGTTTCCTCATGCATAAAATGAGAGGAATAATAAGACTTGTCCTGCCTGACTCACAGAACTGATATGAGAGTTACACGACCACTCTTTAAGAGCTATAAAATGGGGCCCCTGGGTGGCTCAGTCAGTTAACCATCTGCCTTCGGCTTAGGTTGTGATCCGGGGACCCTGGGATCAAGTCCCTCACCGAGAAGCAGAGCAGGGAGCCTGCTTCTGCCTCTGCCTCTCTCTCTCTCTGTCTCTCAGGAATACATAAATAAAATATTTTTAAAAAATAAAAACTGTAAAATGGCATGAAAACGCAAGGGGCTATTGTTACTGCTGTTATTGGTTGGCTCTCATTGTCTGCTTATCTATTGCTGAAGAAAACTGAAGGTATGTAACCTTTGTAATTTACAAGCAGGAAAAGAAGGCGATGTCATCGTATAGCTTCTGTGTCGAAACCAATGATGTCACTCAAACGTAGGACATTATTGCTATGAACAGTTCAGCCTGCTCCTTCAAAATCAATTCTCTCTCTCTCTCTCATCCCTTTTTTCTCTTTCCTCTTCTGTTTCCTTGTTTTGCTTCCTTCAGGCAACAGATACTTGCTTAGCACCTGGCAGGTGCGAGGTCTCACAGGCAAAAGAAACACAACAAGGAAGAAAACAGATGAGTCACTGCCTTCAAGAAGCTGACATTCCAGTGAGGGGTTGTGGTACAGAGTGGTGAGTGCTATGAGAGGGAAACTGGGGGACGCTCTGGAGCACCTGAGAGGACTCCTTACCCAGAATCAGGGCGTTAGGGGAAGGAAGCTCTACAATGAGACCTGAGAATAAGGGAGGATCAGCCATATAAAGAACGGGAAGGAGTGGGCTATTCATTCAAAAGCAACAGCATGTACAAAGGCAAGAGATGGATGGAGTTGGGGGGCTTCCTGGGGACAGACTGTGCTGGGGCCAGGAAAGCCATGGTAAGAGCAGTGGGAAACCCTGTAAGGATTTATGCAGGATCAACTTGCCAGTTTCTAGCCCTGTAAGGGGCTTCCTGCTCACAGTTTCCCAAGTTCCCTGTGAAGTCCACCTGGTGGTCCCCAAGATTAAAGAGGCTGCAGACCTCTGTCTAGGCAAGGTTTTCTTGGCTAGAACTAAGCCTATAGTGACCCAACTGACTTCTTTTATATTGTTTTTCTGCCAAGAAAAGTAGAAGCCTCTCCAAATAAACCAGTGACTATTACTTAACGCTGGTTAATTTAAAAACATACTGAATCCTAATTTTTGTGCTAGGCACTTTTAAAGCACTGTGGCCTTTTCTTTTTAAAAAACTTATCCTTGAGGGGTGCCTGGGTGGCTCAGTGGGTTAAAGTCTCTGCCTTCGACTCAGGTCATGATCTCAGGGTCCTGGGATCGAGCCCCGCATCGGGCTCTCTGCTCAGCGAGGAGCCTGCTTCCACCTCTCTCTCTCTGCCTGCCTCTCTGCCTACCTGTGATCTCTCTCTGTCAAATAAATAAAATCTTAAAAAAAAAACTTATCCTTGAGAGATTTGATCTATTACCTAACTATGTTATGGTAGACTTTTGCCTCACAATGACTTTTTCACTCCCAGCTTCTGAAATGTGGGTAAGATTATAATAAATGGTCACCATTAGTATTGATCTTGTTTCATTTTCTATTGCTCTAATAAACTAGTGAATGCGCTTTGTTGTCATTTTGATGGAAGTGGCATATCTAGCAAGAATCAATTAATATGTAGTTCTTACCCAAGCAGTGATTATTGACATACTGGCGAGACGTTTCCCTACTAGAGTCCTTTCTTTTTAAGGACTCAAGGTAAGATGAAATGATGGTATCTCAGTTTAGCCCACAATTAGCTGAGTGAACCTGGGTCTAACCTCAATGTCTTCACTTATAAAAGACAGAAAATAAAATACCAACCTCACTGAGTTTTGTGAGACTCTAGAGAGAAAATCTGAGTAAGAGCTCTCTGGAATTGGAAATGCCCTTTACACATTTTATGTGTTAATAAAATTGCTACTAAATTTGGAAATTCTTTTCCTCAGTTTTATTATTTCAAGCTAGAGTACAATTGATTCATTAATCCAACAGGTGATTTTCTGAATTAAAGAGTTTTCATCTCCCTTTCCATGAAAACCCAAGAAACGGTGAGATATTGACTTATGTATGTATATATGTATGTATTTGAGAGAGAGAGCGAGAAAGGGAGAGCACAAGCCAGGGGAGGGGCAGGCACAGAAGGAGAAGCAGACTCCCCACTGAGCAGGCAGCCTTACCTGGGAAACGATCCCAGGACCCTGGAGTCATGCTGAGCTGAAGGCAGACACTCAACCAACTGAGCCACCGCGGCACCCAATATTGACATAGTTTTAAAGAAAATATCATCACAGTTAGTCCTCTCCATTTTCCTTCAGATCTGATCTGAATACAACATCTGGAAAGAGAGTTTCAGAATTTGAAAAAGTCATAAAAGCAGCCCTAAAATCTATTAAGTCTTAAAAGTCATTCTTCTCTTTTAAAACCAAGTATTTTGAAGAAGACAACTGATGTCAGTCAACACTACGGTCCAACTACAGAGAATATACACTAAAGTAACACTCCAAAGGGTGCCAAAAGATATTAGATAGAAAGTCAGTGTAAACAAAGTTAAACCTCAAGGATTAAAAAAGGTCAAGAACTGTCAAGATAATATCTGCCAGGCCTACGAAATTTTGAAGTGTCATCAGCTCTGAGACAATCATCAAAATCCTGTCAGGAAACTAAACCAGTGACAACATTTTTTCTATTTGGCTTTCAACCTGGGACCACAAATCTCCATCACTGAAATTTCTTACCTGTTTTGAGTTGTTAAGGTAGGTTGAAAGTCAAAGAACTCCTTTCTCCTCTTTCTATTTACATATTCAATCATATATCAGTGTGGATGAAAGACCATTTATTTTATATTTTGGGTTTTAATCCAATACTACTTTATTCTGTTGCTTAAATTATTCCTGTTTTGGCTACTGAGAGCATACTCAGATTGGCTCTTGAAATTCTAAGAATTTCACTGTGCCTTGGGAAAGGAAAACTAAGTGGATGGTGATATCTAGAAATAGGGGCAAATGGTGGACTGGGAATGAGGAGATCTCGATGCTGGTCTCCGTTCTGAACAAACTAGTTTTATGATTTTTGAGCCAATCACTTAGCTTCTTTGAGCCCAAAGACCTAAGGCACTGTAGCTTAGTGGTTATGGGCAAAACTTGGAGCCACACTGCTGCTCATAGTCAGGCTCCCCTGTTCAGTGGCTGTGTTAAGTTGAGCAAGTCAATTAACCTCTCTGTGCCTCAGTATTCTCCTCTGGAAAATGAGGATGAAAATAGTAACTACTCCATAGGGCTGATACAGGGATTAACCTGTCTTCCTTGACTTCTTGGGGTGCTGTGACATATGGGAAAGGGTAATCGTCTCCATCAAATTGTTGTTGCTGTTGTAAACAAAACCACAGTGTTCTATATTTTTCCACTAATGTCCTTTTGGTGTTCCAGAATCTCATCCAGTACATACCACATTGCATTTAGTTGTTAGGTCTCCTCCGGCTCTCTAGTCTGAGAGTTTCTCACGGTTTTCTTAATCTTAACAGTTTTGAAGGCTACTGGTTACATATTGTGTAGAATGTTCTCAATTTGAGTTTATGTGATGTTTTCTCATGATCTGGGCTGGAGATACAGATTTTGGAGGGGAAAAAACCAGAGACGAAGTGCCCTTTTCATCACATTACATCAGGAGACACGTGATGTCACATGACTTATCACTGGGGATATTAACCTTGACTATTTGGAAAAGAGCTGTCTGCTAGGTTTCTCCACCGAAAAGTTACTTCTTTTCCCTTTTGATCCTCTATTCATTAGGACAAGTTACTAAACTTAGTCCACACTGGTGTGGGGGTGGGTATCTAAATATATTATTTAGAACTCTTTTGTGAGGAAGGTAGGTCCTTTCTCTCTCATTTGTTTATTTATTTTTATCATTTTATTTATACCAGTATGGATGCATGGCTATTTATTTTTTACGTTGGGTTATAATCCAGTATGACTTTATTTTGTTGTTCAAATTGTTCCGGTTTTGACTACTGGGAGCATGTTCAGGTTGGCTCCACTGTCTCTTTGACTTGCCTTTCTCCTCTTGTTTTTTTTGAATACTTCTTGCTTTCTAGAACTATAAGATGCTCCAAGGCTCACCTTGTCCTACCTCGTCTTTCCTGTTCCAGTTCTAGAATCAGCAATTTCTCTAAGAGACTCTAGTGACTTCTAGAGGCAAATGGTAGTTCCCTAACTTTTAACATGATGGGAACAGCATTGGGTTCTGAGGTCTGGATGTGAGTCATGACTTCCAGCACGTAGCCGCTGTGTATCTGGCAGTAAGTTCCCACACTCTCCCATGGGATAAGGAAACAGGGTACCTCATACCACTCAGCACTATGCTGCCACACAGGGAACACCCAATAATTACCACTTCCTGTCTTAGTTTCCTTTTGCTGCTGTAACAAATTAGCACAAACAAATTAGCACAAATTAGCACATTGGCTCAAAACAACAAAGATTGCTTATCTTACCATTCTGGAGATCAGAAGTCTGAAATGAGTCTTAAGGGGCTAAAGTTAAGGTGTTGGCAGAGATGGACCCTTCTGGAGGCTCCAGGAAAGAATCTATTCCTTATGTCCTACAGCTTCTGGAAGCCTGTCCTCATCCCTTGGCTCCTGGCTGCATCATTTCCATCTCTGCTTCCTTCTTCACTTAGCCTTTCTTCCAACCACCACTTTGAGCCTCCTGCCTCCCACTTATAAGGACTCCTGTGATTCCACTGAGTCTGTTTATATAATCCATAATAATCCACCAACTCAAAAGCCTTACCTTAATTATACCTGCAACATCCCTTTTTAACATAAGATAACACATTCACAGCTTCCAGGGACTAGAATGCGAACATCTTTGGGGGCAATTATTCAGCTTACCACACTCACTATTTTTATTCTTATTTCAGGGCTTGATTTGTCAAATTAAGAGTGTAGGAGAAAAGAACACTGAAAATGAAGGGAGGGAAAACTTCCAGATGTTCATTCCATGACAATATTAACACAGTTAATAATTATTTTAACTAACAATTAGTTTGGAATCTTGCCAAAAAGGTCCCTAAAAAAGGTGTGCTTTTTTTTCTTTTTATGGTTGCTCACCAAATTTGTCATTCTCTTCTTCTTGGCCTTACAGTTTCCTTTGGCAGAATGAACTCTTGCCTCCTGAGGAAATTTTCTTTTGTAAACTCTCTCTTTTTGTCTTCATAATGTTTTTTTTTTTTTTTTTCCTGTTCCATCAAAGAGTCACATGTTTTTCCTATGATATTTTCTGACTCTCTTCTCTGGCTCTTGCCCAACCTTCTCATTTTTCTCACGGCCAAGCTCTCAGAAACTGAGTTGCAGACACCAGCTGTCTCAGTTATTACTTCTTAATATTTTACTAGAACTCATAAATTAATTATAATATAGGCACTACTACATAAGTATTTGTTAGTTATTAATAAATTAATATTTTTAAAATTCTAATTGCTACCTAAAGTCTTATTTTGTTCTCCTCTGTTTTGGTGAAGATACATACGTGAATGTAATCTGTGTCTTTTTTTTTTTTAAAGATTTTATTTATTTATTTGACAGACAGATCACAAGTAGGCAGAGAGGCAGGCAGAGAGAGAGGAGGAAGCAGGCTTCCTGCTGAGCAGAGAGCCCATGTGGGGCTCGATCCCAGGACTCCAGGACCATGACCTGAGCCGAAGGCAGAGGCTTTAACCCACTGAGCCACCCAGGTGCCTCTGTAATCTGTATCTTTAACCACCAAATGCAATAGCCATTTCTTTGTTCTTTCTAGATATTTGTTACTATCCATTTTGAGAGTCTTAAATTTTTTCCCATGCTTCAAGACCATGTGTGGTACATGACATTACTTTTTACCAAATACTCACTTCCCTTGCCCCCTGCTTTATTTTTAGGGGAAAAACAGTATTTTTCCCATCTCCCTATGGATATTGGACTTGATCACTGGAAGAGTATGGCAGAAGTGACAAGGAGTGAGCTCAAAGGCTAGGTGCTTTTTAAGCCTTGAGTGCTTCCTCTCACCCCTCTGTGAGTCTCCAGTTCCTGCCATGAGGACAATGTGCCCACAAACGTGCTCCCCCTCTAGCCTGAGTCAGAGAATAAGGCATGTATTAGAGAACTTCTCCAGGTGCCCCACAGACCTGCAGCCTAAAACAATACAGTCCTGGCAACTGTAGACCTGTAGGTGTGAGACTGGAGATGGCTCCATGAAAGGAGCTATCAACTCCCAGCATTTGTGTCTCCAAGAGCTTTCTCACAGGCCAAACATCCTGAGAAGTTTACATCCTTGAGAGTAACCCTCAACCAATGACTGAAGGGATTACTACATAACACTCCTCTCTTTTCCCTTACCCCTCAGGCAAGATAATTCTAAGACCCAAATTCTAATCTAGCTCCCAGAGTTTCCCAGGGAACTTAGCATCAGCTTCCCGAGGGGGTAACTTGCTTTCTAAGATACTCTTTACTGACTGTCTTCCCTTTTCTGCCTTACTACCCAACTCCTTTTCTGCACTTCTTGTCTGAGAGTAAGCTTCTGGGGACCCATGCTAAGACAATAAGTGAATTTGGTCTAGTTTGTTGATATTCTACCCTAGAAGGCTACCTACTCATTGAGACAACCTCTGGAACAAGTAGCCATGGGAGCTGGGGAGACAGTGGAAGGGGCCAAAGCTAAACCTCTGAGCATCTTCAGGGGCTTAGGCAGCAGCAGAGAGACCTTTTAAAGTCCGCCATCCCTAAGAACTTATAGCCTCAAACTCACTTCACCAGAGTCAATATGTGGCTTCTTTGGATATTTGTCCCAGGGGTATCAACGATCAGACAGTGTTAGCCAGTGTCACTATGACAACAGCCACTTTAAGTCAAGAGGCACTTGTTTTCTTCCTCGTTTTTCCTGCCTGCCTTTCTCTACAGTTAGTTCTGGAAGTGGAGTGGGCAAAACCATGTATCAGAACTCATTAAGTTCCTCCCACTAGCTGCAGTCATTGTCCCAGCTTAAACTTACTTTGTGGGCAATTGAGGAAATGAGTCATAAATCAAGTGTGAGATTGAAGTTTTAACCTCGGCTGGTCTTGAAGTAACTGAAAGCCACCAGAAGGTAGCGGAATCTTCCAAGATATGCATTAAGTGATTCACTATCTTCCATGAAAGGGAGATATGATAGCACATGGCTGAAAGTAGCGATTGACGGAAAAATAAATCCAATCATTTTTATACCCTCTTCTCAATAAACTGGTCACGAGAGTGATTTCAGAGATGAATCAAACTCAAGCACCCATCTTAGAGTGGTTTTAACCTCAACGGAAAATAAAATTAAAAAAAAAATAAAAACAATGCCTAGCAGAAACTTATCTACTAATATTGAAACATAAATCCAGCTCATGTCTCCCCATACACCATCCCGAGAGTGAAAGTCAAAATGTTTGTCTGTGAGGTTGTTCACCCGTATACTCGAAGTTCCCTAATGAAAGCTCTGTGCTTTGGAAAACTATCTGTGGTGTAGAGAAATAGTTACTACAAAATCTTCAACATTTTTTTGTAAAATTATTTCAACTCTTGAAGGTCAAGAATAAAATCTTCTTGGAAAAACAAGATGAGAGACTGTCTGCAGAGCTGTTCAGAGTTCTTAACCCCATGTAATAATATTAAGCCAAGAAAGCTTAGAATTATAGGGTTTAGTCAATTTAACCTCACTATCCCTGGAAGGAGAGAGGTATAATGGGGGAATTGAAGGACAGAGACTTATCATATTCTATAAAGTGGGGGTGTCACAAAGGTCTTTTTACAAAATAAGGCATTTTCTTTCAAAAATGAAAAGATCAAAAAGAAAAAAATCCTTCCAAAAGGGCATAGCTATATTGATACACAACATAAAATATAATAGCTAGAAAAGACTGTAAAATTATATAATCTAAATTTTATACATGTAGAAACACAGCCTCTTTTTTTAAAGATTTATTGATGTATTAGACAGAGATCACAAGTAGGCAGAGAGTCGGGCAGAGAGAGACGGGGAGAAGCAGGCTCCCTGCTGAGCAGAGAGCCCGATGCGGGGCTCGAGCCCAGGACCCTGAGATCATGACCTGAGCTGAACGCAGAGGCTTAACCCACTGAGCCACCCAGGTGCCCAAAACACAACCTCTTGATACGAAGCTATCACTTTTATTAAGCACCACACGGTCTCTTCAAGGAAAACATATTCTTAGAATTGTGGCCTCATGATCCTGTAACTAGAAACCCTCTGCCTTTGGGCCACTAGGAAAAATAAGAACAATGCGATGTGGATGAAACTGCTTCTTTTTTTAAAAAAAATATTTTATTATTAATTTTTTTTTTCAGAGAGAGGGAGAGCACATGAACAGGGAGAGGGGCAGAGGAAGAGGGAGAGCAAGAATCCCAAGCAGTCCCCGCACTGAGCATGGAGCCCCACGAGGGCCTTAATCCTACAACCCTGAGATCATGACCTGAGCCAAAACCAAGAGTTGGATGCTTAACTGATTGAGCCACCCAGGTGTCCCTGAAACTGCATCTTTTGTACAGCCAGACTCCATGACATTTTGTTTCCTAAAGATAAGAAATTTGACATTCTTTTGTAGATCACACTCTATAATAATTTTTGGATGCCTGGGTGGCTCAGTCGGTTGAGCGGCTGTCTTCAGCTCAGGTCATGATCCCGGTATCCTGGGATCGAGTCCCGCATCAGGCTCCTTGCTCCACGGGGAGCCTGCTTCTCCCTCTGCCTGCCACTCTACCTGACTGTGTTCTCTCTCTCTCACTCTAACAAATAAATAAATAACATTTAAATCTGTGTATGTGCTCATGTATCATCCCTTATCTGTTTCACTTTAGTGATAATAGCAAGTTGTCCTTAAATTAAGATGCATGCTGTACTTGCCTCCAGATCAAATGACTGAAAAGCTAACAAGTATTTTAAAGTTAGACAAGGTTCAAAGAAAAAAAATATCAGACTGTGTTTAGCTGTAAAGCCATGTATTTGGACAGAGAACAAGTTGAAATATTCAAAATGGAAAACTTGACAAAAGATTAAAAAATAATAAAAGTGGGATAGAATCATGGATCCCATAGAAAAACAGGGGGGTAGGAGGTGACAGAGTCAAGGATTAAAGAGTCCTTTTGGGGCCTTAACCATGAAGTTGTTAAGGTTTGAAAGATGCCTGTTTCTTCTCTCTAGAGCCTCCAAATGTATTGTCTTTCTTGGGGAAGGTCCCATTCCTTATTTTAAAATTCAGGCCCTACAAGCAGCTCTTGGCTCTGCGATAAGAGCGTATTTCTTGCTTTTATGATACTTACTATAGAGCATGAAAATTGATGAATGATTTTCTCTTTCTTCTAGCCCTAGTATTTTGTAAGCATGCCCAGAGGCTCATGTGTGATGGAACTGGCTAATAAATATAATAAACCATTTTCCCAATGTTTTCAAAATTGGGTACATTGATTACACAAATCTCTAAAAGTATTTTTGACAGACAAAACTGTTTCCTAGCAAAATTAGTCATTATTCTGTGGCCTCGTTTAATGGACATAGAAAATGCATCAGGCCCTGTGGATACAGCAGTGGGAGACACAGACTTGAAACTGCTTTCCAAAGCAACCTGATTTTGCAGGAATGTGAAGTTTTTGAGAGCTATCTTTAGAAGTACTGAAAAGCTAAAGGGTATTTTACATTCAGACATGGCTTAAGAAAAAAGTGTGTATCATTATGGTATTTTAAATTCTCATTTATCTTAGAGGATTCTAAACCAGAATTTGCTAAATAATAGACATAGCACTCAAATTGAGAAGTTATTTCCCACCTGCTAAAAAGAGTAACTAGAAATTGTGTAAGCAATATGAGTTTTAAAATGGTTATGTAAAAATTTCAAGATTAAGAATAGGTGTATTGGAGAGGATGTGGAGAAAGGGGAACCCTCTTACACTGTTGGTGGGAATGTAAGTTGGTGCAGCCACTTTGGAGAACACTGTGGCGATTCCTCAAGAAATTAAAAATAGAGCTTCCCTATGACTCTGCCATTGCACTACTGGGTATTTACCCCAAAGATACAGATGTAGTGAAAAGAAGGGCTATCTGCACCCCAATGTTCAGAGCAGCAATGGCCACGGTCACCAAACTGTGGAAAGAACCAAGATGCCCTTCAACGGACGAATGGATAAGGAAGATGTGGTCCATATACACTATGGAGTATTATGCCTCCATCAGAGAGGATGAATACCCAACTTTTGTAGCAACATGGACGGGACTGGAAGAGATTATGTTGAGTGAAATAAGTCAGAGAGAGTCAATAATCATATGGTTTCACTTATTTGTGGAGCATAACAAATAGCATGGAGGACAAGGGGAGTTAGGAGAAGGGAGTTGAGGGAAATTGGAAGGGGAGGTGAACCATGAGAGACTATGGACTCTGAAAAACAATCTGAGGGTTTTGAAGGGGCGGGGGGTGGGAGGTTGGGGGATCCAGGTGGTGAGTATTGGAGAGGGCATGGATTGCATGGAGCACTGGGTGTGGTGCAAAAATAATGAATACGGTTATGCTGAAAAAATAAAAAAAAAAAAGAATAGGTGTATTTGGAAATAAGGGCATTATGAATAAGGGATGTTCACATCACTATCACAAACAAGCTAAGTACAGAAAACTCCCAAAAGGAGATATAATACCCACACTATCGAGAGGAAATCAATGAAAGTGAAAAATAAGCAATCTTAAAACAAACTTTGGCACACTTTCTCTGTATTTAAGTAGCCTGGAACTGAATGACAGATTGGAGGGAGAGGAGATAGCCCTCAGAAAAAACTGAATTTTTTACCACTGTTACTTGTACATGATATTTTTATGGATGTTCCCATTCTCCCATTCTCAATGCTGTTGTATATTGGACTAAATGACACATTGGTACTTACAGGGTATATAAGCCATGGTGAGAATGCTGAAGGAAATGATCATTAGTTGATGACCCTTTGCTTTTGTATATGGCACAAATTATATTATTTTCAGTTAGACACAGAAACATTGTGAATTGTATTTGTCAAAAAAACTTTCAGTTTTAAAGTCATAGAAACCCAACTCAAAATAATTTAAGCAGGAAAAAACCCAGGAGACTATAGTGTCTGAAGGTATGGAGAAGTTAAGTAATTATTCAAATTCAGGGCTTTAAGAGATGTTATCTACATTCTGTCTGTCTCTTTATCTCTTGAAAGTTCTCCCCATGCATTGGTCCAGATGACACCAGTAAGTCAATTCCTGTCCTGCTAGCTTAGTAACACCAGGAAAAGGAAGTAGTTTTTTTTTTTAAAAAAAACACTGAAGGAAGATACTTCTTATACTAGCCTGTGACAATATGCTAATTTCTAAGCTAATCACTCAGTGAGGGAGATGAGGGACTCTGATTGGCCAGAGCTACCAATTAGATATTTAATCCCATACTCTTAAATAGGAGCAGACATGGGGTACCTGGGTGGTTCAGTCATTAAGCATCTGCCTTTGCCTCAGGTCATGATCCCAGAGTCCTGGGATGGAGCCCCACATTAGCTCCTTGCTCAGGGGGAGGCCTATTCTCCCTCTCCCACTTCCCCTGCTTGTGTTCCCTCTCTTGCTATCTCTCTCTCTGTCAAATAAATAAATAAAATCGGTTTGTTTTTTTTTTTTAAAGGAATCCCTCCTCCTGGGAACCAAAAAAAAAAAAAGGAAGATACACCAAGAATTCCAGGTATCTGAGGAAAGCCTCTAACACACAATATTAAGACCAAAAACAACCCATCAAAGAAAAAGCAAGTTAGAGGTTACAGTAGCTAGGTAGGGAGAAGACAATTAAGAAAACAAAAACCTTGGAAGTCTATAATTAATCTCACCAGAGAAGACAGTGCAAGCATGAAATACGAACAGGATATTATTAAAAAGGAACATTCAGAAGATGACTATGCCCCTTAAATGATTTTAATGGTAGCACAAATAAAAACCTCAATAGTTGGGTAAGGAGATATAATTTCAAAACTCTTCCAGAAAGTAACATAAAAAAAATAAAGAGATAGAAAAATAAGAGAGAAAGGAAAATTAAAGAAACAGTCCAGGATGTCCAAAATCCAAATAACAGGTACTCCATAAGAGAGAAAAGAAAAAAATAAACGGTCAAAAATCAACAAAATAATTCAAGAAAATGTTCAGAATCAAAGTATATGTTTCCAAATTAAAAAATAAAAAAAAAAAACTCGGGGCCTGGGTGGCTCAGAGGGTTAGGCCACTGCCTTCGGCTCAGGTCATGATCTCAGGGTCCTGAGATCGAGTCCCGCATCAGGCTCTCTGCTCAGCAGGGAGCCTGCTTCCCTCTCTCTCTCTCTCTGCCTGCCTCTCCGTCTACTTGTGATCTCTGTCTGTCAAATAAATAAATAAAATCTTAAAAAAAAAAACTCACAAAGCAAATAGGGCAACACATAAAAATAAACTCATACTAAGACCCATCATCAAGAAATTCAGGATCCGGGGTTTAAAAGGTCTTACATACAAGTCAAGAGAGATAGAGAAAGAGAGATATATAAATAGAGATGTAGGGAAGATAAATAGGTCACATACAAATGATCAGGAATTGGTATAATTTTAAACTTCTCGACAGCATTGCTGGAAGCCAGAAGAAAATGGAAATATGCTTTAAAAATGATTTCCAATGTAGAATTCTATACTGAACCAAATTATCAGTCAATTGAGAAGACATTAAAGTTTTAAAAAAACTTACCATTTCATACTCTATTAGGAAGCCACTGTAGGGTGTGCTTTACCAATGAAGAAATCCCTGAATACAAGACCCAGGAGATCCAACACAGGGGAGAGGTAAAGATGTTCTTCAACATGGTAGCTAGGCAGAAGGCAAAGAATGCAACATATCCAGAATAGCACAGATGGAAAAGCGCTGGGAGATATTTCTAAAAGAAAAATGAACATTGCAAAAACAGTTGATGTGACTGGACCTCTTGAGAGGAGATTCAGACACTTGCCAGAAAATATGGAATTTAATTAACATTCAAAGATCAGTATGTAGAAAACTTAGCATTCCTACGCAAACATGAGGTAATAAGCACAGGAGAATCAAAGTGTTTAAAAGGAAAAGTAATCCTATTTGGCTATAAAACACACCCATGTATAGTGTTTATATAGCCATAAAAATGTAAAGAACAATGTTGATCTAACTGGAATTAAGATACAAGAACACTGAGAAAAAGAGAAGATGTTAAATGCTAATTTTCCACAGTAGGAAGTCAATTAATTATGCCTGAGCTGAAAAATTAAGAAGCAGCAATTATTAAGAGAAATGTGCTATTTCAAGAAATAGAATAGTTAAATAAAAATAAATTAGAAGAGGAGAAAGTGACTTTCTCTGGAAGGGGCCAAATGGCAAGGCAGACATGGTTTTTACGTAAGTCTGTAAACACATGCATTTTATGTACAGTATAACTTCACACATAAAAATCTAACTTTGATAAATGTAGAAGTTAAAAAACATCTCATGCTCTACCTAGTTCATCCTCTACTCTTTGAAATGCTAAGCTCTAGCTCTCTTTGGAATTTCAACTTTCACGTCAACTTTCACATCAACAATTAGCTAAAAGAAGGTGACAGCAAATGGATTTGTTTTGTTTTCTTTTGAGAAGTAAATTTATTAAGGGTGACATAAATAAAAAGGAGATTGAATAAAGCATGTTGACAGTAAAAAGAAATCATTTTATGCCACAGCCAATTTATTTACACTAATGCCCATCTTTTTTTATTTCTTTTTTAACGTTTTTATTTTAATTCCAATTAGTTCAGATATAGTTTTATATTGGCATCAGCCCTATAATATAGTGATCCAACACAAACCTTTTATCTTTTAAAAGACTGATTTTCTATAGTAGATGGATACTGGAAGACTATTATACTTTTCACTGGGTACAATCAATAAAATTACCTCACAGCAATCATTTAATAACTTTTAGACTCTTACGGTATATAAAATTAGGACAATGCCTTCTAAAATTGATAAGTACTTAATCAATAAAATCTTTTTCTCTTCAACCACATTCTTTCTCAGAATGAACTCATTTTTATCAGTATCATCAAACACTGTGAAATTAAAAATTAACTACTTGTGTTATCATAGAAATAAAAATAAAATAGCTTTCTAGTCAGCTATATATGAGTTGCAGCCCTCAGGTTGCTCACAGTTTGGTATTATCTCGGGAGACAAAAATGTGAGCAGATACAATACGAACAGACAATTAGAACATGGCCACGGTCCAGATGGGGCTTTGGGAATGAAATAGCAGGTATGTCTAACTTCCTAAGGGTGAGAGGGGGACATTTCAGGCAGAGATACCCTTCTGATAGGCCAGAAATCTGGAAGAACCAAAACATGAGCTGCTGGTAGCCTCTAGTTCAGTAGATAGATGGACACAAAGTAAATGCCAGGCCAAGAAAAGGTCATTAGACAGGGAGGAGGCACGTTCAGTGGGGTGCAGAGGAGCAGGGTGGTCCTAAGAGATGAAAACAGAACAGTAACACCTGAGCTATACTCTTGGAAATCAAGGTCAGAAGGTCAGAATATTCAGAAGGAAAGTGGGTTTGGGAGAATCATCTAGAGAGTGGGAGCCATTCAGAATTTCACTGTCCTCAGGCCTTCTCTTAGGATCAGGTCTGAAGTATAAGCAGAACCCGTAAGTAGGTCATCTTCTACTTCATGCTTGGCCTAGATCTCCTCACTAGAGCCTTTTAACCTATTTTAACCGTATAGCTCAGTGGTATTAATCATATTCACTGTTGTGTAACAGATCTCTAGAACTTTTTCATCTTGCAAAACTGAAACTCTATACATATTCTATTCTCTTCTTAGATTTTCCCTCCATTCTGGGAGACCTACAAGATATTTAAAGGACCAGCATCTCCCACTTGAGTCATCCCACTTGGAGGAGTTCAGCACCCCAATCCAGGCATGTTGAAGCTCCAAGTATCAGAATTTTCAAAAAGTCTGTTAGAGTACTTGGGTGGAATTCTCAAGTTCATCCCTTTTTCTCTGAGCACTTCAGCAAAGATTGCAAGGGGCTGCATGAATCAGCATCTGGTTTGAAAGAAGATCAATAAAGCTTAGTGTTCCCAATAAAATAAAAACAGAGAGCCAATTTAATTATTATGCTTCTGTTGAGCTTTCTATCCCCAAAGCAGATTATTTTTCGGTAAGGATCTCCACCTTGATTATAGCCCACGTTATACAAAATTTAGAATTCAATAATGTTGCATCTAGCTTTAGGGAGTCAGGCTCAGCAAACATATTTTTATTAGCTAAAATTTCTGGCAAAGACAGTAGCACTGACAAAAGCAAAAACGGTGCAGAGGAGACAGACAGACAGAATGACTAGACTTTGGGGTAGAGAGTCTTTAAGATTTCTTTCAATACGAGTAGATTTTCCCACCAAATAAACTTGGAAGTGTTCATTATAGAACAAGTCAGCTTTACTTCAGTCTGTTTCAGATATTATGATTTCATCTCTGACAAATAGGCTTAAGCTACTGGAGATGCTGAGTGAATTTTCCAGTTAATTCCAGTTAGCTTCATTTTGTTCATCGTCTTTGGCACCATCTCTCCAGATTCTTGCTATGGTTCTTAAGCAAGTAGGGGAAGGAGGAGAAATGACAGGAGGTGACAGTACCCTCCAGCATCTTCTCTGAAGTCTGGTGTCACAGGGGTTAGGGGGAAAGCTGTCAGGTTTTAGAGAAAGCCTGAAAAGCAGACTTTGACATGGGGATTAGCATATAAGAGATTATAGGGAAATGCTCTTGGAAACATCGCCTGTGAGGGAAGGGAAGGAGATAGGCTTGGGCAAAAGGAGATGGGCCTCAGACAGTTACAAGGGGGATCTCTTAGGGTATTCAACTTGTCCAAGTTTGCCCAAGACTGTTCTAGTTTTAGCATTTAAAGTCTCACATCTTGGGAAATCCCTCAGTCCCAGGCAAACCAGGCTGGTTGGTCACCCTAGGCCCTCTGGAGTCGGATGTCCCAGTTGAGATATCTTGAATTATAACCAGGTGGCTGGGCCTTTATGCCCCTGAATCAATCATTCATTAGATAGGGTTAGGAAGCTAACCCCAAAGGGAGGATAACCGTGGATGAGGTACCGCACTTTAGCCAAGGGCAATGTTTGGTGAGGGACTCAACAGTGAGCTGTCAGTGACCAACTCTTTCAGCAGCTGGAAGAATGAGAGCTTCCTTCCTGAAAGGAGCAGTATTGGGAGGAGCCTGATTTTGCGATTAGTTACACTCTGGGCTCTCAGAAAGTCCGTGAATATTGATGCAGCCAAATGTGGATCCGGTTCGTCCCTTACAGAGCAGTCATCTTAATCTGGAAAACCAAAGGCCCAACACTAAATGCCACCCCCAAAAGATGCTGTTGCTAAATTCCTGGAGCTTAGGGAAATTGTGGCCAACCAACTGTCTATTTGAGGAGCTGTTGCAGCACTTTGATACTGCTACGTCATTGTTCAGGTGGTACGAATTTTGGAGACTCCAACCCATCTTCCTCTCTCATTTCAGCCCCTTTGGAGAGGGGCTCTAGGCAAGCTTTGGGAAGCTAGTGGCTGTCCTACCTGCTAAGGCAAATATAATCCTGTATATGTCAGAAGCATGCGCTGAGGAGTCATTTAGCCTGCATTCCCATCCATCCCTAACCTTGTGGGCAAGTTGTTAATCTCTCTGAACTTCTCTTGCCTCATCTATAGATGAGGCTAATGATGCTTACTTTTTAGGGTTCTTGTTAAGATTAAGTGAAATTTATATAGACATACAGATATATGTTGAAAGGTGCTATATCCTCATGGTTAAGAACTCACATTTTCGGGGCGCCTGGGTGGCTCAGTGGGTTAAAGCCTCTGCCTTCGGCTCAGGTCATGACCCCAGGGTCCTGGGATCGAGCCCCGCATTGGGCTCTCTGCTCAGTGGGGAGCCTGCTTCCACCTCTCTCTCTCTGCCTGCCTCTCAGCCTACTTGTGATCTCTGTCAAATAAATAAATAAAAAATCTTAAAAAAAAAAAAAAAAAGAACTCACATTTTCTTGGTTTTGGGTTTTTTTGTTTTTTTGTTTTTTTTTTTTTTTGCTCCACTATTCACATGTTATATGTCGTATGTCTCTGGGTAAATTGTGAGTTTCTATATACCTCAATTTCCTCACCTGTAAAATGAGCTATAGTGAGGATCAAATGAAACAATCCATTTAAATGACTATAGCTAAAATCCACTTAAATGACTAGAGCTTAACACCCAGATAAGTGCTCAGTATAAATTAACTCACTATTATTCAAAGTCCGAGCATGGTGTTTGGCATATAGTAGTGTTCATCAGATTGTTAAGATGAAGATACAACTCTTGCAATTAGTAATGAAACAATACTAGGACACCTCCTCCTTCTGATGATGCTTCCCTTTTCCTTTTTGAATGGGGCATCTTGGGTGGTGAAACTTGGAGGTGCATGAGCCTTCTCAGGGGTGCCTTTGGGAGAAAAGAGCTGAGAGAATTTGGAGTAGTGTTTGGTTAAGAATAATGGGGGCTCTGGCTGCTTGAGACTGGTTATGTCCTGGCCCAGTGGATCTTAAATAATGGCTTGAGACAAACACTATCATCAACTCGGTACTTATTAGAAATGCAAATACTTGGGTTTCACCCCAGACCTAGTCAATCTGAAACTCTGGGACTGAGGCACAGTGACCTATTTCAACAAATCCTTCAGATGATTCTGGTACATGCTCAATTTTGAGAACTGATATCCTAAGCTTTGGAAAAGAGATGAAAGCAATCTTAAATTTTTCATGTTAGATGGGGAATAATGCTTCTGGAGAGAAATGACTTCCCAGCAAACTCCATTTATGGACCTCAATCCTTGGAGCTGGTTTTCTTTGGGGCACGCAGTGAGAGAGGACCACTGCCACCTCTCTGTATGCCACATCATAATGTGTCGATGCAGCTCAGTTATTCTGTGTATGGTTGGCCCATAGTAGGTGCTCAATAAATGGCTACTGAGCTAAGGAGAAAGGAAGCGTATGCAGAGGACAAAAGTGCTCAGTACATCCCATTGCTTATGTCACCACAGTCCCTTTTTGTGCAAATCCTGGAACAAAGAACCACTCATGTGTGGGACTTCTTACCGTACACCTATATGACTGACTTAGCATAGCTGTTCAGTTGAAAAATCACATGATTTCTTTCAGGCCAGGGATATAGCCATCCATCACCTAAACTACCCATTTGGTCAGCACCCCATTCCCATACTCAAATTTCTAAAATGTTAGAGATTAATGGAATCAGAAGAAACCCACTGAAAAAAATCTTCCTCCGTCCAAAGGTTTTGATAGTCGGTATAGCTCATTACTATCACATATACCTTGGAATCATATACATGTGATCATATACATGAAATAATGATACACATGAAAACCAAGATTACTGAGAAAGAGTTGAAACACTTGTTTCTGTATTTTTGTTTTAAGATATGAAAGCATATGGGAGTCCTGTTGGGTACAAATGGCTCTATATTTTCTAAATCTAAAACAAAATGTGTAAGTTAGAATCTTCTACTCTAAATTCCTAATGGCTTTAATTAATTCACAAAGTGAGTAAATGTATTTTCCATTTAATGGAAGAGGCTTTTGGCAGTAGGACCACTTACTTTGCACTAGTTAATGGAGCATTAAGAAAAAGAGAAATATTAATCATATTTGAAAACATGACTAGCTTTGTTGTTAGGCCATTAACCACTTACAGCACTACTTATTAAAATGATACAAAATATTCAAAGAGAATTACCCTACAATCAGTACTATCATGTAAAAGTTAATAACCAAAATGCGGTATTCTCTAAAACTGAACAAATAGAGAACACCATATTGCCAGCTACTAAATAATGCCATTTTCCCAATTAAATTATCTTATCATTTCAAATAGGAGACTTCACCAGTTGTCGTACTTTCTCTAAGTAAAATGAACAGGAAGAGTAAAAATATTACAGTTACTGGCCACAAGATTTAAAAATGTTCTTTTTTTCTTTAAAAAGAGAGAGAAACTGTAAATTTTCCAACAACTTCCTTAAAAAGTACTGCTTTTTGCTTTCAGAAAGACTTTGTCTTTTGTATTACTATTGATTTCTACCCATATAGTGAGGGTACTGCACATAACACCAAGGTCATTTCATCCCTCAGTTTATAAAGATTGGCTTTCAAGCTGAACACATGGGATAATGATGAATGCTGCCTCATTTAGAGCAGATGGGATCATCTTGGCAGAGTCAAAAACTGTATTTGGCAGAGCGGTAAATTGTATGAGAACAGTTCTTGAGGGATGAGATGGTGTTGGATGAATTCCAAGACAGTATGCACTAACCCATTGAGAAACCCAAGATGTAATAGTTTGCTAGGGCTGCCATAACAAAACACCATAGACTGGGTAGCTTAAACAATCGAAATGTATTCTCTCACACTTCTGGAGGCTAGAAGTCCAAGATCAAGATGTAAGCAGGCTTTTGTGGGGTTTTTTGTTTTTTTGGTTTTTGTTTATTGTTCTTTTTTCTGAGGTCTCTCTCCTTGACTTGCAGATGGCCACCTTCTCACTGTGTCCCAACATGGTTATCCCACTGTGTTGTATCATAATCTCTTCTTATAAGGACACCAGCCATATTGTATTGTGGCCACCCTAATGACTCAATTTTAACTTAATTACCTCTATAAAGGCCCTATTTCCAAATACAGTCACATTCTGAGGAACTAGGGATAAGGGCTTCAATATATGGATCTCAAGGAAGCAGAATTCAGCCCACAGCAGGAGATAATAAAATTCTTCTAGCTTTGGGAATGTAACTTTTCTTCATTCACTCATTAAATTGCAATTATTCATGTAATGAACAAATAACTATGAGTCTTGGAACACTGCATCAAAAACTAATGATGTATTTTATGGTGACTAAAATAACACAATAAAAAACAAAACAAAGAAAAAAACTATGAGCTTCAACAGTAGTAAGTATAATTCAAGATAGGGTGATGGAAGCTTATATTAGGGGGTTTAGCCTGCCCAAGAGGTGACTGAAAATGTTCCAAGGGAAATAACAATTCAACCAACATTTGAAAAATTGTAGATATGAAATAAATAAAGGGGAGAGAAGGCGTTTTAGAGAGAAAACAGTATATATGAAGACTCCTATGTCAAGGAGTATGTGTGAAGGAGCAATAGAAGGACACTATAGCCAGATCAGGAAGATGGAAAGGAAGATGGGGAGGAAGTCAGGAAGCAGAGAAGGGTGGAGAAATAGGTAGAGGCCATACAGGTAGGGTCTTGTAGCATAGATTAAGGATTGTGTGTCTATTTAATGATTAATGATTTTAAAGTGTTTAAAATTAAAATGCCTACTTTTTATTTTTGAGAGAAAGAAAGAGCATGAGTAGTGGGGCAGGGGCAGAGAGAGAGGAGGAATCTTCTTTTTTTAAAAAGATTTTATTTATTTGTTTGACAAAGAGAGATCACAAGTAGGCAGAGAGGCAGGCAGAGAGAGAGGGAGAAGCAGGCTCCCTGCTGAGCAGAGAGCCCGATGTGGGGCTTGATCCCAGGACCCTGGGATCAGGACCTGAGCGAAGGCAGAGGCTTTAACCCACTGAGCCACCCAGGTGCCCCTCTTTTTTTTAAGATTGATTTATTTATTTTAGAGAGAAAGAGAGAGAGTAGGGGGGAGGACAGAGGAGAGGGCAACAGAGAATCCTCAAGCAGACTCCCAGCTGAGCATGCAGCCTGATGCAGAGCTTGATCCCGGAACCCCGAGATCATGACCTGAGCTAAAACCAAGGGAATGCAAGTTGGTACGGCCACTTTGGAAAAGAGTGTGGAGATTCCTTGAAAAACTAAAAATAGAGCTACCCTATGACCCAGGAATTGCACTACTGGGTATCTATCTCCAAGATACAGATGTAGTGAAAAGAAGGGCCATCTGTATCCCAATGTTCATAGCAGTGATGTCCACAAATGCAAAACTGTGGAAAGAACCAAGATGCCCTTCAACAGACGAATGGATAAAGATGTGGTCCATATAGTCTATGGAGTATTATGCTTCCATCAGAAAGGATGAATACCCAACTTTTGCATCAACATGGACGGGACTGGAGGAGATTATGCTGAGTTAAATAAGTAGAGAGTGTCAATTATCATATGGTTTCACATACTTGTGGAGCATAAGGAATAACACAGAGGACATGGGGAGATGGAGAGAAGTGAATTGGGGGAAATCAGAGAGAGAGATGAACCATGAGAGACTGTGGACTCTAAGAAACAAACTGAGGGCTTTGGAGGGGAGGTGGGGTAGGGGGTTAGGTGAGCCTGGTGGTGGGTACTAAGGAGGGCATGTACTGCATGGAGCACTGGGTATGGTGCATAAACAATGAATCTTGGAACACTGACAAAATTAAATTAAATTAAATTTTAAAAACCCAAGAAACATAAAATATAAACAAATGTCCAATGCTTAACCAACTGAGCCACCCAGGTGCCACTAAAGTGTTTTAAATCTGGAGTGGGGGACATGTGGGTGGGTCAGTCGTTTGAGCATCTGATTCTTGGCTTTGGCTCAGGTCATGATCTCAGGGTCATGGGATTGAGCCCCTAGTCAGGCTCCACACTCAGTACAGAGTTTGCTTGTCCCTCTGCCCCTCCCCCTCTGCCCCTCTCCCTACTACTCTCTTGTTCATGCACTCTTTCTCTTAAATAAATAAATAAATAAATAAATCGTAAAAAAAAATAAAGCTGGGGAGGGAGACAATTGTGGAAGTAATCTTATGACTTTGAGAATAGATCATGGATAGTGGTAGAGAGGAAGTAAACACACAAGGTAGAAGGTACTTGCAGAGGTTTAGTAGATGGTGGAGAGAAAAGAGATAGACAATTTCAAAAATATTTATGAGGTAAAATAAAAAGAATTAGATTAATGATAGATGATACATGTGTGTTGGGGAATGGTGATGAAGAGGAATGAATTGAGAATAATTACAAGATTTTGCCTTTTAAAACTGGATGAATAGTGGTAATATTCCCTGAGACAGAGATTAACAGGACAGTATAGGGTCACGTTTAGAAGAAATGCTATGTATTCCTTTGGATCTGTTGAGATTGAGATGTCTTTATGATATCAAGGAGGTGTAAATTAGACAGACATGCCAGTCTGGAGTGCAGACTAAAGGTTTGGGCAAAAGATACAAATGTGATTTATTTCTTTATGGATGGCAACTGAAGATAAAGAGGTGGATGAAATCAGAGAGCATAGAGTGAGCAGAAAAGTAGGTGTAGAACCAAGCCTTGAGAAACTTTAACATTTAATGGTTAGTTAGAGACTGATGAACCTGCAAGAGAGACAAGGCAGAAACAAGCAGAGAAGAAAAAGGAAAACCAGTGGTACATAGTGTCAAACTGTCAAGAGTGTTTCAAGAGGTGTACGTAGTCAATTCGTATAATGTCACTAAGAGACTAAGAATTGAGAATGCCCTTTGTATTCATGAACATGAAGTTCTTTAGTGACAGGATGGAGCCAAATGCACAGGGGAATGTCTGGAGAGTGATGAGAGGCGGTTAAATAGAAATGGGTATGTCTTCGGTTTGGCTACCCCAGAAGCAGACGCTGAGACAGGATTTAACTTCACATGGTTTATTTGGGAGACAATCTCAGGAGGCAACAGTAAGGGAGAAGGGAAGTGAGCAGGAAAGGGAAGGAAGCATATAAAAGGTGAGGTACTGAGCATATTGCTGTGGCCAGTTATTCAGTCCTACTGGGGGTTTCTGGGAGACAATGCAGAACATACCTCAGAGTTATGCTCATCTCACCTAGGGACTAGAAGTTTCATATTTATCTTCCAATTCTCATCCATCACTTGCTGAGGAATGTTCCCATGGACACAAATTCTCCAACACTTCTGGTGTACCCTGCACTAGGACTAGAGAGAAGCCTCCGGGGTAGGGGGGTCAGAGGGTGTCCCAGGTGCTTGAATTAGGATGCCACTGACCTGTTCTAGAAGCTGAATGCTGCGAGAAGTTGAGTGGGGCACTGACCACATCAGCCTTAGGATGCAGTCAGCACAGACAGTACAGACTCAAGGAATTTGGAGACGAGGAATAGGAGGGAATTTGGAGTTAGCTGGAGTGAGATAAAAGGTTAAGAGAGATTATTTTGTCATTTAAAAGGGAGATATTTAAAAGTTTACAGGAAGGGTCTCATGGCTGTGTAATATTTGTATGTGTGCATGTGTGTGTGTGTGTGTGTGTATGTGCGTATACACATACTACATCTTTATTCATTTGTCTATCAGTGGACACTTGGGTTGCTTCCATATTGTGGCTACTGAAAATAATGCTGCAGTGAACATAGAGGTGCAAATACCTTTTTGAATTGGTGTTTTCATTTTCTTTGGGTAAATGCTCAATAGTGGAATTACTGGATCATATGATATTTCTATTTTTAAGTTTTTTGAGGAACCTCTATACTTTTTTTCCACAGTGGCTATACCAATTTACATACCTACCAAGAGTATGAAAGCCTTCCTTTTTCTCCATACTCTTACCAACACTTGTTTCTTGTCTTGTTGATTTTAGCCATTTGGACAGGTGTGAATTAGTATCTCATGGTTTTGACTTGCATTTCCCTGAGAGTTAGTGATGTTGAACATCTTTTGATGTGTCTGTTGGTCACATGTATGTCTTCTTTGGAGAAGTGTCTATTATTCAGGTTCTCTGCTTATTTTTTATTAGATTATTTGTGGTTTTTGTTTGGTATTGAGTTGTATAAATTCTTTAGGTATTTTGGATATTAACCTCTTATCAGATATATCATTGTGCCATTTGTGACAACATGGATAAACCTAGAGGGTATTATACTAAGTGAAATAAGTAAGACTGAAAAAGACAGATAACATCTGATGTCATTTGTATGTGGAATCCAAAAACAAAACCAAAATCAAATGAAGAAACAAACAAAAGGGCAACATCAGACTTATAAGTACAAGGAACAAATTGATGGTTGCCAGAGGGGAGGGGAGTGGGGGATTGGGTGAAATGGGTGAAGGTGAGAGGGAGATACAGGTGTCCAGTTATGGAATGAACAAGTCACAGGAATAAAAAGCACAGCATCAAGAATATAGCCAATGGTCTTGTAATAGTGATGTAACAGGACAGATGGTAGCTACGCTTGTGGTTTATATAACATAATGTGTAAACTTGTCAAATCACTATGTTTTACACCTAAAACTAATGTACCATCGTGTGTCAACTATACTAAAAAAAGTTCATGGGAAGGAAATGAATGAGAGTGAGATTAGCATATAAAACAAAGGATAATCAGTTACACAAGCTGACTACTCATCTTTTAGAGCATGGTTCATAGATATGTCAACTTCTGTATTCCATATTGTCTTCGTTTCCACACCATTTGTAATCATGATTACTACTTATACATATTAGCAGGCAGAAATTATTGTAAACAAGATAAAAATCATTACATGTATTAAATGACTTCCTGTACAGTTTTTAAATATATGACAATTTGCTGAGAGGCAAAAGGGAGGAACTAAAAGATGAGGCACACTGGACTGCTTTAAGGAGTTTTTAAGAGGTGACGGTGTGGGAGAGTTTCATTTCCAAATGAGAGTAATAAGACAACATATTCGTCACAATGCTACATATATTCATCTGGGTGATTGAGTTATATTAAAGGATGATGTAAGCTGAATTTTGGACCAGTCTTTTTAATTTACACCAAATTCTTTATTTTAGTCCCACTATTGAAGTTTTTCCCTGCCAAAGTACCTTATATCGGAGCCAGCAAAAGCTTTTAGTCTCTGCTTATTTGCATTTCATTTCTTAAATTTAGCACATCTAACCAAATCAAATTATGTGTCTGGCAATTTCCAACATCTCTGAATACTTGCTGATTTTAGACATTAAGATACATTGTTTTATAGAACAATCATCGAAGTATTTCCACTAAGGCTAATTTTAGATTCTGGTTTTCATATTTTCATCTCTATCCATCATTTATTATTCAATAATTTTATTAAGTATTTCTCGAGAGGCAGTCAATATATGTATTTTAGATATAATAATGAATAATAAAAATACAATAAATCATCCAGACATTTTGTATAAATGTAGATCAGTGTTCATTCATTCAGTTCCTTTGTTGTATTCTCAATACGTAAGGGAATTCTCTGCAAATAACCCCCAAAAGGAGGCCAAAAGGATTTGAACTGGACACGAACAGCATCTGCTGTAGCCACTGACCTTGCCTTAAATCCAATTTCAGGTATGGATACTTGTAATCACTTGAGTGGCATTAGCCTAGGCCTCTATCCTTAGATCAGCATTTGGTTTTATCTAACATTAGGACAGTAGTAATTTTACCAAGTGGTGACAATGGCATGTATAGGTTAAGATGATGTGTAAGATGAAGCAGAGAACAGTTTTAACTTCAGTGTGAAATCAATGTTAGCTGAGTAATGTGGTTTCAAGTCATTCACCTATAAAAGGCACCGATGGCAGTCTAAATGACAGAAGCAACCTATGGAAGAGCCCGTCCCACAGCTAATGGACGATGGCTGATTTCTCAAAGCTCATCATGATTGTATGGGAACTGATATTGGTCCCAACTTGTGAAGCTTGCTCAAAACCAGACACAGGATCCTTCTAGTTAGCGGGAAACAGCTGGAAATCCAACAGCACTGAGAGGGTAACCATCAGGTCAGAAAACTTTAGGCTTAAAGTGTGTTCAACACTCCAACTCCCAAGCCTTCCAGGTCTTAGGATTCTTCTATGTGGCAAATATGAGCATACACTTGCCTTGATACCTAGGGTCATACAAAATTTGCCCATATTTGGGTCATGTGACTCTTCTGGAAGATCATACAGTGATGGACTGGGAGAGCAAGGCCGGATCATTTCCAATTAGATTGCTTTCCTGTCATTTACATCTCCATTCACATGTCATCTTCTCAGGGAGGCTGTTTCTACTGAGATGTCTTAGACTATAAACAATAGACAAATTAACTCAAATGGCTTAAATAATAAGGGGATGTATTATCTTACATAATAGGAAGCCTGGAGGTCCTGTGGCTCCAAAGTAGGCTTATGAAGTAGCTCAACAACTTATGGGATCCAGGTTCTTTCCATCACAGTTTCAGGAAGCCTCCACCAGCTTCAATCATCACATCTCAAACATCTGAAGCAAATAATTTATTTTCCTTATGTCCTTGTGTAAAATAGAGGGAAATGGTTCCAATAGTCTCCAGCCAACTTTCCCTTTAATCTCAAAGGCCAAAATTACCTCACTGTCCCATTCCTAAACCAATGACTGGTCAGAGGGACAGAATCACCATAACTGGCTCAAACTCAACAATATTTACCTCTTGGGGTACAGATGGGCCTGGCTTTCATGGAAGCACATAGCAAGTTGATTTGGAGGAATACCAGGCTTCTTTTAGCCAAGGAGAGTGTGGTATGGCTCTTTTGAGGACAATTAATAGTGTTATGTATACTTTCCATGGCCAACTTGAATTTTATCCCACCTCCTCAATGTCTTCCTCATGATCCTGCTCTTTTTTGTCTTCCTTTATATCTTAAATTTTTTTTAAAGTATGTTACTTGTTCATTTGTTTATTCCCCTCCACCACTATTGTAATAATGTAAGATCTATATAGGAAGAAAGTCTGAAGATGCTCAGTAAACATTCACTAGATGATGAATGAACACATGATGTGGCCAAAAAAGCTTCCCCAAATGGTCTTTGTAAAAATGAATTACAGAAAGAGAAGGGCGGTGGCAGACAGGAGAGGATGGAAATAGTCAGAGTGTGAGACAGACCAAGATAGAGTCATGGTTACTTTTCAGTTTATTGTCTTATCTTCAGACAATTCCACATCTAAATAGAGTTTCACAGCTTCCAAGAGGCTACAGATTTAACCAAACCATCCTGGGCATTTCATAAAGATTTCACCATCAGCATTGTGCAAGGTAATCTGGTAGAAACCTAACCTTTTTTTTTTTTAAACGACTACCCAGAACAAAGTTTATCTTTTCTTGCTAGTGAACACTCAAATTATTTTGACCTTTCTGCCCATATCTCTGGACAAAAATGGATGCTTACAGTACATCATATTTTCATTACCTGAGTTTGCTACTTATAGAGAGAAAGTCTACTTTGTCTCTCTTACTGGGAATTTCCACAAACAACATACCAAAGAATGTCAACCACAGATCATGGATATATAAACAGTAAGAATAGAGAGGATTCCTCAATCATGCGGTTCCCTTTACAATAAAGGGAGAGACATGATAGCTCACCCCCACCAAATGTAATGTCAACATGGATGGGACTAGAAGAGATTATGTTGAGTGAAATATATCAAGCATAGAGAGGTAATTATCATATGGTTTCACTTATTTGTGGAGCATAAGAAGTAACACGGAGGACATGGGGAGATGGAGAGAAGAAGGGAGTTGAGGGAAATTGGAAGGGGAGATGAACCATGAGAGACTATAGACACTGAAAAACAACCTGAGGGTTTTGAAGGGGTGGAGGGTGGGAAGTTGGGTGGGCCTGGTGGTGGGTATTATGGAGGGCACGTATTGCATGGAGCACTGGGTGTGGAACATAAACAAAGAATTCTGGTACACTGAAAAGAAATTAAAAAAATAAATTTTAAAAAAGGTAATGACTAGAGTGCCTAGAAAACAAAAGGGAGAGAAAAATGTATACAAAAGGCTATTTATTTCACTTTCTAAAAATATTTAGAAAGTATTTCCTATTTGCCACTTAAATTGAAGGTGGCAATGATATAACATTGCTCATCTTTTATTCTTCCCTAAATTCTCAAATGAAGATAAAATACTTCAGTGAGTTGGTGAAATTGTTTTGCAAGGTGCAATGAGGTCTCCATCTTACCTTCTAGAGCTCAGCTTCAAAAAACGTTTCCTTAGAAGCCTTCCCTGACCATCTTATCTCATATTACCTTCTCCTATGCTCCCGCTACCCTCATCATGCCATCCTGTTTTATTTCCTTCTTGGCACTGTTCACTAGTTGAAATCGTCATTTATTTCTTTCCTAATTTATCTGTTGTCTATCATTTCTTGCAGTAGCCCTGGCACCCAGATCAGTGCCTGACATGTGCCAGATGCTCAATTATTATTTAAGAAATGAAGTGTTCAACAGATGTCTTTTTTTGTATTTACCCTAATTTCCTGATCATGTGGCCTCACCTTATCTTTCTTCCTCTTTCTTTCTACTGTCTTTCCTAAAGGTGTTACCTTATAGGTCTCGTGGGATGGCAATACTTCAAAAGGTTAAACATAGAGTTGCCATGTGACTCAGCAATTCTACTCCTAGGTATATATCCAAGAGAAATGAAAACATGTGTCCACACAAAAACGTACATAAATGTTCATAGCAGCATTATTCACAATAGCCAAAAAGTGGAAACAACTCAACAACCATTAATTGCTGAATACGTGAATGAAATGCGGTCTATCCATATAATGAAATGTTATTTGCAATAAAAAGAAATGAAATACTGATCCATGCTACAACATTGATGAACATTAAGAACATTATGGTAAGTGAAAGAAGCTAGTCAGAAAAGGCACAAGATTCCATTTCTATGAAATGTTCAGAACAGGCAAACACAGAAAGATAGAAAGTAAATTAGTTGTTCTCTAGGGCTAAGGTTAGGAGAAATACAAAGTAACTGTAAATGGACACAGGGGTTTCTTTTAAGGGTGATGAAACATGAACAGACACTTCTCCAAAGAACACATACAAATGGCTAACAGACACATGAAAAAGAGTTCAACATCATTAGCCATCAGGGAAATTCAAATCAAAACCACACTGAGATACCACCTTATACTAGTTAGAATGGCAAACATTGACAAGACAAGAAATAACAGATGTTGGAGAGGTTGTGGAGAAAGGGGAACCCTCTTACACTGTTGATGGGAATGCAAGTTGATAGAGCCACTTTGGAAAACAGTGTGGAGATTCCTTGAAAAACTAAAAACAGAGCTACCCTATGACCCAGAAATTGCACTACTGGGTTTTTAACCCCAACGATAGAGATGTAGTGAAAAGAAGAGCCATATGCACCCCAATGTTCATAGCAGCAATGGCCACAATAGCCAAACTGTGGAAGGAGCTGAAATGCCCTTCAACAGATGAATGGATAAAGAAGATGTGGTCCATATACACAATGGAGTATTACTCAGCCATCAGAAAGGATGAATACCCACCATTTGCATCAACATGGATGGGACTGGAGGACATTATGCTTATTTCACTAAATAAGTCAAGCAGAGAAAGTCAATTATCATATGGTTTCACTTACTTGTGGAACATAGGGAATAGCATGGAGGACGTTAGGAGAAGGGAAAATGAAGGGGGAGAAATCAAAGGGGGAGACGAACCAGGAGAGACTATGGACTCTGGGAATCAAACTGAGGGTTTCAGAGGGGATGGAAGTGGGGAGATGGGTGAGCTCAGTGATGGGTATTAAGGAGGGCACAGATTGCATGGAGCACTGTGTGTCATATGCAAACAATGAATCTTGGAACACCACATCAAAAACTAATGATGTACTGAACGATGACTGTATGGTGATAGAACATAATAAAAATTATTTTAAAAAGAGTGATTAAAATGTTCTAAAATTGATTACAGTGACGGTTACCCAACTCTGTGAATACCAAATCCATAGAACGGTACATTTCAAATGGGCAAATTGTATAGCATATGAATTCTACTTCAATAAAGCTGTTATATGATTTTAAATCTTAGGAAGGAAAGAAGAGGTAAAATCTAGGCTAGTCACCTTAAGAGTAACTATTAGGGAGATAAATTTAAACAAATGAAATAAGGCACAGAGATCACTCTTCCCTTTAATGCATTTAGCAAGCATTTATTGAGCACCTACTATACACCAGGCACAGTTAGAGCTTCTGGGAATAAAGCCCTTGTTTAAGTTGTAAGGGGAGCACTGTGTTATAAATGACTAGCCCAGAATGTTGCTTTTGTAGTTTTAAGACCCACACTTTTTAGTAGTTTTTCCTCATTTTGTTGGCCTGGAAAGCACCTTTGCCAGGTGTGTTTTCTACCCACAGTAGATTGGATGTGAAAAGTGAGGCCCAAGAGAGCAAAGCGCTGGCTCTTCTGATGTGGGTTAGATCAGATAATATTAATTACAGCCTCTACAGCTAATGTATTCTTCTTTAAAGATTTCTATTAAATACTGAGTAGATGTAAAATAATTTTATAAAATATGTGTACAATATAAACAATTGCAAAAAGATGAGCACTCGTGAAGACTTTGTGCTTTAAAAGTCCCTGTTCAGGGCGCCTGGGTGGCTCAGTGGGTTGGGCTGCTGCCTTTGGCTCAGGTCATGATCTCAGGGTCCTGGGATCGAGTCCCGCATCGGGCTCTCTGCTCAGCAAGAAGCCTCCTTCTCTCTATCTCTCTCTCTCTCTCTCTCTCTCTCTCTCTGCCTGCCTCTCCGTCTACTTGTGATCTCTCTCTGTCAAATAAATAAATAAAATCTTAAATAAAAATAAAAATAAAAATAAAAGTCCCTGTTCACCTGTCCTCGTGCTCATCCCTTCCTGCCCCTCAGAGATAACCACTGTCTCTTATAATTTTGTTATACCACCCATATTCTGTGATTGTCTTTCCTCAGGCTGCTAGCCTGAAAAGCAGCTTTTCTTGGTATTGTGTTTTCTAGCCCACAGTAGATTAAATGTAAAAAGTGAGACCATGTAGACAGCTATGTGCAGTGTTGACTCACCATTGCCTGATACTCAGCAAGAAGATAGAAAAAAAGGGACAAAGCATTCCCAAAGTGGTGTGACCTGGGGCTACCATCATCCACCTTAATATTCATAGAAGTTATCTCTGTTTTATCATACAGCACAAAGATAGACGTTCTCACTGAAACTGGTCCTTCATGGAAACTTAAACTATGCTTATTATAGTCTACATAAGAAGATAAGAATATAGACCCCTTATTTTGTTGATTCCAAGATGCACATATTTCCTTCCATTTCATGTCTCTGAACCTGGATGTAGCTGCCAATTTGTGGCATAGTTTAATATGTCTAAGCATGCTCAAAGTTGTTCATACTATGACTGATTTGACAAAGTCACATATGTGCATTAATGGTTTCTACTTGTTGGGTATAGTTGCTATTTTTAAAATGACTTCAGAAGTTTACACTATGATTGGGGATTGAAATGAAAAATTAATTGGTACATAGAAAGGCATAGTATAGGGACATGGTCCTGTTATTAGAGAAGCAATGTTCACGACCACTGAAGGAATAGCCACCAATTCCACACTTCACTTAGAGCAACAACTGCTTGGTAGGACCAAAAGGGAATTTTCTCACAAATAGGTGAAACACTTTGCCTATCAACACCACCCTGAAACAGACACTGAAGAAATTGCTAAATTTCTTGGAAAAGACAGAAGAGGTTTCAAAGGAAGAAGAGGCCACTGTGACCAATTTATGTAGCACTATCATTTAGGAGCTGTATATCAATATGTCAGAAATTTCCTGCTGACTTGGAACAGAAGTTGATGATAAATTTTCAGCTACATATAGTTTACTAGAGGAAAAATAAGAGAATTAATCAAACAAGCCATGCTAACAAAACCCAGCATTTTTCAGTGTGCCACAATATTATAGTGTCAATACTAAAGATAACAAAAAATGTCCCTTCTACCAGTATAAACTTCAACTCATGAGAAAGTGTTGTAGCAATTAATTGACAGTGGGTTTTTTTTTTTTCATTCCTAGTGGTACATAATAATGAGTCTTGATATCTCTAAGTCATCAAAATACAGTATATTCAGAAAATGTTCCATAAAAACTTTTTTCTTTTTTTTAAAGATTTTATTTATTTATTTGAGAGAGAGTGAGAGAGAGAGGAGAGGGGAGAAGGTCAGAGGGAAAAGCAAACTCCACATGAAGCTGAGAGCCTGCTGCGGGACTCGGTCCTGGGACTCTGGGATCATGACCTGAGCTGAAGGCAGTCACTTAACCAACTGAGCCACCCAGGCACCCCCATAAAAACTTCTATATTATAAAAATATTTTAAAAGTTGTGATAGGCAAATAATAATCTTGGAAAATTATTTCTAACAGAGAACAGACAGTGGATTAGTATGGGGACTCTTAAAAATTATCAGAAGGGGGGAAAAATCTACAAAAATTACCTGAAGAATCCGAAGAGGGGCTGCCTGGGTGGCTCAGTGGGTTAAGCCTCTGCCTTCAGCTCAGGTCCTGATCTCAGGGTTCTGGAATCGAGTCCCACATCGGGCTCTCTGCTAGGCGGGGAGCCTGCTTCTTCCTCTCTCTCTCTCTCTCTCTCTCTCTCTGCGCTTGTGATCTCTCTGTCAAATAAATAAAATCTTAAAAAAAAAAAAAAAAGAATCCGAAGAGATATTTTACAGGAGGGTAAATCCACTTGGCCAACAAACAAATATACTAGTTAGGAAGATAATTCTTAAAGTAGTAAGATATTATATTGTACTTATCAGACTGGCAAAAATTGTGAAAGATCATAACATTTCTTGCTGGCAGAGATGTGGAAAAAAGAGTACTTTCAAGTTTGCTGGTGGAAATGTAAATTATGACATTTATTTTGGAAAGTAATTAAGTAGCGTCTACCAAAATTAATAAAAGTACATATTTTCACCTAGCAAAACCTTTATTAAAAGACCATCCAACAGAAATAAGAGTACTAAAAATAAAGATATGTATGTCAAGGATTATGGTGGAGAGTTAGCAGTGTCTAGCCCCTATAAGCTCACTTCACTTTATCAATACCCACCATCCTGTCTTTGAACAAACAGTACATACATTTGCCAGAGATTGTTGCTGGAAACTGCTTGGCCAACCTCCAAAGTACTGGGGAGTCAATGCTCATTAGGTGTAGCCCACAAGCAATCACTGGTGTGGGCTGGTATAAATACCCCTACTCCCACACCCCTGGGTAGAAAAATCCTGAAGCACATTTTCTATCCTGGCTCTGAAAGCTCCCTAATGGAATTAAGTTCCAACTGTCCATAGAGATAGCAGTCTAGATAATGCACCCTTCACGGGCTGTCTTCCCTTCCCTGTCTCACTTTTCCACTCCCCTGCTGTGTTCCTTTCCCTTTCAAAAGAAACTATCACATTTACCCCTCATTTGGGTTTGCTTCAGGGATTCCCAAGCTAAGACAAGGGCATAGAGGAAAAAACAACCTAAAACCATAAAACAAAATGAAACCGTCAGTGAGTGCATGGTTAAATAGATTAGATTACATCCACATAACGCAAGATTAAGCAACCACCATGCAGAGTTAATTCGTGCTGTATCAGTTGAAACTGAGTTATTTTAATAAGTTATTATTGTGTGAGAGAAAAATGTAGAAAATTGGGTTTAATATGATCTCAATTTTATAAACAAACAATAAGTAAAGCTTATAGACATGTATGTATCCTGAGGTTTCTTAACCTCAGCACTATTGACATTTTGGGCCAGATTGTTCTCTGTGGCAGGGACTATTCTGGATACTGTAGGATATTTAACAGCATCGCTGACTTCTACCCCCAGGCGCCCTTAGCAACCCATCAGCTGTGACAACCAAAAGTATCTCCAGACATTGCCAAATGTTCCCCAGGGGCAAAAGTTCATCCTTATTTAAGAATCAGATAGCTGTACGTGTCTAAGTATGCATGTGTATATTTGCTATGGTTCCATGAGCGTGAGGAAAAAATATAGAAGGATTATGTATTAGGTTGTTAACATGAGTTATCGATGGGAACAAGAACATAAAGAGTAGAAAAGACTGAGAGGAGAAAGAAAGGTGTAAGGAGAGCAAAAAAGCATAAACATAAGAGAATGGTAAATACTTTTAATGTATTTATGTAAAAATTTTGACAAAAAGTAAAAATACAGAAAGTTTTGTTGCTTGAAAAGGAAGGCTTTATTGGAAGCTTCACTCATGGGCTAGCACTGCATATCATTGTTGTTAAATGCCTGGTGCGTCCCTTTCTGTTGAGACCTACTAGTCTCCCAGCCTACGTGGTTCTGATGGGACAAGTCCAGAATATCACCTAGACCACAAGAGTGGCTATTTGACCCAAGCCTTGTTAATCACGGCACCACATATTCCTTCCCACAGTGACTGGTCCCCAGGCTAAATAGATAACTTACATAAGACTCTGAACAACAGGTTATGAGATTGAAAGGTTTGGGCTGCCTTTGGCTATTACTCTCATCCACTTGTAACAAGAGAGTGGAGTCAGCATGCAAAGAATCGCACAGAAAGATTGTCAACACTTGGAGAGAAAGAAGGAAAGAGAGACAGAGGGGAAAGGAGGAGGGAGATCTGATGGCATCTTTGAGACCTGGGTATAGCTGAGCCTAAGATTATTTCACCTTAAGACTTCTCAACTATTATGCAGACTACTAAACCACCTCTTTTATTTTCTTTGCCTCCACTCGTTTGAATGATGTTTTTCTCACTGGTATCCAGAAAGATCTTGACTGATACAGAGTAATAGTGAATTTATCAACAGTGGACATAATGAGTTGGTACTTTATAGAGATTGTGTAGAACACTGTTTTTGGCATGGGAACAAATTGGATAGCTTTATGTTATAGGTGATTCTTTGATAACTTCGGAAAATTTCTAAGGTAAATTTCTAATAGAGTCCTTAAGAGCTAACAGTTTTGCAAAGCAGAGGCAGATCTAGGTTTAGGAAGCAACTTGCTTTCCATAACAAAGAAACCCAAGGAAACATGATATTTTGGTCACATGTTATATACTGTGGTGTCTCGCAGCTCCACACAGATGCAACCTGACAGTGGCTTGCCACATGTCGTGTCTCTTACTTCTCGCTTCCTACCATGAGGTTTCTGGGATACTACAGCAGCAGCCACTCACAGGAACCAGCTTGGTCCTCATATAAATGCAACCAGAAAGTGTGCGGGAATGCATACAGATAGATAGATCCACCCTTGGCCAGTGGGGTCGGCAAATGAAGAATAAAGGCTCTTTTCTTTGTGCCCTGAGCAGACAGTTCTGAGCTGCATCTCATAAATCTCCTGAGAGGGTCTTGGGTTATCAAGCACAAGGATCCTATACTAGGATCTAACTCAATAATGCATCTGTGCATTGGCTTTTCCTTCTTCCGTGATGTACCAGCTTCCCCAACCCCCACCCCCACCCTGTCTTTGCTACACCCTCGGATCAGGTCTCAAATAAACTCTTTGCACACAAACCTCTTTCTCAGACTCTGCTTTTGGAAAATCCCAGGCTAAGATACATTGATACCTGTAGGTTCTCAAATGTTATTCTGTGATACCTCCATACCATCTTTCACAGCTCCCATTAAAATTGTTTGACAGCATTTCTTTGTCATTGAGAAGAAAAAGAACCCATAGTAGCACTTTTACTTTAAGTGTGAAGAGGAAAGGGACTAACTCGGAAGGGCAGAAGAGGTGCCCATTGCAGAATTAGAGAAAAGGCCTTTGCCTAGGGCACCGAGGTTAACTGATGCAACAGTGTCCGGCATGACTGGACTTCCAGTGAAATGGTGCATTCAAAAGGAAACTGCAGGTTCTGAGAGGGGGGCCTGGGGAGAGGCCCACAGGAAACTTGAAAGCTTGCTCATGAGGAAATATGGTGTGGACACATTAGGCTATTGATTTTTACTAAATCTAAAGAGCCCACAGACAGATTTACTTTGATTGATGCATTTGAGAATGAAATGCAGGCTCTCTAGCAAGCATCCTCACCCTCTATCTGAAAATTTAACTTGATTTTCGGGCCAGCTTTATGAAAACTTCTTTCTCACTAGAACAGCATGATTTCTAAGTGCCAAGAACAGGGCTATGACTCGGCATGGAAGAAATGTCACGGAAAGGGAGAGGGAAATTATAAATTCCATCTTGCCTTCTTTGGGGTTCCTGTTGTGTGTGTTCATTCTCTGTACAAAAGTAATTGGTTGTGGAGCAAGAAGGGCAGGAGACTGGTAGGTAACACCATCCTTTTCCTTCCTTCCTTTTCTTCTGGAGTTCTGCACACAGATGTTGGGGGAGAGGGGCTGGCCAACTCTGAATTTCCCAGATCCCACAGAGGCTACCAGATGAACTCAGGACTCCTCCCTCCTGCTGGGAGGATCATAGTGAGGTTGTGTCCATTATGACCCAGTCTCAATACAAGTCTACAAGTATCTTCTACCTCAATATATTTCCTTTTTTCCTGGATATCATGGAGTAATTTGGGTACATACACAATATACCAGGAAGGGTAAATTTCAACAGTAGTTTTCAAAGAGATTAGAATAGTGATTCCTTTTGTTTTCGTTTTTAAACTCAAGTCACCAATCCATGGACATTAGGTTAGTCTTCATAAAAGCCCGAATCTATTTTTCTACCTTATCATTTTGGATCAAGTAAAAATATAAAATATTGAATGAATATAATGTATACGTTGGCAAGAATCAGAATTCATACAAGGATATAAGAAATTTACATCTCAAAAATTCATTTTATCGTTATGTTATTTAGTCACCATATAGTACATCATTATCAAAAGCCATTTTAAAGTGGCACTCCTGGGGCGCCTGGGTGGCTCAGTGGGTTAAATCCTCTGCCTTCAGCTCAGATCATGGTCTCGGGGTCCTGGGATCGAGCCCCATATCGGGCTCTCTGCTCAGCAGGGAGCCTGCTTCCTCCTCTCTCTCTCTGCCTGCCTCTCTGCCTACCTGTGATCTCTGTCAAATGAATAAATAAAATCTTTAAAATAAATAATAATAAAGTGGCACTCCTAAAAAAATAGGTTAATGTACCAATGATAATAGCAAATACATTTCTCCCTTTTTGATTAAGCATTATACTTGCTCAGCCTATGAGAAAAACAGATGGGAAGCAGCAAATCTATAGTATTTGATTCCTTTAAGTAAACCTATCTTCTCTGGAAGAGAGATGGGATAATTTGGAGTAGACATCTTTGAAAAAAATTATTAAAACAGCATGGTGGATATGTTTTTCCATATAAAATTATCAAAAGAAAACATTCAATTTAAATGGAATAAAACAATACTCCCACAATCTTTCCTGGAATATAAATGCAATTGACAAAGTTAAAACATACTTTTCTATGCTTTGCTGACTATCTGTGGTAGGAAACCAAATGCTGCTGTTCAAGGCTGACTGAAGCCATAATTAAGATGAGCAAAAATTACGAATATATTGTATGTTTGCACAGTTAATTTGGCTCTGCCAAAAAATTTAATTGATAAGTTGAATACAGATCCCAAAGTGTAATATTTGCCCATAAATGTAAAGCCCCAAAGAGTCAGTTTGTGAATGAAATGCTGCACAATGTTTCTGTGTCCAAAAAAATCAGAATAATGAAAGACATTATCATGGAGTGACCCTTTTAATTCAGACTAGGCAATTCTTTCCCAAGTAATTTCAAAGCTGCTGAGGACTTCTGGAATTCTGACAGCTTCACCATAAAAGGCTTTTGGAAGCATCTAAATATTTCTGACAAAGTTATTGGGGAGCAGAAAGCAGACAGAAAGAAGTAACTGATGTATTTTTAATAGATTCCTATAGCTATAGAGAGAATGCACCTAATATTGGTGATTCAGTAGGACATTGGAGGTCCTACTCATAGTGATTCCCTGCCCATATGCCATTTTCCCAATAATCCCAGGTCAAGACAGTCAGAGTCACTCTCTTCCTTGCCCACAATCCCCAGTGTCTCAACTTTCAAGACTACTTAATGAGTCCTGTGGGTTGACATGAACCACACTAGGAAGGTTTTATGGTGGGGTAGAAGCTGGGGCCTGAACAGGTACAGGAGTGGTCAGCTGGGCTGTCAGAAGAGCTCTGTCTACCAGGCATGGATAGCCTATCTGGAACATTCCGGATAGCATTCCTGAGATGATCTCTGCCTCAGTTCAGGCAAATGTTCACACCCTAAAACAAGTGAAGTAACCTGTGCTCTTCCTGGAGGATGGAGCCCTGCATGAGTCACCATGGCACTCCATCCTTGGAAGATCCCGCAGGCAAGTGTCTGAGAGTCTGTCCATAGGCAGCTGTGTTTTATCCAATGCCAGGACACTTCGTGCAGTAAGTATTGTCAGGGAGGACAAGACAGGGCTCTGTTTTTTTAAGAACCAGACAGACTAGTGGAAGGGGAATTACAAAAGGAGAGCAAAGCAGCCCAACACTACTCTGTAACCTGGGGGACACAGAGGCTGGGCAGAAGGAGAATTCAGTATGGGACTCCGTTGCCAGCAATTAGACATCAACGGGAAGGAGAAGTGACCTGCCGTAGAGAGAATGAAAGAGTCCTGGGATAGGCACTCCTCCAGTAACAGCAGGGCAATAATGCAGGGACCACATTCCAGATCAGCTTCATGAGTTAGGTGCCTAAGTATTTCCTTTCTAAGCCTGGATTGTTCTGAGATGTGGCACAGAGATGATTCACCACGGAGCAGTAGGAAGGGAAGTAGGAAAGACAGAGACAGGCTATCTATACACTTTAACACTGCTTCCTGTTAAAGCTTTTCACATGTCTCATACGTCTTATACACTATGGTTAGTTCAAAGAGGCAAGGAGGAGCACTCTTTCTAACTTATGTATGATCTCCCCATGGCACCTACTTATGTCTGATTTCCCCGTGGCACCTACTATGGTAGGTGGCAGACTTAATTTCGAGGGGATTGTACAGATTTCTTCTCTGTATCAGCACATCAGCCAGACAACAGGCATTAAGACTGAGATTGAGAGGCTGATAAAAGGAGATTCAGAAGGAGCACTTTCTTCCACCCAGTGGAGTATTTATGAGCCTGTCCACCCTACCCCCCACTGAGGTCAACAACATCCACTGTACAGCAATAGCAATGAAAACATAGTCTTTCTGATAAGACCTGTTGACATGGCTAAGCTCTGGAGCTATAGCAGTGAAAAAGACAAGACTCTATTCTCAGAAAGCTCAGTTTAATGAAGGCAAATAAGGGCATTAAAAAAATAATCACAAAACATATTTATGGCATTTGTGAAAAAGACTACAAAGGAAACATGCAAGGTCATATGAAATCTGGGACACGGCATTTTCTGAAGCTGCAAAAAGTTCCTCAGCCCAAAAGGAAGAGTGCTTGAGAGTTCTGTCTCCCTTGAGGCAGCTTCCAAAGCAAGGCACCAGTCTCACCTTTTACCTTCCATCATCCATAGAAAAGGCAATTCTGAGCTTTATTCTACATGATTCCTCAGAGGACCCATGGTGGGACTAAGCCTCAGGTGTTTAACAGTGGTCTTTAATGATTGATTAACATGCCCTTTAGCAAATTTTCTTCTATGTCTTACTGTTCATTTCTTCTACAGTGCTTCCTGGGATGGCTGTCAGATAACATACAGAACACTCAGGGATTTTTTAAATTATTATTAAAAACACTTAAAAAAGTATTCATTGTTTATATGAAATGCAAATTTAATGAAGAATTTTATATTTTTATTTGCTAAATCTGGCAACCTTAACCTGGGAGCATTTCCCAAATAAACTCCCTCTAACAAGTTCTTGTTTCAAGCTCTATTTTGAGAGGAATACAAACTAAGACAAGCACCAGTATCCAAAGAAAAGTCAGTAAAAGAAAAGGATTGGCTAGGAATCCAGGATAAAACACAGAAGACTGATGTTCTGGAAGCCAAATGGAGATTGTTTCAGGAACGTATGCTTAACATTTGCCAGGATCTACCAATGATGGCAGGCAGTGTCAAAATGCTAAGCACTTTTCTTGAATTATCTCATTTTCTCACACACGACCCTATGGGATGGGTAATATTCTTATCCTCTTCAGATGAGAGAACCAAAGTGTTCTGAGATTAATGAACATGGCCCAAGTCATATAGTTGTACAGAAAAACCATTCTCGTCCTCCTGATCTAAACCAGTCACCCCTCCACTATGCTCCTAGTTGTCCCCAAATCCTTCATTAAGATCTCATCCCTCCAGCCTTCAGCATTTTATTCACAGTACTAAGTACTTCACTCAGGGGAATATGGAAGCAACATGACTTGCAATTAAGGTTATAATTAAGAATAGTCAGAAATAGCAGAAGATGGCAGAGTAGGAGGATCCTAATCTTGCCTCATTCTGTGGATACACCTAGGTGATACCCGTATCAGTGTAAATAAACCAGAAAATTACCCAAAGGTTGGCAGAACAGACTCTCCACAGCCAATTATAGAGGATGCCACATTGAAAATGGTAGGAAGGACAGAGGCATGGTCAGGAACCAAAGTAACATGAGATTAACCACAAAAGGAAGAGACACCATAGGCACAGAGAAGGGAGAGAAGCAGACACCACATCAGGCACCTCATACACAGAGGAGCTACAGTGGGAAGACAAATCCCCATAACATTTGGCTCTGAAAACTAGAGGGGCTTAACTTCATGAGTATTCACAATAAGTGGGGCTTAGCATTGGAAAACTAAAAATCAGCAGAATCAACTCAAGGAAAGCCAGAGGGCAATAGGAAGCTGAGCTCCCACCTTTAAAGAGAACATCACAATCAACCCTGCTGAAATTCAGCATAGAAACAGCAGTTTGAAAAGTGACTGGGGTATACAGGAAGATTTATTTACTAATCTCAGAACATGTGCAGAAAGGGCAGGGATCTTTAGGTTTCTGCATGAACAAAAGAGCTGGCTGGTGCAAGAACCAACACCAATGCTCTCTACCTAGCTTGCTAAGAGCACACCTTCCAACCTCCAGTGGATCTGCCCTGTCCATCCTGTTCCCCTACACAGAAGTTCCTTCAAAGTGGCTCAAGGTCTCCTCTCACAAGGAGACCAGTACACATACCTTGCTAACAAAATATGTCCCACCCTAGGATTTCTTGCAGATCTACCCCTCCAACCTGCCCGACTTGGTAAGAGTCCATCCAAAGCAGTGTCAAGAGAATGTCACTGTGCAAGCAGCCCCAAGAGTGGCCAGCACCCCTCCAAAGTGACCCTTGTCCTTAGGAAGTGGGGAAGATAACCACATGCACCAGTTTGACTGCAGCCCTAGCAGTGGACTGGGGGCAGACATCTGATCTGACTTCTGTTCCCACCCATCAACAAAAACTCCACAAGAGGCAGCACGAAGAGAGAGCCTAGTACTTCAAGGTCATTGCAACCCCAACAGACTGGGGGCAGACATCTGATATGACCACAGGATTTGCCTATCAATGAACGACTCTCAGGGTACAATGCGGGGATAGCACACTGCAGTTCTGTGCAACCACTGTTCTTATAAACATCTGGTCTGACCCAACTCAAGCCCAAGATGGGCCCATACTAGCTCCTTAGTAGCACAGGGACCAAACCTTGCCAACATCACGCAAAGAGAACCATTGTAGATGACGGGACTCAAGGCAAAAGGGGCCCAACCACAATAGTAGAGTATACACAGTGCACACAGGAGATACTGCTGAAGCACCAGGTTCTGGTGAACAGGGAACATTGCACTGCAGGGTGCTAGAGGACCTCTTCATCATGAGGCCATGACTTTCAATACTGGGAGACAGAGCTCACCTTCCTAACGCATAGAAACAGACACAGAGAGTTGGACAAAATGAGGAGGCAGAGGAATATGTCCCAAATGAAAGAACAAGACAAAAATCACAGCAAGAGAGCTAAACAAAATGGATATAAGCAATATGCCTGAGAGGGAATTTAAAGTAATGATCATAAAGACAGTCACTGCACTTGAAAAAAGAGTGAGGGGTTTCAGTAAGAAGTTCAATAAAGGCATAGAAAATATAAAAAAGAACAAGAGATAAAGAACTCAATAATTAAAATTAAAAATAAACTAGAGGGAATAAATAGGGGCTACAGGAAGCAGAAGAATGGATCAGTGACCTAGAGGACAGAATAATAGAAGCAATCAGTCTGAAAGGAAAAAGAAAAAAAGAATGTAAGAAATGGGTACAGGTTAAGGGAACTCAGTGATACCATCAGGCATAATTACATTTGCATTATATGGATCCCTGAAGGAGAAGAGAGAGAAAGGGGGCAGAAAATTTATTTGAAGAAATAATAGCTGAAAATGCCCTAATCTGGGGAAAGAAACCAAAATCCAGATCCAGGAAGCACAGAGAGTCCCCAAAAAAATCAACCCCAAGGAGGTCCACACCAAGATGCATAATCATTAAAATGGCAAAAAGCAGAGACAGAATTTTAAAAGCAGCAAGAGAAAAGAAAATAGTTACATACAAGGGAAATTCCAGTGG